>NC_051179.1:210417957-210764891 GCF_013339695.2 Rhipicephalus sanguineus
ACCCTCACCTTTTGGCCAATTTTCTTTAAAGCATGTGACACGTTGTGCATGTACGGCACGACAACCTTTTCCATTCCATCAAAACTGCTCGTGCACTTTCAATACCGTCTAACTTCTTAAGCGCACTTTCCGCCACTGAAATAACTACATGGCCAGAGTAACCTGCCAGCGAAAGGCGCTCCTTTTCAATATCAAAACTGCTAGACACCTTATGAGGACATGATTTGCGAAGCGCCTTGTCAAAAGAAAGATTAGGTATCCCTCGTTTCACCAGCCTAGAATGGGATGACTGATACAGAAGCAGCATCTTGTTGACACGAGGGTAATAATCCGAACACCCGTGAAGTTCAAACAGAAAAAAACTTTAGGTCTAAAAAGTGAATGGCATTATTAACAGGTAGCTAATGTGTTATCACCAGAAAGACAATGAGTAAAAACATCAAATACATCACTTATATATTGAGCGGAGTCAAACAATACAAGGGAATTGTCTACGTACCTGAAGACTTCCGTGATCTTCCCCGCTGCAGAAACATATTTCGGTACCTCTGTCATAGTGGCCCAAGAAAATGCCATTAAAAAATGGATGCCATACACGACCCAATAAAAACCCCTTTTTCCGAAGGCATATCTCTTCATCATATACAACATAGCTTGACGTCAAAGGGACTGTCTACCGTCCTTCATCGCTTTTCTGTTTCGTACCGCAATAGAAAGCGTACCGTCTGAAGTGTCCAACCTTGCAGCGGTTTCTCTGAAAAGTGAGCAGAAATTTTTAAAACAGAATTTTTCGATGTGCGTTCGGTCTTCTTCCATTGGCGTGAAACATGTCCACAACACTGTCCATAACAGTGGACGCGATGACGATCGTAGTGCCGGTAAGAATTAAAACCTAAAGCACATGCGATTTCTGTAACATTACTTTATTTTCGCTGAACACTATTGTAATGAATGTAACAGTAGTTTTCAGCGCGCCAGCGGTTTATTGAAGCCTTATTATACGAGTACAGAACACTTGTTTTGCTGTAATTGCAGTCTATGCGTTTATTTTAGCACTGCTGCCGCAATCCGAGCCAAGTCGATTCATCAAAAAGAGAAATAAATACACACCTTCACAGCGCAGCAAATGTGAGACATCCTAACAACAATTAGCGGCACAGTACGACCAGCGCGGAGAGCCGCATGGCATAGCGCATGACTTGAAGCAAACGAAATCGAAGACGGCGTTCAAGCAGCGCCACCGGGCGCCATTTTCTATGCGTGTGAAAAAATAGGCAAACAATTACTCTCTGACGCAACCGAAAGGTGCATCAATTGCGTAAAATACAATTTCAAGTTTTACGTGTTTGTTTTTAGGCAAAATGAGCATACCTGCGAGTATTTCTTGTCATTCCAGTAGATTGAACCACGTCGCAGTTGGGTGACGCTAGCGGTCATTCTTTCCCGATTTTCAACATCAAATTAAAGATATAATTCCTTTTTTATGGGGCAAAAGCATGCTCGTTGCCGCAGATGTGACGAACGATCTTCTCATTTTCACCACAATCAGAAAAAGTTTTCCGATCGGTAGACAGTCCCTTTAAGTAAAACGAAATATGTTCTAAAAACCTGATAACTGATATGCCTGTCTTCCTTTGAAAGAGTATTACTCCAAGATGGCCAATACATTCTTCAACACATCACAAAAGGGGTTTCTGGGGCATGGAATGATATAAATCTTTTACATCAATGGAGCAGGCTGCAATACCTTCTTCAGCGTTCGTTCTTAAGGCATTTACCACTTCATTCGAGCTTTTAGTGACGAACGAATTGTCTATATGTAACATGCGGAGCATATCCTGAAGAAAACCATTCAGCACCTTCTACCATGTGCCTCTCTCCCACACTATCGTCTTGAAAGACCATCCCTGTTTGTGAGTTTTCACGAAGAACAGTACCTCTCCATGAAGGTCATTATTTTTATCTAGGCACTTGGCTTTCTTATCCAGGTTGAGGTCAGAGCACAACTTTTTCCTCTCCGCTTTCACGTTTTTCTTTAAAACATTATCGCATATTTTTATTACAGAAATAACTGCTTCATGCACTTTTGATGCCAGATCACCTACTGTGAGGACAAGAAATCCACCATCTTTATCCGCTGGGCAGAACGCACCTTTCGCCTTACTGGACGCAGCAGGTTATGAGCGTCCGCATGAGCCCAGAACGTAAAGATGGCCAGTCCATTCCTGATTAGAACGTGCGCACGCACTCGCTGGCCCAAAGCTCGTCTTCTTCTTCCAGCAGGCTGAACGCGGGAAATTCAGCACATTCCCGGCCGCAGAGTGATGTCTCGTCTGTACGGTCAGGCGCTTGCTGTATTGCCTCCGGACGCCTTGATCCTTCCGCTTCCTCGACGTGGCCTGAAGGTGTCAGCCTTCTACTTTTCGGACTCCTCCTTCAGTTGCCGAAGCTTCTCTCGTGCTTTGGCATGGAGACTGAGGACGTTCTCTCCTGCCAGCTCGCGGATGTAGGCGAGCAGGCAATACCCGGAAACACTGCCACTGCGGCGTCCCAAAGAATTACGTCATGATTACGTCACGACACCATCTTGAATAATTTGCTAGTTCGGCGGCCTTTTAAACGGGGCCGTAACTGAAGGCGAAATTGGCGCTAGGGTTCATGGAGATTCAAAATTAAAGCAGCCAATGGCAGCCTGCGGCCCGTGCCGACAAAGCCGTGCACCCCGCGCCGTCCGCGGAGGCCGCGCGCGCGCCGCGACGCTAGTTGCAGTACAGCGCTTGTGTTTCGTCTTTTTTTGTGTACGTGTTCGTTGCCTTTGTGAGCTGCCTATTCGAGCTAGTTTTGAATTCCTCGAAAGTTCCGTTGTAGCACGAAGCTAGTGTTGAGAACGGGCACCAGGCTGGCCGTGCAGGCAGGCTATGCTTGGCGGACACCTGCAAGACTCCCGTTGTGGTCGGCGGGTCATTGTTCGCTCTTGAGGCTTATCGGAGTGGTCGTTACGTCAGCCGTGCTCCGTCGCCGCCATACAGGAGCCTGTCCTAGTCGCTGGCCTTGACATGAAGTTTCGTGATGTTCCGTTACATGAAGCGAGCTTTGGCCGGCGTGTGGAGTTTTTGTGGTGTTTGCGTGTTGTGCGCTCTTGCCGCCGTGGTGGTTAACGGCACACACCATTCGTACATCATGCAACGGTGCACGGATACTTCAAGACAGGCCGAGTTCCGCAAGATTCTTCGAGGTTCCGAAAAACTAAAGGTGAGCATGTGGCTTGCGTTCGCCACACATATACGAGTTGCAGTTGGACAACACAGTTATTGTTTTTTTAAATATGGCTGAATCGTGAATAGCACGATGTTGCAGTTAATATCGCTGTTCCTAGAAGCAATGAAATTAAAGCACTTGAGACTCATAGTTTAACTTTTGCGTCTATGAGAGAACTGCGTGATGGAAGTGCGTTTTGCTTTTTTTGCCCGTTTATCACTCGCCAGCGTTTAAATACGCGTTTCTGAGACTCAATAGGCAGTTTTAGAATAGCGTACGAAACGCTTTGCGTTGGCTTTTCGCGCAACTGTGCATGTGTCGTACGCTAACCGCTGGCGGGCTCCCGTAGTGACGCAAATAGCGAGCCGCAAACGCTAACTTAGCGTACGCTATTCTAAAACTGCCTAATGTATCGCAGCTTGCACTGAGCCGAGACGACGAAACTACGTTTGCCTCATGCGACTGCGTAATTTGTATCGTTGTAATTAATAGTTTTCAATTGCTTTATTTCAGGACGGAAACGTTTTCGGAGTATTCGAGAAGGCAAGAACTGATGCGTTTGCCCAAGGAGGGGTTAACAGCTGTAGAATCAGCTCTCTGCGAAGTCTCGATCCGCAACTCAAGTGGACCAGCTTTCTATCCTGCCCCCAGTGCTTCTTCTCGGTGCGTGAATATGCTATGTATACTTACGGCTGAAGAAGTACTCTGCGTGTTTATATATTGTCTCTGTTATTACCTATGGAAAAACCGCTCTAAGGATTCATGTTAGGCATGAGACATGTCCTATATGCAGAATTTTACTGTTTGTGTTTATCACAAAGAAGTGCTCAGTGTACCCGACATGACGTCCTCCCTTCAGTGGCTATATATTCAGCTAGGCATTGTATTCGCGGTGAAAGAAAAGCTGCGTATAGGCTTTTTTCACCTGGTCGTTGAGTAATACGCTTTTCTTCGAATGTCATGTGCTGCTGCATAAACTGACCATGGCCTGCATCCCGGTGCCACCAACTAACTTTCAAGTAGTGTTCAAGTACCATATATTGTGTCTTGCTCTTTTTAACGCAATGTACTACTTACTGTGCTAAATCTTATCTTTTTCATTTTGTTTATCTGGTGAAGGTGTCCAGCATTTCATGTATATTTGTGCAAAATCTGACCAAATATGTAACTGGTTGTTTTGTGTTTCGTATCCTTTCAACGGTTAATAAGTAAATCATTGCAATATTATTTCATATTTACATATTTTGCGCTTCGTTGTGTTTTTGTCATGCACTGACATTTCTTTAAACCACATGATTACCTCTCATCAGAGGCTCCTGCACTTTGGTCGGTATTGCACCAAATGAAAATCGTGTTTCTTATATATGTGTAAGTCTAAGGGCCAACACTTTTCAATGTGTTCGATTTTTTAATTTCTAAATTTTACAATGAACTTTTGTGTTTAGTCATGCACACACTGTGAATTCTTCCCTTCTGTTCTTCTCCTGAACTTGTATCGCGCACCATTACATGCAAATCTTGAGTTTCGGAAACAGAACAATAAAAAGAGGTAACAGAAATGTTGTAGGTGGATTCATCCTTTATGCTCTAGCACATGCTGGCTGCGGGCAAACACGAATGCGCGGCCAAGCACAGCACGCGCGCGAGCGCACGCCAACAAAAAAAAAAAATCCCGGCGCGGGGCATAGGAGAGGAGAAAAAGCAAGCGTACAAAAAAAACGGTGCGCGGCATGGGAGAGGAGGAAAAGCAAGCGCACAAAAAAAAAGACAAAGAAAACGTCGCGCGGAGAGGGAGGAAGAGGGGAGGAGGCGAGCGGCTGTTGTTACTGTTGCCCTGACGACGTAAGCAACGTCATCGCTACGTCATCGCCCCTTGAGCTTGGCGGCCTTCTGCAAGGGGCGTAACTCAATAGCGCTCTCGGCGCTGTCGGCGCTTGCGTCGGCGGAGCGTTTGAATTTCGCGTCCTATGGGACGTATACGAAGAAACCGACCCTTGGAGCAGGTCCACAGGGCTCTCAGCACATGTTGCTTCGACGGTTTCAGCAGCAGGCGTCTGTTGCCAAAACGGTCCAGCGATGTTCTCACGTTCAGGTTTCCTTTGCTGTGAAGGCAGCTCTGTAGTCTTGGGTCCGATTCTTGCAGCACTTGATGAGATTGCGTCTTCTCGCGTGAGCAGTGAGGGATTCTCTTGATCTTGCTGGATGGCAGCACAGTCTTGCGTGCACAACCAATCATCCTTCGGGTGATTCTTCAGGCTACCCAATTGTGTCCGACTTCCAATAGCCTGCTGATTCAGACACGTTACGCCATGTCCTGGCTGTTTCTTTTGTCCAATTCAGCATGGCGTTGTTCCTCGACCAACTGGTGCATCTTCATCAGCAGGGGGGAACTCAGTCTGAGCTTCTCCTCCGACACAAGCAGCCGCTTGCACACCTCGTCCAGCTCCTGAGTCAGGTTCTGTATTTTGGACTCGTACTCACTCGCCACGTGTACCTGAGCAGCTTCCCTCATGACTTTCTCCAGATTATCTTCAAAGTTCTCATATAAAGTTCGTCCCTCAGAAAGCAGGCGTTCAAGCTCCTTCAGCATCATTGCATGGTCCGTGTGCTTCCGCTCACGAGCAGTCTGTTCCTTGCGCAACTTCAAGAGCCGCCTGGCCATATTGGTTTCCATCGTAGTGGTCTCCTCGATTAAGCGTCTCTGAACTTGAACTTGTGCATCATTGTTCTCTCGTATGCTTCGCTTGTCGTTAGCATAGAAGGCAGGCTCCAGCCTCTGACTTTTGCGTGCTCGAACACGCTCTCGGATTCGGTCCCACATCGCTGGAGTCTTCCTTTTTTCCCTGCCGATGATTTTGCGGCATTTTATTGCAGTGTCAAGTTGGGTGGTCATATCCATTATTCGGGAGTCTTTGATGATGATGGTTCCGTGCTGCCCCGTGAGGTTCACCGACGCTTTTTCATGGTAGTCAGCGGTTTTTCGTTTCCTGGTCTGGAAACTTCTCCGGTCATTTTGACGTCTTCCCGCTGCATTCGCCTTAGCTTATCTGGGTCGCACATAGTGGTTGCATGACGACCTTTGAAGCCCGAGCATGCAACTCTACGTCCGCAATCCCTTGCTCGGTGACCTCTATATGTGCATCGAAAGCAGCGCATGTCGGCAGAAAGAAGTTTCTTCTTCTCTGGCAGCGATAAGCCCATGCCACATGTCTCCGTCAAATGTTGCGTCGATTGACAGGAATTGCAGCTTGAGTTCGTTGCAGTTATAGCAACTTGGCAGTGAAGCACTGATGACGTTGGGATCCCGCTGTGACAGTGAGGACTCTCGTTGTCGTTAGGACGAGCTGCCTCCTCGAATACTTTCTCTTCTCCTAAGTCGCTCCTTTCGAGGCTCTCCACTTCAATAGAGACGAATTGGAGAAAGCGATCAAGTTCCGTGACGTGCTGAGCGTTTCCGTTGGTGGAACTTGCCGGTTGTGTTGCGCAACATCTGTAGTAGGCTACGACGATGTCATGTGGCAATACCCTCAACACAGCGTCGCATAGCATCGATGAGAAAGAGCACTTGCTGATGCCAAGCGCCTCTAGACCCCGCGTATTAATCAGCACATAGTCATATAAATTTCGGAGTTTGGCCACCTCGTTAGAAGAACGCACAGGAGTAAGCATTCGAAGTCTTGAGAAATACACCTGCTCGAAGCGCTTTTTGTCGCCTAAACGTCTTTTCAGAATCTCTAACGCGTCCTCGTAACATGCTTCGGTGGTAGGAAGCCCCGCTATAGCTGCTGCCGCGGCTCCTTTCAAGAACAGCCTCACGTAGTTAAATTTGTCGCTAGTTGTAAGATTGGCGCTCTGGTTGATGACCTGATAGAATTGCTCCCAGAACTCGTTCCACTTGCACAAATCACCAGCGAAATAATTATTCATCAGCTTCGGTAACTTGTCTGCTGGTCTTTCAGCAGGCGTAATAGCTGCCGGCACGTCGCGAACTTCGATAGGCGACGCAACTGCAGATGTTTGGCTGTGCTGGCGGCGTTTGCTCTGGAGTTCGGCTAAGATGCGTGTCGCATTGTCCTCATATTCCATTATGGTAGCGTACTCCGCCTCGAATGCTACTTCACCTATGTGGCTCTCCATCTCATCATTTATCTTCTTCAGCTCCTCGTTATTGCTCTCTAGCCTCTCATAAATTGAGTCGATTTGTCGTACTGCCGCGTCATCACGCTCAAGTAAGGCACTTGCCTCTTAATGAGCTTGGTGTTCTGGGCCCTTCGCGTGGTCCTCTTCGTCTTGAGCCTGTCCATGGCGGTCAGCTGATCGGTAGGCCTCCGTCGATCGCGGCTATTGTTCCAGTCGCTAGCCAGCAGCGGTGTCCCTTGACGGTAGCTCCCGGCTGTCGCCTCCCGGGTTTAACGGTGCCAAATGTAAAATATGTGGCACAAATAACAGCCGACGCGGACTTAGAAGCTCAAACAGACGTTTATTAGCGTCCGCATGAGCCCAGAACGTAAAGATGGCTAGTTCATTCCTGATTAGAACGAGCGCACGCACTTGCTGGCCCAAAGCTCGTCTTCTTCTTCCAGCAGACTGAACGCGGTAAATTCAACACTGTTCTATCACGGTCGTGCACCAAAAATAGGAACGATAATGGAAAAAGATTCCCGCGGTTGTCGATCGGGGAGACAATTACCACACCGCGTTTTAGAGGCCATGTTGTGATTAACAATGGCATCGAAAATACGGCTGATATGGCACAATGCTCCAAGTCCTGACCAGCTTACTCTGCAACAACACTCTCAGTCGAACACAAAGAAAAATTTTTATTTGTCGCAACGAACAACTTGAATCCAACGTTGAAGTTTCTTGTTCTCCATACAAGCATTCAAGAAGAGGTAAAGCTTCGTTCCAGGTGAATTAATATCAATGTTGTGGAAGACGAGAGTACAAGAAGTAACGATGCTGCAACGCGAAACCGATTAATGATCGCGGAACCATGTTCGATTGGCAAAAAGTGACCAAAAACGCAAGCAAGTAGCCGCAAACATTGTCGCGGGCCGGTGCGCCCGAAGCCACAATAACTCCAGCGACGCGTGCGCCGCCGCTAGAGGCGCTCTCGTCAACAGAGAGTTAGAAACGCAGTGTGCCCATACCTCTGACCTCATAAAAACTACCTTGTTTTAATCTTTTTCGCGATGACTCCAACCTTATTCAACAGGGAGCGCAGCAAAACGCTACTGTATGTGCTACCGCAGGTAGCAGTCGTATACAATAACTGTACTCCTCTGTAGGGGCAACGGTAAATGCTTCGAGTGACTGTTTTCCACTGGAACTAGCAGTGTGAGGCTGAGCCGCTTAGCTAATACTCTTTATTTTGCCTTGCGCTTCGCTGCCCTCTCCACTCGTCCGCTGGGCCTGCTGACCCGCTTAGGCAACGCGCGGCGCAGACCGCGCTCTAATGTTTCAGAAGCTTCGCGATTGCTTGAGATCATTCTGTTAAGATTGTGCGCAGGACGCGAATACCATTAGTCCCGAGAACGAACAGTGGCGGCACGTCAGTGCACCGATGTGACGTCACGGCAGGGACTCGCTTGCTCCGCAGCCGAGGATCGCCTTTTCTCGCGCCCGCCGTGTGCCCGCTCTTTCGCGATATGGTGGCGATTACTGTTCGTTCTTGCGATGTAAATCTCCCAAGGTAGATGTTTTCACTACTAACGAATATCAAGTGAACTACAGAAAGCTTCGATATTATAGCTTATAGTGGGCGAAATCCCGTCTGAACGGACTGTGCAAATGGTGATGTAGGGCAGCAAGATATTCGTTGTTTTCACCGCATGCGCCAAGGAATACGAAAAGACACTTACACTAATGGACTAACTTCATTACAACTTGGCCTAGACTGCACATTAAGAACATGTGTCCCGAAGAGTTGGAAATTAAATTAGGACGTTTTCAATTCACTAACTACATTGCGGTTTATCGTACAAGTTATGTCTGCTTTTCCAGATTATCTAGGCGATTTGACAGAATTGCGCTTTCTGCCACAGGAGACTTTAGATAAATCTCTCTTTCATAAAGAATCATTTAATACATCCAGAACATTAAACAAAATAATACTTCCACACACACAACAGATTTGGAAATGCTGAGATGTTAGTATACTTGGAGTACATAAAGATTTCTTCTGTACACTCGTCTGGGATCATGTGGCCGTATACCCTGATTTGCATGAACTGCTGGTCAGATCAACCGCCGGGACACGAGCGGTAATGCTAAATTCAAGTGCGAGCAATCATTTGCAAAACAAACGCCTCCAAGTCGATATGAGCGTTCTGAACTGTTTCGATGGCGCTCTCAGCGACGTGGCCCACGTAATAATTATACGTCCTTCGCCTCAATTGAGTCAATGAATGATCTCGCGCGTCATGTCCACATAAAGGCTGGTGATGCTCAGGGGTATGTCAAATGCAAGGGAATATAATTTTCTAGCTGGCCATCTAATCTAGTACATATGCAGGTGTAACGGCTCTGTTGCTACGGTGCTACATGAAGACACATTCTGACAGCAATAACAAGTTCCCGCAATTAACCTAACTTGTTCTTGTAGTGAAATGAAGCCCTGAAATTATAGCCAGGAAAACGTGATACTAAACATGATGAGTGAGCAAGTACAGAAAGAAAACAAACACAAGAGCCACGGTATTCTCGGGAGAGTGCTTTTGAAATGTTTTGCGAAACCCAATACTGCATGAGTTTTTGTAATCGCGCGCGGGGCTTGGCAAAGCGGCAAAAACGCTGTCGCAGATAGCGGATGCGCCCTATGCAAGTAGTACTTGCGGCGACGAAGCCCTCGTGTATTTTTTAAGCACACGTGAAAAACGCAGCATAATAATGTGAATAAGGTGTCTTGCGTGTCAAGACCACTTCATGATTCTGAGGCACACTGCAGATTAGATTTGACCACCTCGAATTCTCTAACATGTTCATGTATCTAAGCAGAGAGATGTTGATTTTCATACCCGTCGGAACGCAGCTGCTGTGGCTGATAATCAGACCCATCCCCGAGGTTAGCAGCGCGACACAAGAAGAAACCTGATCACCCCTTTCAAATTGTGCACGACGGAGCACGGGCACCATTGGCGACCGTGAATAAGAAATGCATAGCTTTGTGTCGTTTTACTAGGAACATTATCGATGCTGCTTCCGTCATTCATCTGAAGCTTGAGACAGGCAAAATTTCGGCAGATCCCACGTACCGTGGGAGTCGATGTTATGCGAAGCATGCGTCGGGTAGGTGACTGTGGCGTAACCTTTATTTTACTGAGCGACACGTTATAAAATGACGCTAAAGATTTGTATAAATTTTATACGCACACTTATACATGTTGAAGAGCCGCATATGTGTTATATAGCTAATTGTTTACGGTTGGGTAACGCTGCCAATGGCAACGTGGGTATTACCAACACCAGAAGCGGTAAGCTGATATGTAGTGCTTATACGTGTCCCGAGAACGCATGCACGTTTCACGAACCCATGTGCATGTGTACAAGAAGTTCTTGACGGTCCTTGAACAAGGACATCATCACCGTGATCAGTGAGCACCAGCAGGTGGTCACGACCTGTTATAGGGTCCGGTCGTGATCGCGGTGACGAGGGGTCCATGTGTAGTGAGTAGTGAACTATGTGGTATAGTAGAGCTGTTGTAATTCGTGGATGCCTCGGTCATTTCGTCGACAAATTGTCAGCCGGCGACATGTCGGAACCTGAAGCCACCCTTCGCGTTGGTGAGGTATAAGCCCTCGAGGCTGGTAGGCCTTGATAATGCTACGTAGACCAACATCGGTGGATGGTGTTTGTCGTATTTGTAGACTACCTGGGCGTACGTGGCCTACGTAGCCTAGTCTACAAAGCGGTTGTCCAATCTGGCATCATCCTCAGTCAGTATGAGGCCATCGCCCAGCCTCGCAAGGAATTAAGAGGGCACTGCGTCGTTCTGGCGGACTAAGTGCACTTTACGGTGTGGTGATGTGGATATCATATGTAACTTTCGTTAATGTATTCCTCCGGGGTCGAACAATGCTTAAATATAGCTTGCTGAATCATAGGAATACAAACGTAATCTTTATTAGACTGTTATAAAAGTGGAGCCAATAATGGAACAACATACGTTAATCCGCTATGACGCCTGTATTGTAGGAGTATACATCGTAGGAGTATCATGTAGTGTTTATTGCTTTCTTGTAAAATTAGATAGCCAGCACCACAACCACAATTGACGTTGCACTGATATTACGCCTGCGTAGGCTGTTTTTCCGAATCGATTTAAAGACCTGGCGTGGCTCACTGGTAGAATACCTGATTGCCACGCAGAATACTTGGGTTCGATTCCTGCTGGGATCCTAATTTTCATTCTTTTCATTTGTTGAGTCAACGCTGCCGATGTTACTTTTCCTTAACGCTCTAGCATTTAGGTGAACAATGTCTGTTCTCGCCGTTCCTGGGTAGAGGGTACATATAAACTGTCAATCACCTGTGGCGCATACCCGTACATCGCGGCCGGTGGTAAACGGGTATGTGCCATACGTGTCTAGTGGAAAGGGTTTGACGACGTACGCGACAAGATTTTAACGTTATTCATGTCATGACCAGGCAATCATATTCGTCAAATCCTCTTACCCTCCCATGCAAATTTTGGTCTACACCAAGTTAAGGAAGCGATCATGAGAGCCCCAAGACGTAGGCGGCGAGATAGATAGAGAGATAGATACGTAGATAGAGACGCTCAAAGTGCCAGAGGTTCGCTAAAAATGCTTCGCATTTAAAAGTAAGCGCAAACAGCGGAACCGCGTACGAGGCAAGTGCATGATATGTTGCGCGTCACGGCGGGCCTCCCAGTGTCCGTGACGTGACGTCATCCAGGCCTCTCGGCAGGCGGCGCCACGCCGACCTCTCGGGGCTAATAGTTTATTCGACAGCTCAAGCGGCCCCTAGCAATAACGCTGGATTCTTCGATAGCTCATCTATAAAAGCCGACGCGCTAACCACGTGGCAGATAACCGAAGGCCGGCGCTCTGTTCGCATCTAGCAGTTTATAGCGTGTATTGCTTGTACCACGATTTTCATTTTCCGGGCACCAGTTCGGCCAAATGGAGTTTCGTCTTGATCAGGGCGACCGCTGCCTTCGTCAACGTCATGACCACGTTACAATATCGTTGTTTTCGGAGGTTTAATCATAATTATTAATTATATCTTCAAATTGCTATGATGCTAGTATCCTGATCGCCGGTAATTTTTTCTTGTTTCGCTCATTCACTAAACTAATAACTTCTGCTTTCTTTGCTACGATTGTTCTCCCTTTTTTAGCGTATAGTCAAAAATATTTCGGGCATTCATGTTCGCATTTTTAGCGCACAATAAGAATAAGGACGGAAACGAATGCATCGTTCTTTCCCGTCCTTGTTATTGCGTGCTAAAAAAGTGAAGATGAATTGCCAACATGCCCAAGCATACGCGATTTCGCGTGTATCGCGCTGGTGATATTTCATTTGCAATATTTCAGGAAATGCAGATGAAGTGCAAGTTTAACTGGAGCGTGCTAATGGATCTAGTTGACGTAAGTAATGTCTCGCTGAGTACCTAAATAGGTGTAATGCTAAAAAAATTGGTGAAGCTACGTACTAGTGTTGCGAAGGTGGGGCATTCCGCATCTTTTTTTCTGGCCACCTAGCTTCATGTATGTCCTCCACACCCTAAATTCCCTTTCCCACCCCTTTGCTACACTTCACGGTGTTCAAAACTAAGCAATGTGGTTTTCCTAAAATTCAGCACTGGGAGGTACGTGGAAGCCACCTTTGTATATCAGTTTTTCATCCCGGGGGACACAAAGTTAGGCCATAATTATCGCTGTCTGCCGCCCATTTAACTAAGATTGAATAATCAACGTTTTAATGAGTGCAGCAAGCCCGTATGTTGTTACTGAAAAGTTGGAGGCAGTGGAGTTTCTACACCATTCCGCTTCGAAGAATTATTCAAGCATGTCTGTGCCCCGAGATATCCCGCCGCAAAGTTTAATTGCTCTTTGCATAATTACGCATGCAGGAAAGTGAGTACTGGCGCAATGCTCCTCCCCGATGTGCCATGGAAGTAGCATGTGGCGTTTATTCGGACTACGGGTCGAAGGCATGGGCAACGATGATAACGGTTACCCTCGTGCTGCCGACTGGCGATAACAAGCAATGACTGCTCGTCACATCAGCGAGGAACATTGCGCCGATGTTCACCGTGTTGCATGCGTAATCATGCAAACAGCACTCAAACTTTGCAGCGGGATATCTCCGCGCGTACACCTGCTAGAAGAATTCTTTGAACTGTGTATACACGCGACTGCCTCCAACTTTTCAATACAAACCTGCCCCCTTGATGAACTCATAAAAAGTTAATTATTCAATCTTATTTAATTGGGTGGCTGACAGCGATATTTATTGTCTCAATTCGTGTCCCCCTAGATACATAACTAATCTGCAAAGGTGGTTTTCCTGTGCTTCCCGGTGCTTAATATTACCAAAACCATAACGCTTAACTTCGAGCACCCCGCATAGTATACAAGGATATGCCTTTCCCATCACCTTTTCCCGCCTCCTCAGCCTCACTTCCCTTTCCGACCACTTGCTGTAGCATACTACACGCGGCTACGCTATCCTTCACCCTCTTTCCCTCCTGCTCAGCCTCGCATCACAGCTGGTCCCCTTCACTTCCGCATGCATATGGCTGGTACGAGCTAGTACTCAGTACTGGGGCGTTCACAATTTCCGTGGCGCATACCCGCCAACTGGTTTTACAGCACAGTTCTTATGCTCGAAGTTGAGCGCATGTCGTAGAGAGAAAATTATCGTCACCAACCGGCGCACAATTTCGTTTTCGTCTTCTGCTTTGCTCCCAGAACAAATGCACCCGTTTCTCCGGCGTGGGGTGCCATAACTCTGATGGGTGAGAGAACGAACAGAGAGAAAGATAAAGAAAGAGGGAAAGAAACTCTTGGCAAGAGCAAGCATAGCCATGTATAGTATAGTATAGTATAGTATAGTATAGTATAGTATAGTATAGTATAGTATAGTATAGTATAGTATGGTAAGGGGTGGAAAAGAGACAGGTCAGAAGGTAAAAGCCTAGCCAAGCCAGGAGCAGCAAGGTGCCCACCAGCTCTGCTATGGCCCAACCTTGTCCGACTTAGTGCTTGCTGTGCTAATTTTTCCAATCCATAAATTAAACCTTACGTCCGGCTTCTACAGCCCCGCTATTGAATGGACACTAAAGAGCAACACGAAGTTGAGCCGGGAAGAAAGATGGACATTATAGAATGCGTGCAGTTTTTGTTCGGCGCAAAAAGATGACTTATTAGTGGAGCAACTCGTGATCAAAGACCAAATATCTCTTAATCAATTTTCCTCGTGTCTAAACATCGCTGTGCTCCATGTTGCGTACTTCGAACAGTTTGTTGACCAAGAACAACTGCTTCTAGACTCTAGATTTTAAGCTGCGTTTCACCGACACCCTCGTTTGCTGGTCGTACAATCCAAGGCCTAAGAAAGGTATCTTGCCTTACAAGAGCGCGCACTTCAAACTCATGAAACGAGTTTCATGAGTTTGAATCCTATCCTCTCAGCCCTACAGAAATCGTGTGCACACACGGCTGTAGCAAGTCTCAACAGTCAGCTTGAGTGCCTTTTGTCCATCGGTTACACAGATCACCTAATGCGCAGCATTTCTGAAAGCCTACTTCAGAAAATAAAGTCTACAGAAAGGAAACCGCAACCCTTGCATCAACAACCACCTACAGATATGCCATATTTGCATTGTCTATCAGAGAACACCAGAAAGGTAGCAGAAAGGTATGAAATTTGCGCCGTGTTTTCAGTACCATGTAAACTTAAAACAGTGTGGCCTCTGCTGACTAAAAGAAATAAAATGAACAAGGCTCCTGCACAAAGGACCCAAGAATGAGTACACAAAATGCATAAATTACGGCGACGCCATCGATGACGGTGAAAAGCCGTCGACAATGTCCATATAGTTGCTATAGCAATAAACTTATGTGCGACCTCAGCTGGCTTAACGTCGCGAAAGCTGCTTCAGCAGCGCAGCTGGCGGCATCAGTTTTAGCTTGGCCATTGCGGAGCATGCCAGAACGAATGTAAGGCAATGCGAGGGAAACACTCTAGAACGACTGCGAGACCCTCAGCTTTTTTCAGGATGTTTATCAGCCTGTCCAACACCATCTGCTTCGCTTGCGCCATAACTTCGCCTTTGCTCTCCTTCTCTCCACCCAGCTTCAGCCTCTCCGCGTCGCTACCCTTTCTTTAGCAGGCTCAACTCGCTACACCAAGCTTCCCTCTCACCCACTTAGCTTTCCTTATGTTCTGACTATGTAAGTTAGAAAGTGAGCGCGACAGATCCTTAGGGACGTACCTCGGCCTTAAACAGCTCCGCTGTTAAAGCAGGCAAGAAAAATAAGAAAACAATAAAGATATAATCAGAAGGATCGTGTACACATGTGATTACTGGCGTACAAAGGATATTTCGAAGGGCAGAGTGCTACACATACAATGGGATCGCGCAGATTACCACGCACAGAGTCCACACCGATAGTTTTCATGCAGCTGTGAAACTGCTATGAGATACGTCTATTAACAAGACAATATGATGAAAAGAAGCAATAATGTCATTTGCGAATAGTTCAATAAAGTTGTGTTCATCGAAAAAAATAACTAAGAGCAACCGCTGCACGCCTGCGATTGTCTGCGTGTGGCGAAGGCTCAAGAACTTTGCTCATTGTGAGGGGTCATGGAATGGGGCAGTTCAACCGATTCTATAATGACATACTGCACTGACGCATCGGAGTTATCACAATCATCGCACTATGGGACGTACTTCTTTTTATGCGCCACAAGAAGTGAGGCGTGTATGCAACATGCAGTCGTCGCCAATGCAGAAGTGTATCGTACGTACGATTGAACTTTTGAATTGGTGTAGCCTAAACAGTAATAACAATAATATGTGGGGTTTAACATCCAGAAACCACGATATGATTATGAGGGGCGCCATAATGGAGGGCTCCGGAAATTTCGCCCACGTGGGGTTCTTTAACGTGCATCTTAATCTAAGCACGTGGGCCTCCAACAGTTTCGCCTCCATCGAAAATGCAGCCGACGCGGCCGGGATTCGACCCCGCGACCTTCGGGGCAGCAGTCGAGTGCCATAACCACTAGACCACCGTGGCGGGGCGGTGGAAACAGTAGAAACGAACCTACTTAATACAAGAGTGAAACCCTTGTATGGTCATCATCCATGCGTCCTTGCACAATTTGTGGAGCAGGGTGGAAAACCCATTATCGCATTCTAATTACGGAATGCTAGCTGGTGTCATGGTATTTTTGTGCGCGATGCAGTGGTCTTCAAGTCTCATTTTCTAACACTTAACGTGACTAAGCAGCCATCGAAAATAGGTCTTGTCACCCGGGAGAGTAGCGATGGTCATTGTTTTAAGGGTTACATGTTATCGTAGATATAAAAATAAATTCCCTTGATCCTGACCAGGGCTACTATCAAGTCAGAATCTATCATACAGTGGTAACCGTGTTCGTTTTAAGCAATAAATTTTACTGGTTGTAATATTACAACATGCTCAGTTGCTGTAAATGATGTCTTTCGAAAAATGCGGAAACCTCTTCTATCGAATGGCTTGAAGCTCGCGCACTTAAAAACACAATTGGAACATTAAAGTGGCAAAACCTCTTGCGCCCTTTAGGGAGCAGTGGCAGAATTTGCGCATTTAAGTTAGTTATTTTGCTGCTATCTAGACGGCCCCAAGTATTTTTTTCTAAACGGGTGGCGACACGAAAAACGTAAGGGACACGTGCCACATACAGCTCTGCTGTAAAATTTTCAGCCGCATCCAGAAGCCCACGCTAGAGTTGTGAGTACCAAGTGTCACGACTCAGCACACCCCGTATTGCATTTCGCTCTTGTGCCGCACATCAGCAGATATCAATATTGTTTCTAGCATTGTCTATCACCTGCGCAAGAATGTCTGTGTGTTGACATTTCATTTAGGTTATTTTCCATTGAAGCGCTGCGCTCGAAGTCACTTTCCCAAAGATGGCCGCCTCATGACGAGAGCTATGAGTTATGCGAGGGGTTCGTTTTCCGGATGACGCAGACAAACGGCAGCTTGAGTTAAAGTAACTGAATTTAAATAAAATGAAATTCATTGTTCATGCGCTTTCTGTATTTTGTATTTTTGGCACATGGGGAAACTATGCGCTATCTATCACTACCGAAACCGCTGCGTCAATATGAGCTGGATAAAATCTACACGCAATCGTCGCCTTACTGCAGAAAGAAAAAAAAATCACTTTGTTTTAGCTTAGACGGAGCACATCTTCCTTAATCCGGCTAAGTTTCGTACCTTAAAAATACCTTCTCACGCGTAATTAGGCCCAAGTTCTGTGCAAGTTCAAGTTGTTAAAATACACCTCACCTACACATGATATTCCTGACAGAAATGAATCTTTGTAGCGTACCCTTTTGGACTTCATGGGGCTTATAGCGCAGGAAAAGAACACGGACAAGAAAGACGTGCGTGTTACGCTTTTTTTTGTCAGTGTTTTTTCCTGCGCTATGAGCCCCAACCTGACAGAATATCCTAGTAGAGGGAGCTGATGCGATAGTAACCTGTTTTGTCTATTGCACTTAAGAGGCCAAGACGGTCGTGGTACTGGTATTTAGAAAACGCCTTCGCAGCTTGCATTTTTGTTCATAGCACAGTTCACGAGCAGTGATTATACTAACAGGTACATTTATTTGACGCGCATTACAGCGACCGCCTTTACGTCATTGTGTAACGTTATTTATTTACGACCTCTAATCCATTCTTCCTTTGAAAACTTATGACTAAAATATAGGGATTTTATAGGCAGACCTGGCTATTACCACTAAGCCTAATTTGTATACTTACAATTAGCAACATTCATGCGCGTCAGCATTCGACTCGACTACAACATTATTGATAACTGCTGGGATTTTAAGTCAACAACCAGGACATAATTATGAAGCACGCGGTTGTGGTGCTCCGTGTTATTATTCGAGCACCTAGGGTTCTTTAAAGGTGTGGTGACACAAACATTCAGACACAATTTGGCTGTTGAATCACGCTAATGGGTGCATATGGGTGCCATCTGTACAATATCAGCAACAAATACAGCCTCAAGGGTACGTTAATTGAGTTTTGAAATTCGTGAAAGTGCCGGATCAGAAATAGAAGCAAAAGCCGATGAGGTCATCGAGTGGATACCACGTACGTCACGAGTTCTGGCCGGGCTACCGGAGGCATAGAGTTTCCTACAATACTTACTAGAGGGAACTCTGGCGCTAGTGTCTATGGGGGCTGCAACGCATGACGCTTCAGCCAGCATGGGAATGATGGGTAGTACACAAATTTGTCTAAACTTCGTACTTTCGGCTCCGTTTGGCTCCGCGTCGGCTGCATCCGCTTTGTCGCAAAACGAAGTTCAGCAAAAGTCAGCAGTTTTACTTCGCCACTTTAACTTCTTTAGGCTCAGCGATTCAAACCTGGTCACGAAGTTCACAACGATCCATTATTTTATCCGAAAGAAAACCAAAACATAGCAATAAACAAAGCCACAAGTACGTTTGAAGCCGCAAGCACGAAGACTAGGCAAATTTGTGTACTACCCATCATTCCCATGGTAGCTGAACGATCGCAGCGCCAGAGTCCCCTCTAGTTAATTTTAGGAAACTCTATGACCGGAGGCGTGTACGAGACAGACAACGCTGGTAGCGACACCTGATGATGCATATCCTTACCAGAGATCTACAATATAAAATCGCAGCGACTTACCCGCTTACTGATTCTATTTAAAGCATTTGCAGTGAGATAATTAGCAACTCACAGTATTCTCATTGCTTTTTTTCCCGACAAGAACTACAACGCGACGGAAAAAATAGAAAAAAAATTATTTTAGTTGGACGCGGAGACGCGAGGAGCGCCGAGTAGTGCGGACGCGCAAGAATCGGCTCCTGTTCCTTCAATGGTTTTGGTGGAATTTTCTGGCAAAATCCTGGACAGTTGTTCAACATTCGACGCAGTTTGTCGCAAGGAAGCAGCCGATATTGGACTTTGGTCGGTAGGCGAACTTTTCGACAGTTTGTGCGACTTTGCACTCCCAACTGCGTTGTTCGTCGGCTCACTCTAGCGAACGACGCTGAACGTCGACGCGGCGGCCGTGGTAGGCGCAGGCCTACTCGGCTTGGTGGGGCGAAATGCACCGAAGTTGAAATGGTGGAAGGGGTTGAGATCGACCCTGAAGAAGCAAATTGCCCCGGCTGGGCGACGGCAGTGGGCATAAACAAGAAGGCACAACCGAAGACTCCGAAGTCGACGGTCAGCACGGAGAATCACACTGGCGGGAACGGCGGTCGCCGCACGGTCGCCGCACAGAGCGCGATGAAGCAGCTTGTGAAAGCCTCAAGACTTCCGAAAATGCCTCGGGACCATATACGCATCATCGTCAGACCAAGAGGAGGCCTCGAGGTCAAAAAAGTCTGTACGATCCGACTAGCCCAGCCTATGGCCATGGCAGCGGCCTTAGCCCCGGATGAAGTGGGTGAAGACATCGTCTGCCCCAATGCTGCTCAAAACATACTCGTCGTTTCTACGCCGATGAGAAAGAATGCGTGTGCCTACGCGGCCGTTCAGCAGATACACCTGAAGGAAGGCGTGTACGACGTGGCAGCTTACTTGGCCGCCTCGGACAACACATGCAAGGGAGTCGTTCGCGGTGTCGACGCTGACTTCAGCGATGCCCAGCTGCGGACAATGATTGTTAACCGACGCAACCCGACGGCGCTCGAGCTGAGGCGCATCAAGACTACTACGACGGTGGTCGTGCTTTTCGAAGGTATGAAAGTACCGAACCACGTCATGTGTGGCTTGGGCATGCTGCTCTGCACACTATACAGATGACAAGTAGATGTGTGTTACAGCTGTGGAGATTTGGGACATCGCGCCGATGTGTGCCCGAACCCAAGCAAGAAAAAGTACAGGGGATGCGGTCTAGCCTCCCCTGCCAGCGATCATCAGTGCACGCCAGAGTGTACCATTTGCGGCGGTCCTCACCTCACCGCCGACCGCAAGTGCAAGCAGCGATTTCAGCTGCCCTACATAGTACGGCAAAGGAGACGCCGGCGTAGGCGCGCCAAGAAGTCACAGGCGTCTCAGGGAGATCGTTCACGTGACTCCAGTGTGTCAAGTGCCACTGGCCGCGCGCGTTCGCAGTCGCCATCGGCTCGTCAACGCAGCCTCTCTAGAGGACGCCCCCGGACTCGCTCTAAGGGACGCTCCCACTCCAGAGGACCTTCACGATCCAAGGGGCGCTCCCAATCCCGGGCGCTCACCTAGGAAGGACCTACGTGGGCGGGCCGAGCCAAGCAGAATACGGACAAGGGGCCAAAAAAGGTAACGCATGTAGCATTGTCAGAGGATAAGGAAGACGCCAGAGTAACACAGCTTTTACAAGAAAACGCTAGCCTCCGGGCAGATATCGAAGAGATGAAGGCTGATTTCGAGGCTTTTCGGAAAGCCAATCTTCAGCCAAGGCAACAGCCCTCTTCGGGTGAGGAAGAACCGCAGGCGCGTCCGGCAAAACGCAGGGCCACCACCTCGCAGGAGGCAGCCGAGGAGACTGCCACGGGGGAGGCAGCACTGCAACGCTCGCTGGAACGTATACAAAAGTCTCTTAATGAATTGGTCAAGAGCAATCAAAATCTTTTTTTTACAGTCCAAGTTTTAGAAAACGAGCGGACTAAGTGTGCCGAACCAGTTAATATGGACGTCACGCCCGCGTCAACTAGCGAAGCTTAAGGCAGCGTCCTAGGGGCCTTGCCAACTCAAAGCATTCACAATGGCGGGTTACACTAAAGAACTGATCATATGGCAATGGAACTGCGCCAGCTTTCAGAGGCGAAAGGCCCCACTGCAACAGTTTATCGCGACACCGGCGAACAGGGGCGTAGCCAAGGGGGGGGGTTGGGGCGGGTTCAACCCCCCCCCCCCCCCGAAATTTTTCAATTTTGCATGTGTGGTGAATATATAGACGCACACATACAAACGCACGCACGAACATACATAATGTATGGTTGAACCCCCCCCGAAAAAAATTTCTGGCTACGCCTCTGCAGGCGAGCAAACCACACGTTATCTTATTACAGGAAACCAGATCTGAAATTTTCTCCTTTCCAGGTTACCGAGCTATCTCGGCAAACGGCGATGGCAGACTCGGCCTCGCGGTTCTAGTTGTAAAAAATTGCTCTTTTCCGGAGCACAAATTGCAATTGGGCAGCACGAGAGCTGACGTAATGCTTATCGAAATCATTCCCAACAACTGGCTTAAGAACAGCGTTTTCATTCTTAATATTTATAATTCTCCGAGAGACCGTCACCAGGCATTCTTGTCGATTTTAGCCAAGGCGGCGGCCAAAGCGAAGGATGCTCCACTCGTGGTAGCTGGCGACTTTAACGCGCCGCATCCGACGTGGGGTTATGTGACACACTCCCCTAAAGGAATAAATCTACTTCAAGCGGTTACAAACTGCTCTCTAGAGCTCGTTACGGACCCACAGTTTCCCACGCGCATCGGTACTTCATTGTCGCGCGACACCACACCGGACCTGGCCTTCGTTAAGAACACCACCGGAGTTAGTTGGCACAATAGGCAAGAGAGAGAGAGAGAGAGACAATAAACGCTTATTAACTATTCCTATTAGCACCTAAAGTGGGTGGGGCCCTTCGTCCAGTGCTCCACTGGCTATTGCAGCTCGCCGGGCATGTTCGAGGGTTGCCAGTTGGCTTCCCAAGGCCTGATCCGAGAGTCGCGCCCCCCACGACCAGTGTGGACCAGTGTGGTAACGTGTGTGTTTTTATGAGCGTGGAGTTTGCCGCAACAGGACGCGAGGTACAGCTGTATGTAATGTGTGTCAGTGTTGGTATCCCTCCGCACCAGGGGCATTCATCTCGATATTCGGAGGGGTGTATCTTAGAAAGTGTGTGTAGGTTGGGTTACGTGTTCGTCTGCAGTCGGCGCCAGTCTCTCGATTGCTCTCTGTTCAGATTCGGGTGAGGTGGTGCCATAGTGCGTCACTCGAGCCGTTGAGCTTCGAGGATGTCGGCTCGACCGCTCGGTCGCTCGTCGTTGTCAGGGGCTATGGTTTCGTCGACAGGGGCGTCCGTCGCTCGGTATGTACTTGCGCGAGCGAGTCGGTCGGCCCGTTCGTTCCCGGGAACACCCGTATGTGCCGGGCACCAAATGATGCCCTGGTCAGGTGCGATGTGCGAGCCTAGGATTCTGAGAACAGTTCGTGGTAGTGTGCCATGCATATAAAGTCGACATGCTCTTTGTGAATCCGTGAGGACGCTCAAGTTTGTACCTCGCTTGTCTGCATCTGTGATGGCCAGGGCGATTGCACGGCCTCCGCTGTTGCCACGGATGATGTGCGTATCGTCGCTGCTGCCACCAGTTGTCCTCTATTACTTGCCACTGCCGTGTACGTGCGGGACACACTTGGAGTGGGGCCGGAGGGACAGGCGTCCGTGTAGTACACGTCAGGATCAGTGCCGTAGTTGCGAAGCTTTCGTGCGCGAGCTTGGCGTCGCGCGCTGTGGAAGTCCGGGTGCATGTGACGCGGTATTGGTGCCACGTGTATCTGTGAACGTATAGTCGGGGGGATTAATTCTGTGCTATCTCCACTGTACTGCCGGGCAAGAGGAAAGCCAAGCTTGGTCAGTATAGCCCGTCCTTGTGGCGTGGTGTTTAGCCGTTCCCGCTGCGCAAGGAGCGTAGCAGTTGCATATTCTTCATAGATGTTGAGCATCCCGAGCTGAGAAAGAGCTGCGGTGCTGGCGTTTTGAGGCAGCCCTAGGGCTGCCTTGCAGGCGATTCGAAGGAGTCGGTCCGCGTGCTCGATGTCTGTCCTACGAGTTGCTTGATAAGGCAGTGCATAGGTAATACGGCTGACTACGAAGGCGTGCACTAGCCGTAAGGTGTCAGCTTCGCGCATTCCTTTTCTACTGCGAGCGATGCGACCCAAGAGGGTGGTTATACCCTTGACCGTGCGCTTGAGATTCGCAAGGGTGTGCGCGGTGCTCCCAGTTTCCTGGACGTGCATACCCAGAATTCGAAGCTGCGCTACTCTCCTGATCGTCTTGTCTGCAAGTATTAATTGGAGCTCTGGGGATCTGTCAGCCAGGGTGTACTTCGATCTCACATGGATGTATGCCGATTTCTCCGGTGAACAAGTGCTGTTCATTTTCTTCATATGACAGTCTATAACGTCAATGGCCCTTTGCAGTACGTCCTGCCTGCTTCCGTACGAGCCCTTATTAGCCCAGCATGTAATGTCGTCCGCGTAAATGGCCAAGCCCACGTCGGGATCCTCCTGTAATTCAAGAACCATTCTTCTCATGGCGAGATTAAAGAGAAGTGGGGAAAGGATGGAGCCTTGCGGGGTTACCCTGTCTGGAAGGCTATATAGTGGGGAGCGTGTTGTGCCCAAACCAATACTTGCGGTACGGCCAGTCAGAAAGTCTCGTATGTATTTGTAAATGCGTTCCCCGCATCCGATATCTCGAAGGTCTTCCAGGACTGCTCCATGAGAGACTCTGTCAAAAGCCTTATTAATGTCTAGCGCTAGTAGGATCCTGTCCAGACTACCCGGTGGAGGATTGAGGACGTCCTCCCTAAGCATGAGGAAGACATCTTGGGTGGAGATACCTTTCCGAAAACCCACCATAGAGTCTGGCAGCAGGTCGTTGCGCTCTATATGGTGTTCCAGGCGCGTAAGGATGACTCTCTCAAAGAGCTTTCCTAGACACGTGGTAAGGGATATCGGCCTTAGATTCTTCAAGTCCCGGGGCTTGCCTGGTTTTGGAATAAGAACAATAGTTCCCTGCTTCCAGCGTTGCGGTATTCTTCCTTCTGGTGACCAGACTTCTTTGTTAAAGAAGTCTGCGAGCTGTTGGAGGGTTTGGTCGCTTAAATTTCGCAATATTGCTTAGGTTATCCCGTCCGGTCCTGGGGCTGTGTTTTTTCTAAAAGTTTGTGCAGCAGCATAAAGCTCCGAAAAACTGATTTCGGCGTCCAAGGCAGGGTTGGCAGGACCTTCATATTGATCGTCGGATTTTATACCGGCGTGTGCTACATTGTTAGTACCAGTGCAGTCTCGTTTTAACTGCGTAAACAACTCGTCCTCCGAACCGTCGTACTCTGCAACAAGTTTGGTAAGGGTATTTGCTGTTGCTGTGCGCGTTCCCGCGGGGTCTAACATGCTGCGTAAAATATTCCAGGTCTTCTTGGTGTCGAGTGTACCTCGCAGAGAGTCGCAAAAGCTGTGCCAATTATTCGTATATAGTGTACTCGCGTACACGTTTGCCGCATCTGTTTATTCTCGAATCCGTTTGCGGAGCGTTCTGTTGTGACGCTGCCTTTTCCAGCGCTTTATGAGGCTGCGACGAGCGTCCCACAAGTGCAGGAGATGTGGGTCGACTGCCGGTGTCCCCTGTGTTGTTTGGACGGTCTTGGTTACTCCCTTATAAATGTACTTTATAGCTTCCTCCCATTCAGTCGCGTTGGTGGGTGCGCAGTTGTCGAGAGACCAGTACTGCTGCCGCTCCCGGAACTTATTCTAATCGGTGATTCTTGCTTTGCCCAGCGGTCGGCGCATCTTGCCGGTACAAATTGCGATGCTGATTATATGATGATCGCTCCCGAGGGTCTCTTCAAGTCTTTGCCAGGTGGTGTGTCGGTCAGCGTTAGTGAAGGCGAGTTCCGGTGTTGTATCACGTTCAACACTGTTCCCTATTCTAGTGGGAGAGTTCGGGAGGTTCATGGAGGTTCTCTGGCATGGATGTGCCGTCTTCCTTTGGCGGCATCTTTTAAGTACCCCCATTCGGTGTGAGCCGCATTGAAGTCTCCAAGGATGAGCGAGTCCCTGTGCGAGGCCTTGGCCATTGCCGCATGCACAAGACCATAAAAATCCGCCGCTCTTTGCCTCGGTGGACTGTAAACGTTTATGAGAATGCATTTTGGCCTACCTTTCTTGACAGGCCAAATAGTGACGAGTTGGTGCGAAATATTCACCCCAGGAATTTCGCTAGTACTGATCGCAAGATCCTTCCTTCCGTAAGTTACCACGGAGGTATGTGTTTCGCTAGTGTAGCGTGCATATCCCGGAAGGTTTCGCTGTTTTTTTCCGACTTCCTGCAGGCATAGAATATCCGGAGGTACCAGGGCCGACTGCATAAATTGTGTGAGTGTTGCATGTTTGTTAGAAAGGGTCCGGCAGTTCCACTGCCATATAGTAAGACTCTCTTGATGTCCAGTGGTTCGATTAGCCAGAGGAGGTAGAGTTAAATGCGTCTTCCGTGTCTGTCGTGAGGGCTGCTTTTGGTTCCCTTTCATCAGAGTCGTGGCCGGCGGAGCGTTTGTATCTGTGGCGAGGGCTTTTGCCTACTCTGGTTGCCTCTACAGTACGCTTGAGCCGCTGAACATCGAGGGCGAAAAGCTGAAGTTGCTGATTCACGTACGTGGTCAATGTGTCTAATTTGGTGTGTAGTTGCTCCAGAGACTGCGATGAGCGATGTATGTCTGAAGCGTTCGATGTCTCTTTCCTCGTTCGTTGTTGCGTTTGTGTTGCCATTTGCTGGCGCAGTAGCGCAAGTTCGCTTTTCATGTTATCAAGCGTTTCGCGAAGCTGTTTATTTTCAGCAATAACCTTTTTGTATTCTGGGTGCTGTGTGATCGGTGTGTTATGGCTGGTCGTGCAAGACGCGACCCCCACCCGGCTCACCTCTGGCATAGCTGTGCTCGAAGTCTCCGCACCATGGTGGTGGGCAGGCGTCTCCCTCTTTTTCTGCGGAAGCCGTGGTTGGGCAAACTTCGGCGTAGGCGTCGATGACCCTCCGTAGCAATAATCATCCGTAGTAATAGACTACCTTGGGGAGAATGGGCCCACTGAAGGTCAAGGTGGCACTCTTCGTGTCTCCAATCATACGTGCTTGTATGAGTTCGACACCATGCGTGCGTACGCGCATGTTTGCGAGGAGGGTTTCTGATGGGGTGTGCTGAGGTATTCCATATTGCTTTTTTAGCGCAAAAAACGACACCACAAGAAAGAAGACGGAACACAGCGCTAGTTGGTGAGAATCCATATTGCTTTTTTAGCGCAAAAAACGACACCACAAGAAAGAAGACGGAACACAGCGCTAGTTGGTGAGAATCCATATTGCTTTTTTAGCGCAAAAAACGACACCACAAGAAAGAAGACGGAACATAGCGCTGTGTTCCGTCTTCTTTCTTGTGGTGTCGTTTTTTGCGCTAAAAAAGCAATATGGATTCTCACCAACTAGCGCTGTGTTCCGTCTTCTTTCTTGTGGTGTCGTTTTTTGCGCTAAAAAAGCAATATGGATTCTCACCAACTAGCCCGCCAACGCATTTTGTTGAGGTATTCCATGCACTACTCCTCTTGTTGCCTCTTCTCCAGCGGCTGCGTACACTTTAACGGTGTGTGTATGGCCATTGATCGCCAGGAGTTGAATTCCCCTCGCTTTTGGAGCCACCTCTTGGTGGGGCGTGGAGAGGATGGCTATGTTAGAACCAGGTTTGATTCGCAACAGGAGTTGCTCCCCTGTAATGTGGTGGTCGCAAGCTTCTATGATCGCAGCCGCCAGTGCTGGTGATACTATGTTTCTCAGAGGCAAACCCTGGTGTGGTCGTATGATTATCTTAAAGTCGTCCTTCGGTAACGGTGGAAGCTTGTATAATTTCTTCTTTTTTGGTACACTGTGCGAGTTTGTCTTCGAGGCATCTTGGACAGCGGCGTTTGCGCGCTTGCGTTCCAAAGCTTGTTGTTTCCGTTGACGCAGGGTTAGAGCTGTTGTCCAATCTGCGTCTTTATCGATGGCAGACGAAGGTGTATCGGAAGCTCTCACCTCCACATGCTGGTCATGGGCGTCCGTCGACGCACCGGGCCCGCTTAGGTCCATTGGGGCGTCGCTGGGTGTGCGGTGGCTTGTTAGTACGGAGGCGTAGGTGTCAGGCGTCTTGCCCGTTGCCATAGTGAGGCCTAGTCACCGAATCGAAGCCCGCGACTCCGACGCAGCTGCTGCTGCGACGCCGAACCGGCGTTAGGGCTAGCGAGTCCACAAATCCGGGCTGACCTGATTAGAGGCGTTGATCCTTGTAAGAAATAATCCAGGTCCATGAAAGCAGCGTCCTCGGACACTTTGCGTCTTCACAGATCTAACGGTGTCACTTTCAGATGGATTGCGATAGACGAACCATCAAAAAACACATGAGAATTCACATGAGAATTCACATGAGAAAACACATGAACACACACGAAGAGAGCTGCTCTGCCACAATAGGCAAGAAAATCTGGGCAGTGACCACTTTATTGTAGAAATTTGTATGCATGTTAAGGCAGCTCCCCTTAGGGCATTCAATGTAGTTGACTGGGATGCCTTCCGCAAACGCCGCGGAGAGGACTTGGAGGAGTACGAGTCCTTCGAGGACCTTTTAAAGAGACTGAAAATGGATGTTCAGGCTGTTACTAAAATAGTCGAAACGGACCTCAAAATCAATAGGATGGATGCGCACTTGGCGCACCTAGTAGAAGCCAAAAACTCCTTACTCGCCAGATGGCAAACGCAGAGGCTCAATCGGAGGCTGCGTAAGAAAGTAGCGCAGGTAAATCGTGAAATCGAAGCGTATTGCCAAGAATTGAGCAAGCAGCAATGGAACGAGGTTTGCTCGGCTGTCGACGGACAGATGCGCGAGGGAGGCAAGTGGAACCTCCTGAAGCGACTGTTAGACGACTCACAATCAAAAAGCAATCAGTGCCTAGCAATTGATCGTTTAATACACGACCTTAAGCAGGAGGGCTTATCAGACGTAGACATACTTCAGAGCCTAGCTGACACGTATCTCACCATAGGCCCTGGGGGCACGAGGACTACCCAGAGTACAGAGGTGACCCTACGGAGGAGTTCGACGCCCCAGTCACTAAAGCGGAAGTGGTAAAAGTGCTACAGGAGCTAAACGTGCGCTCGGCGCCCGGGCCGGATGGCATCTCCAACAAACTGCGGCGCAACCTCGATGATAAATCAATCGAAAAGCTTACTGAGGAGATCAACGGTGCGTGGGAGACTGGTCGGGTCCCAGAGACCTGGAAAACAGCCTCTGTAGTGTTTATCCCGAAAGCAGGTAAATCACTCACGCCCGAGAACCTCAGACCAATCTCACTCACGTCCTGCGCGGGCAAGGTGACTGAGCACGTACTCCACGACAGAGTAACGCGATACATCGAGGAGCGGGAACTGTTCCCGTATAACATGGTCGGCTTCAGGCCCTCTCTATCGACGCAGGACATCATGCTGCTTATCGAAAGGCAGAAAATCGACGTGAGCACCAGGGATGTCAGAGGTATTTTGGCGTTAGATCTCGCCAAAGCCTTCGACAACGTTGCACACAGATACATTCTGGAATCCATCTCAGACCTAAACATAGGAAAACGCTTCCAAGCGTACGTAAGCTCCTTCTTAAGGGACCGTAAGACCACCATTAAGATCGGCGAACTAAGATCCCAAGAATTCGTTAGGGGCTAAGGGCACTCCACAGGGCGCAGTGCTCTCACCGCTGCTTTTCAACATAGCGATGAGAGGTCTCTCGGTAAGACTCGCAAGAGTCGAGGGCACGAACCATGCGCTCTACGCGGATGACATCACCGTTAGTGCGGTGGGGGGTCCGACGGAGCCGTGGAGAGTGCCCGTCAGGAAGCTCTGGATGTCACCGAAGAGTACTTACAGGGAACGGGACTTTGTTTGTCACCGTCCAAATCAGAACGCCTGCTTTATAGACCAAATCGAAGGGGCATGAGACACTCTACCCCTCTCGACGAGATTCCAATTAACCTATATGCCAAATCTGGTCAGATGATCCGCAGGGTACTGCGGATCATCTGACCAATGTTGTGGTTTAAATGCTTCCTTCATCAATTCTCATCCTGCTACTTCACGACTGATTGGAGCGCGAGGTCTCCGTCAGGATTCTAGGTCTAATAATTTATGCAAAAGGAAGCAACATTCAAACTGTTGCCCGTCTCAAGGCAAAGACGGAGAGCATGCTCAGATTAATCACAAGAGTCTCGAACCGCAGAGGTTGCCTCAGTGAGAGCAACCTCCTGAGACTGTACCATGCATTCCTGATGAGTCACATAAATTATGTCGCATCAGCGCTCAACTGGTCCCGGTCGGAGGAGGCAAAAATTGATGTACTGATCAGGAAAAGCGTCAAATGCATACTGGGAATTCCGATCAGCACTAGCACAGAAAGGCTTCTCGAACTAGGGGTGCACAACACCCTCACGGAGGTAATTGCACAAAAAACGGCCCAAACCGTCCGCCTCTCGTCTACGAAGGCAGGCAGACGCATATTGAAGTCTGCCGGTCTGGCCCCCTTGGCCATCGACGAGAATGCCGCCATGCTCTCTCACACCGTTAGAGAGACCTTTCAGGTTCTCCCTTTCCCTAGGAATGTACACCCCCATATAAAGTGGCCAGGCGCAAGGCCTGAGCCCGCTCTCTCATCGATTTTACGGATCAAAGCTTTCAACTAGTTTGCTACGTCGATGCTGCCCAGTACGGGCGCACAGATTCATTTGTGGCTGCTGCAGCAGACCCTGATGGGAGAATTATTAATGCAGCTTCGCTAAGACGCATCACGGTGTCTGCGGCTGAAGAGGTTGCCATCGCGCTCGCCATGACCGACCCCTCGCGGCCTTACATCTATACCGACTCGAGATCAGCCATACTAGCCTTTCGATCTGGTTTACTTTCGAAAGAGGCGGCGGCCATATTCAGACACAGGCCACCTGATGCTTCGCATACTATCGCATGGTTCCCGGCGCACATGGGAAACAATGTACATCCCAGCAAACCCAACCCAAATGAGCTACTTCATGACCAAGCCCGAGGTCTCACATTCCGCGATGGTCCCGATGCGCTAGACAGTACGGGTTGTGAGCACGACTCCGACCCATTGTTTTCTTTGCACGAAATCGTTAAGCACTATCAGCTTGGGCGCAGCAAATTCCCCCTCCCACACCCCACGCTCACTGGACCCCAGTCTTCTACGCTCAGAATGTTACAGACGGGATCACTCCCGTCGAGAGGTCAATTTAGCCACACCCACACTGCCCTGAGTGCAATGCAGAGTATTGCTCGCTAGCACGCATGCTCTGGCAATGTTCTGCGTTACGAAACGCACCTTTTAATAAACAAGAGGACTGGGAGAAAGCCCTCAAAAGCGGCGATCCCCAGGAACAGCTAAGGGCTGTCCAAAGGGCCCGCGAACGGGCGGAGGACCATGGTCTTCCGGTCCCAACGTGGGCGCGGCCCGCAACTACGAGATTGTAGTTCCTTTGGACCTTAATAAAGTTTGTTGACTGACTGACTGGCTCACTGTAGTTGGACAAAACGCCACAAGATGTCGCTACGGGCTCCGCAGTTGCTGCTACGCTGCTACTGCTGCAGTCGTCAACAGCTCCGGTATAACAAGGTACCCGCAAACGTTCGGAAGTCTACAGACGAACTAAAGCTCTCTGCTGCCGGGTTCATATTGCGTAGTGGACAGATAACTGCTTCGACCCTCCGAGGTGCGTACGTGGGATTGGTACGCCTTGAGAACGCGGCGTTGTCCGATATAAATACGAGTCAGTAAAGCGTACATCACATTATTTGCATGTTACGCATAAACACTGTTACAGAGCGCTGTGTGTTGTGATTTCAATGCTTCCTTCATCAATTAAAGGTAAACATTCGGCAGAAGTCTGCCTGGTTGGGTGAAAGACTAAAGGCAAAAAGAGAAATCTCCAACCAGAAGCTTTATTTTTAAAAAACCCGACGTTTCGAAGCCTGACCGGCTTCTTCTTCAGGGGTGAGATGGCCCGAGGTGCACGGCGCTTATATGCGCTTTCTTGCCGACAGCTGCCGCAAGCCTTGACAATAGAGGGGGGGCAAGGTTCCCGTGGTGCGGTTGATGTTTTCCGCTGTATTCTGTATATGCCACGACTCGAGGAGAAGCCACCGGCGCCAACAGCTTTCCTGTTCCAGGATCACCGCATCGTCAGGACTAATGCGGTGGTCACGTTTTTAGCGCGCAAACATTAGCGCGCATTCTGGGAAAGGCGGGGGTCGGCGTGGCACACAAGCCAACCACCACCATCGGCCGTTTTTTGCCCCTTCCCAAAGACCGCGCGCCTGCGGAGAAAGCGCAGGGCGTCGTGTATAGGATCTCGTGTTCAGACTGCCCCGCCGCGTACGTCGGGGAAACAAAGAACTTCCGCGAAAGGATGCGGCAGCATAAGAACGATCTGCGTCAGCTGAACAGCGAAAGGAGTGCAGTAGCGGAACACTGCGAAAAACGTGACCACCGCATTAGTCCTGACGATGCGGTGATCCTGGAACAGGAAAGCTGTTGGCACCGGCGGCTTCTCCTCGAGTCGTGGCATATACAGAATACAGCGGAAAACATCAACCGCACGACGGGAACCTTGCCCCCCCCTCTATTGTCAAGGCTTGCGGCAACTGTCGGCAAGAAAACGCATATAAGCGCCGTGCGCCTCGGGTCATCTCACCCCTGAAGAAGAAGCCGGTCAGGCTTCGAAACGTCGGGTTTTTTAAAATAAATCTTCTGGTTGGAGATTTCTCTTTTTGCCTTTTGCCTTCATTCCTTCATCAATTCTCATCCTGCTGCTTTACGATTGATCGGAGCGAAAATGTTTTAGCACGTCTAATGGTGCGGCTACTCCAAGCCTGGCGGAAAACGTCGCCTCAGTTGGACAACGACTACAAGAACAAAACCGCAGCTACCGGCAAGATTCGCAAAGTGAATCGAGCTTTTCTTACTGATTTTTACACTCCTGCCAGGTCTTTCGTCCGTCGCCGCACTAGATAAGCAACGTAGTTTGACAATTCGAGGAAACAAGAACTCGCAACGCTCAAAACCCGCTCAACACAGCAAACGAAACAGCAGCACTGACAACATAGCAAAAGCTGGCCAGTGAAGTCACTGGTTCTTGCGGTCTTGTTTAACAAGTAGACCGACTTCGTCACGGGGCTACCGTGTGCTCTTCGAAATCGAAACTGCCTCCGGTCGTAACATACGAGCATATAATTAAACATTCATCTCGTGCTGGGTGAAATCAGCTTCGTTGCAGCTATTATCGAGTCAGTAGCCATTGATTAAGAGCAAAAAAGAGAGGTTCACAAATTTTCTGTCACCACACCTTTGGTGCAGTTAAATTCAAGTACACAGCTGAGAGTTGCAATTTCTTTTCTTTGTTTAACACGTGTGCTTTCCTTAACAAACAGGATAAGTTTCTGGACTACATTAGGAAATACTACTACATATTATATATATATATATATATATATATATATATATATATATATATATATATATATATATATATATATATTGTAGAGAAGCCTTGGGACATGGTAATGGGTTACCCTCTCCAGCGCCTTCTAGTGGGTCATCCTCTTTGGTTGCTTGGAAAAGAACGCCGCTCGCGCAGGGAGTTCGTGCCTTGCCGTGACTGTCGCCATTACTCATTGTCATTGAGTGCTGTCTATTAAACTCCTTAACAATATATATATATATATATATATATATTATATATATATATATATATATATGTATATACATATATATATATATATAAATATATATATATACATATATATATATATATATATATATATATATATATATATATATATATATATATATATATATATATAGGTATAACACAACGGAGGCGTTCTCAACAGTGATACAAATATTTATTTCCTAACAGTTTCGCGAGGGGTCCTCCCTTCATCAGGGGATGAGTTAAACTGACGTCGAAGTTCGAACCTGCTTCTTGCGGCGTCCCTCTCGCCTTCAAGGAAGTTTCAAAAAGAGTGGGGGAGTTGTTTAGGAAAAAAAAGAAGAAAAAGAGCAGAAGACCCACGATGTCCGAAAATTTCACCATCTCCCAATAAAGATAACCATGTGGGGATGCGAAGGAGCGCAAGATGGTTCCGTTCATCACGCGCACCTTGCCCGATGTTAACGCGTCCTTGCAGGTGGAGCACACCATGAATTCACTGTAGTTGCTGTTGCTGTTACTCGTCCCGAACTCTTGTGGATCACACCACGCGGGTTCATAGCGCATCTGCAGAATCTCGTTCCCCGACGCCAACACGTGATTGCTGAGAGAGTGTAAGGGGGAGAGGCCACAGCGCGTGCCAGCTCGTTTTGACTAGGATACAACGCGTTGGTTCATCGTGCGTCTGCAGAATATCGTTCGCCGAGGCCATCATATGATTGCTGAGAGTGTGTAAGGGGAAGAGGCCACAGCGTCTTGCCCAGCCCCTTACACAGGCCCGAACGCGCTAGCGCGTGTCAGCACCCGTGGTTTTGTCTGCGTTACGCCAAGCAGGACAGCATACGGCAGCCCGGGCCCCTAAAGTGGTCTGCACGTATCATCATCAAGGCGGTCGAAGAACAAGATGAAGAAGACTTCTCCGCGCGAGCGCACGCTCAATATGTTACAGATGTATATGGTAGGTTTTAGAAAGCGGACGGTCGCCAATGGAACTAGGGACAAAGCCCAGCGCAAAAGCTGCTTCGCATCTAAAAACGATCCGTCGCATCAACAAAGCGCACATAATGCCTTAGAGATGTGTAGCTGGTACCTCTCTTCTCCGCAGTGAAGAATAAAGGCGTAGTGGGTGTTTTCCACCTCTACAAAAATTATAATTTATAGCGTAGTTGGTACCTTGCATACCTACTTAAATTAGAAGCCGCAAGGGACTCTAGAACGGGCTCTAAAAATGCCGCTCTTCTAGCTTTCGGTGTGACTATGCTGCGCTTTCCGCGCAGGCCTGGCGGTGTTTTTTTGTTTTTTTTTGCGAAGTTACAAGCACCAGCGTGGCACTGTGGGGGAATATACTCGACTGCCACGCAGAGGGCCCGGCTTAAAATCCCCTCCTATCTAAAAACTTGTTTCTCATTTCATTTTTTTTCTTATTTCACGCCATAGCGGTTACGGACACCAGCGGCGGCGGACAATTTACGCACGCATATATGTTGAAGAGCCGCATATGTGTTATATAACCAGTTGTTTACTGTTGGTTAACGCTGCCAACGGCCACGTGGGTATTATATAGCAACACCAGAAGCGGTAAGCTGATTTGTAGTGCTTATACTTGTCTTTTATGATGGAGAACGCACGCACGTTTCACGAACCCGTGTGCATGTGTGGAAGAAGTTCTTGACAGTTCTTGAACAAGGACATCATCACCGTGATTAGTGAGCACCACCAGCTGGTCATGACTTGTTATCGGATCAGGCCGTGATCGCGGTGACGAGGGGTCCATGTGTATTGAAGTATGAGGTACAGTACAGCTGTTGGAAATTGTGGATGCGTCGGTCATTTCGTCGACAAATTGTCTGTCGATAGAGCCAGCGACGTGTAGGAATCTGAAGTTACCATTCGCGTTGCTGAGGTATAGGCCGTCGAGGCTGGTAGGCCTGGATAGTTCTACGTAGGCCAAGATTAGTGGATGGCGCCTGTCGTATTCGTAGACTACCTGGGCGTATGTGGCCTACGTAGCCTAGTGTACAAAGCGGATGTCCATCAAACTGGCATAATCCTCGGTCAGCATGAGGCCATCGCCCAGCCTCGTAAGGTATGAACACTGCGTCGGTCGTGCGGACTAAGGCACATTGCGGTGCAATAATGTGAATATCATATGTAACTTTCGTTAATGCATTCCTCCGGGATCGAGCTGTGCTTCAATATAACTTGCTGAATCAGAGGAATAACAATGTAATGTTTATTAGACGGCTATAAAAGCGGAGCCAACACTGGAACCACAGACGTTAATCTGACATGACGCCTGTACCGTAGGAGTATACACATCGTAGGAGTATCTTGTAGTGTTTATTGCTTTCGTGTAAAGTTAGATAGGAAGCACCACCATCACAATTGACGTTGCGCCAACATTACGCCTGCATAGACTGTTTTTCCAAACCAGTTTATAGATCTGGTGTGGCTCTGTGGTAGAATGCCTGATTGCCACGCAGAATGCTTGGGTTCGATTCCTGCTGGGATCCTAATTTTCATTCTTTCCATTCGACGGGTGAACGCTGCCGATGTCGGTTTTTCTTAACGCTCTCGCATTCGATTTCTCTTCTCGCCGTTCCTGGGTAGATATAAACTGTCAGTCACCTGTGGCGCGTACCCGTGCACCGCGGCCTGTGGTGAACGGGTATGTGCCACACGTGTCTAGAGGAATGGTTTTGACGACGTACGGGACATGATTTTCATGTTATTCATGTCATAACCTGACAATCATATTCGCCAAATCATCTTTCCCTCCCATTCCAATTTCCGCCTACACCAAGTTAAGGTGGCGATCGTGAGAGCCCCCTGACGTAGGCAGCTAGATAGATAGATAGATAGATACGTAGATAGAAACGCTCAAAGTGCCAAAGGTTCGCAAAGAAATGCTTCGCATTTAAAAGTTATATTCGTGTATATTACGTATCGCCGCAATTCAATGAAAAACCTCATATCTCCAAGATCACACAAGAGCATAGCAACACAAAAGCAAGACTACCCAAAAGCAAGGAAAACAGGCAATTTTCTCAACCTCTCCCCCTCCTTCAACTTCTGTGGAGGCCTAACTGATGTGGCGGACAAGGGCGCGCTCCCCTCGAGTCCGGTGTTCCTAGTGTGCCCCATAGACGTCAGTGTATAAGAACATCTAAAGTTTCGGACGCTGAACATCTTCAGCGCCCGATTTTTTGGACTTTCTGCCTGAATTTCAGGTCCGAAATGGCATTAATCAAAGCGCCAACCTTCGCTATGTCTATCATTTCTTAAGTTCGAACCAGCACTTTCGTCAGTCGATGCGTTTGCGGCCGTAGCAGAGTCCGCAAGGCAGCTTTGCCGCAATGCCAGGTTTTGGTGGGGTGAAGCATATTGAAAATCTGAAGGGGCCACTGTCGCAAAGGAATCTTTACGGGGTCGCAAAGGAATCTTTAGGGATGGACTGTCTATAAGTCAGTGAAATTTGCTTAATTGGATCCCAAACCTCCGTGACTAAACTTACAGCAAATGGAAGTGTTTGAAGAAATTGCAATGTATTTACAGCACTCATTGCAATTACAACGTAAATATTTCTTTAATATTTTGCAGTCAGCCATGTTATATTTCTTCATGAACCGTATCCAACGACCCACTGAAATGAAAGGCGATATTTATCTGCTGGCCGTGAGCATTTCCAGAAAGGTAGAAGCATCTTTTGAAATTCTTGCTGAAACACCCCAAGTCCAACATTCCGGTAAACATGGTACTGTCTTCACCAAAGCGACTGTATGTAGCAAACTCTTTCAGCGAAAACGTTTTTATATAAAGTTATTTTAGGCAACAAAAATACTTAATTTACCATTAGCTCAGTGTTTGTGGCACATTGCTTGGCAATAGATTCGGCACAGACGCACCAGGAATGGCAGTACCTCTGATGCACCGCACTTTAGCGTTTTACAGGTGTACAGGTGTACGTGTTACTGACGTATCGCACTTTTGTGTTTCACTTTTGCGTGTTATAGAGTGGGCACGGACGCACCAGGATGGGCAGCAGCTCTGATGTACCGCACTTTTGCGCGTTACAGGCCTTGGTTGCGGCCCTTGTGAATCTGTTCCTGCCGTGCTTCAAGAAAATGGGACCTACAGTCATCCAGGCAAACATCACCGAAAACTTCAAGCTACGCAAGCAGCCTAACTGCGCCTCAGCCTGCAAAGTGGCTTTCCTCTGCACCACTATGTCATCACTTCTTGCGCATTCACGGCGCCGGTGTTGACGTCACACTCGCTGTCCGAGATAAAAGCCTGGGAGCACGATGCTTTCTTCAGTGGGCACGGACGCACCAGGATGGGCAGCAGCTCTGATGTGCCGCGCTTTTGCGTGTTTCAAGTGTGTAAAGATTTACTATTGTTTGCTAAAAAAAGTGACAATCGTTGTCTACTCCTGCTTCCGTGCCCTCCAGTGCTTTGTTCAACAGTGTGCGTTTGTCTTTCAATGACGTTTTTACTTCTTGGGTGAGGCGATATTCAACTAAATCCATAAACGGCTTACCTTCGTCCGTTTCCTCAAATGTTCACCTTTTTGCAGATGATTGTGTAATCTTTAGGAAAATACCTTGTGATAACGACGTATATCTTCTCCAGTCTGACCTTAAAGCCGCCTGTTGATGGTGCTAGGTGTGGCAAATGGAATTAAACATAACTAAGTGTAAATGCATGCGAGTAACCAGATCGAAAGCAACGCTACCTGACTGCAGTCTAATTGACCTAGCATTGGAACCTGTGTTAACGTACAAATATCTTGGTGTGCATACAACGCCTAACCTAACCTGGAATGATCACAAAACACAATCACAAATAAAGAAAAATTGCATGCTCAGGTATATACGCTGAAATTTTTCAAGATAACCTTCTTTCTTAAGGCTTCTCCTATGTAAATTCCTAATTAGACCTAAACTTTAATATGCTGCATCAGTATGGGACCCCTTTCAAGAAAATCTGTCACACGCACTAGAAATAATCCAGAACAATTCTATTCGCTTCATTGGCTCTCAGTGCAGCTGTGCCGCCAGGAAAACAGCAATCAGATGTAATGTTAACCTACCTTCCCTCGTATCCCGACGTAAAATACATCGTTTAGTTCTTTTTCATAAGCTCTACCACCATCCGCTCTTGCATAACGACATGATTACTCCTCCGCAATATGTATCGAATAGACTAGACCATATTCATGAAGTCGGAATTTTGTGATGTAGAACTCGCGCATTCCTTAATTCATTCAGACCGCGTACATCGAAAGCGTGGAATTTCCTTCCCGCACTAACGGCTGAAATTAACGACTTTGAATTGTTCATTAGTGCTTTACCAGTGACGTCATAACGCTTTCTTTGCTGCATGTTGTGAACAAAGTGAAACTGCCATGTTTCATTTTACATTATGTACAGCGTTATTTCACTTTTCCTTGATTTATTGTGCTACTCTTATTTTTTTCTTTCTTTTTTTCTCATCAAATGTCATTGTATAAATTTATTGGTTTACCTATTGTGTTATATAGTGCTATTAATCTGTGTACTGTGCAATTACATTCTAAGCTATTATTGCAGGAATCGAAATAACCACTTCTCTTGGTCGTATAAGCACTCCCCTCTGTAATGTCTATTAACCCTGAGGGCATACAGTCTCATACTGGAATACCTAGAGGGGAATCTCGCGCTAGTGTCTATGCGGGCTCCTTGAGCGGCGCTTCAACCACCATGGGAATGATGGGAAGTACAGCTAGGCTTCGGATAGATTAGGTTCTTGAGATTTGCGACGCTTGTTTGCCGAGTGATACGAAGTTATTTTCACGGAAAGCTTGCTTGATCGTTTTGTACGTAAAACTTATTGCAAAACTTTTGCGTGACTGTGAGATGGAAGTGGTACCTGGGCAAATTCAACCACCTGGTTATGCACTGCTCTGCAGTTATGTTCCAGACTTGGCACCACGATAAAATGAATTATTGTTTAGAACACTTAGAACAAATATGCTTGTTTTTCCATCAGAAGTACGTATTATCTATATGTGGAAATAACAGTACTGTACTGAGTGAGAAACACTTAACATGTCATCTGCTGTGATGCCAGGTGCGTCTATCCAAGTGGTCTGCCCCCAACGCATCTCTCGTTTTGCTGTGAAGTCAAGTCAGAACAGCGTGACGGTGCGTCTGCTTAGCTTGGCCGTCGTTTTCCAGCCGATTTGAACGAGTTTCGACAAGATGCCCTTATCAAAAAAACGTGAACTCTATGCAATTTCCTGCACTGACATTGGACGCTACATTTATGCGCAGCAGTGAGTGGACAATCCTTTGCTAAAACTGTCAAATACACCATGTAAAGCCGCTACGTCGCAGCAAACAAAGAGACATAGCAGTTTTCAGAATTTTTGAACAACAAAGTCACTGCTTGAGTGCTTCTCAACGCACGCCACTACCCACCCCTTGGAGAGAACGAAACTCAACCTCAAGAAAAAGATCCGTAGAAAGTTCGCTAGCTAACACAATCCAATCCGAAGTCTGTACTTGTCATCATTTCCATGGTGCTTGAACGATCACAGCGCCAGTTTCCTCTCTAGGTTCAGATCGAGGAATCTAATAGTTCCATCGACCGGCAACTCGACAGTCATGACGAGAGGACTAAGACAACTGCGTAAAATGCATAGGCTGTCATGTCATTACACTGATAACATATCCAACGTGCTGTTAAGTTTGTTTTCACAGATACTCACACCTGCTGGGCATATGAGCCCAGGGCTAAGAAGGCGTTAATGAGTTTTAACTCGAGCCACTCAAAGCTCATAAAAAGAGGCATTGCGAAAATGTGCCTCAACAATGCGCTCATCAAATTGTGTTCACATTTGGTGGACGAGAGTTTTAGGCATCAAGTGTCACGGCTACAATCAGCCGGCTACCCCATCCATCTTATAGTGTCTGTAACAGAATGCCTACTCCGCCGGGCTAAAGGCACGCAAGATAAGTCCACCACCATAGGTCCGCCCGCCCTTAAGAAAGCGAGTGTAGCGGTGGTTCCTTACATTGATCAAGTATCGCATAACCTTAAGAAGATTGCAGGCAAATCTAAAACTCATGTTCTGTTTTCCGCCCCATATAAACTGGGTAACTTGTTCAAGAAATAAAACCCGGTAAAAAGATTGCTATAATATGCCCGAAGAAGCACAGTAAGCCATTTGATCAATGCAAAACATGCGTCGTTTACCGGATTCCTTTGTCATGCGGTCGGTTTTACATTGGGCAGACCGGCCGCTGCCTCAATGATAGGCTCAGAGAGCACAGCATGAATGGATGGAAACAACAAAGTGGGCAAGACGCCCCCTGACGGGTTTTTGGCGCTACACTGCCATAAATACACGTGCCGACCCAATTTTGAACAGACTGTTGTAGTTGGCAAGAGCAAGTCCGAAATCACTACATTAGTAATCGAAGCTGAACAGATAGACTATTTTAGCGAAAGTTGTGTTAGCAAAACGTCACTATCCTTGAGCAAAAAGGAATTAGACTACCTACGCATGTGTTAATGTCTGTCTGGTTGCCGGTGATGCGGAAGCGGTCAATTTCGTCATAGGAGGTTTTCATCCCTGTCATGTTGTTGATTATACTGCTGGTTTTTCATGTTATATGCTAGTGGTCACGCGGATGTCGTGTGCAAAAATATGTATATAAGTAGGCTTGGTGATTGAAAATAAACGTTTTTTGTTGTCAGTTGCGCCAGTGTTCGTGTCTTCTTCCCTTCATCCTTGTCTTTTCGCGCCCAATCATGCTCTCTCGCGCAGGATACTAATTATTTGGCGTGTACCCGAGCAATTTTGGCAGCAGTGTCGTGTCTAACGCCAACAGGGTGGCATCTTTCCCACGTAAATAAATGAGGCTCCAAGAAAATACATGGGGTTGGCCGGTGGGCCGATCACGGAGGCAATGCAAAATTTATGTAGCTTATGAAGCAATGCATGCCTCATCAAATGGGAAGGTTGCCCGTCGGCGTCCCGCGTCGGCGGCGTCAACACGAGTGATGCAAAAAATAATCGTCACGTGATGGTGTCACAATATGACGTCATCATAACGTCACAGATCGCCAAAATATGTAGCGTAATTATGACGTCACGTAATGTGACGTCACATGATGACGTATTCACACGTCATGGTCGCTTTGCAGTGCCTCCGTGTTCGGTCATGGAGGCCGTGCAAAACCGCGTTAGGCGCAGAACGCTTTTGGAGGGGGGCGCGGGAGAATCAGTACATCGACTGACAAGATGGCTTTCGCCTTCTAGTCATCTTTAACGAATGCATAAGGGACCCTGTGCGTTTTTAATTTAACGTATCTAAACAATGACTTCCGCATCTGCAGCCGATTTTGTGGACGCTGAGCACGGGGCCGACGATCAAGAGGTCGCACGGGAGGAATCTGAGATGGCATCGCACGTGGTAAAAGGTAGCGCTTTTACCATCCTGTGGCAGATAAGCATCATTTGCCGGCGGGAAGCGCGCGCGAGCCATCGTCTCAGTGCGCGCTTTCTGCTACTCACCGAACATCGCAGGCCCGAAGCAGTAACAAAAGTCTTCGTCGCGGAAGTGCTTGTTGCACACAAGACTCGTAGCGGATGGCTACTTGCCGGTTCTTACCTTTACAACCCATGCTTCACGCTGTTTCTTGCCCCGCGGTTACCAGTGCAGGCTGACACTGGGCTCCTTTGCGTAAGCGCGGCACTGCGGCACCGAGCGGTAGAGCCCCATGTTCGTCGCCTTCGGAGGCAGCCACTCTATTACAATGGTTTCAATTGAGTAGAAAATGAGAGAAAACTTCCGAATTTGAACAGACAGCAGCGCATGTGGGACTTGAAACTCGTTTTCAAAGCACGCGGCAGTGCGCCACAAGCAGCCGACGCGGCCGCTGAGACCACGTGATCCTGCCAAGCACGTCACGCCGACGGTGGCGCCGGCGTTTCCAGTGGTGGGCCTCGAGGCCAATACCTCACCAACGTAAATGACTTCAGGTTCCGATATGTCGCCGGCGCTATCGACACATCCTGTCGACGACGTGACCGGGCTAGCAAACATGCCTCTAGACATTATCTTGGACCGGGCTATCACTTTCATTCGGTGCTACGACTACATTCACCTCTCACTCGCCGTTCTCATTGTACTGTCTGTGCACGCGCACTAGCACGACCTCGAAGAAGACCCTCTGCTCGCAGATATTGGTGTGATAGCATTTTCTAAAACCTGGAGCGATGAGCCCACTGCAATCACATGATTCCAATGTGTCGTCCACAACAGGAGGCTTTACTGCAGGTGCGGTGGTGTGGGCATATATGCGCAACTTCAACGCACGCCGCATTCCACTTCGCCGGCCGCCAGACACTGAACGCACACAGACAAGCAGAGGAATCGGTGAGGGCAGCGTTGCACACATCATTCACAGTAGCATAGGCATTGTGCTACCTGCCATCTACGTGAAAACTGTCAAAAACTTCTTCCACACATGCACACGGGTTCGTGAAACGTGCGTGCGTTCACCATCATAGCGGACAAGTATAAGCGCTACATATAGGCTTACCGTGTCCCGTGTTGGTAATACCTATGTTGCTGTTGGCGTCGTTACGCAACTGTAAATAACTGGCTATATAACACATGTGCCACTTTTCAACACATGTGGGTGCGTGTGCCATTGGGCCTACCTTTAGCGTCATTTCCTAACGTCTCGTTCAATGTAAAAGATTACGCCACAGTGACCGTGACGCCGCATGCTTCGCATTTCATCGATCGCCACGGCACGTGGAATCTGCAGAATATTTTTTGCTCATTTATTTTCGCAAAATGTTCAATAAACCGAGTTCAGTGCCATGAAGGCTTCATTAATTCGAGTGATGACTGTTTGGGATATGGCGTAGAGCAGCCGTAAATCGCTCGATTCCTTCAGTGTAATAAAAAAAGGCTTTTATTTTCACTGACTGGGGCCATGAAGACCGTGCTAGCAGTCGTTGTTGTTCCTCACACACTTGTGCAATCCAGCAGTCTAACGTTCCTGTTTCTCCCCTAGTGCTTCCTGGCGCTTCTTCATCCTCTTCTGTGGGCCCGCTGGTGCTGGCGATGGAAATCACACTGAAAAAATTGAACATCATGGGTACCTGTCTGGGAATGGAAATTTCTTTGTGATATCGGAAAATTCGTAAGATCGGGTTTCGTTCGATCGAGTTTTCAATGTAGTAACAAAGGAATCACGCAGATTCCGGTTGAATAAGGAGGAAAAAAAGAGTACGACTTTCGATGGCTAGGCACAGTGTATTCACTACTGTGCCCTGATGCGATCAGCTGGCAGGCATCTTCTTTTGGTCAGCTTCGAGCTCCCGAAGATCACGTGCAAGATGACACCAAATGCACCATTAGGCATAGACATAATATCGTATAACCGCCGCTACCAGGATACGGGTCCGGCTTGCTCATACCGTCAGGGTTACGCATAGCAAGGGGACAGAGATGCGGGGGTACAGCCGTAAGAAAACCATTATTGCTGTCCACTCGTAATACGAAATTTGTGATTAGTCTCCATCGCCAGCATGGCGCTTTTCCTGCCCTTTTGCTTTCCTCGATCACATAAAAGCAGCACTACAATTAAATCTAACAACGCCCCCTATAATTTCTTTGGTGCTGTTACCTCTTGGCGTCATAGGGTTCGAAGCGTAAAGAGGCCTCTCCATTCATTATTCAATTATTCGCCAAGCAGAAGTCGTTCATTCATTCTAGAAGATTCTGAATCCTAATCATTCGCAACCATTGTGCCTACATGATGACCAAAACCAGCCCATTCCCGATTGAGAAACTGCGGAAGCACTTAACCACACATTTTCTTCCATTTTTACTGATAAACCTGTTGATAACTTACTCACTTTTCCGCCTTGTGCTCATAACACTATGCCTGTTGTCACCTTCAATTCGGCCGGCGTCGCAAATGTCATTGACTCTATAAAGCTTTCGTCATCGACAGGCGTTGATGGCATCAACTCAAAAATTCTAAAGAGAATTAAACACGCCATCAGCGGAATGTTATGCCATATCTTTCAGCAGTCATTATTATCATTGGGTGAGGAACCGGATGACTCGAAAGTGGGCAAGATTGTCCCAGTCCCGAAAAAAGCTCTAGTGTCTTCATGCAGCAGTCACCGCCCTATCTCACTAACCAGTATTGTTCTAAACTAATGGAACACATAATACACTGACGTACAGTAAAGTTTTTGCTATCGGTTAACTTTTTCACTCTCAGTCAACCAGGATTTCGCAAAGGTATTTCTTGTGACACACAACTAACGTTGTTCGTTATTGACATTATTTCTAACCTTGACCTAAACATCCCAGTTGACGCTCTCTTTCTAGATTTTGAAAAGGCGTTCGACAAAGTGCCGCATCACTGACTACTTTTGAAACTTTCTCGCCTAAACCGTAATCCTTTTTTTGAAATGGATTCGTGCTTTTTTGACTAATCGGGAGCATTTTGTTCATGCTAACACTCATTCCTCAAGCTGAAGCCATGTTCGGTCTGGAGTACCCCAAGGAACCGTCTTGGGCCCACTCCTTTTTCTAATATATATATTAATGATCTTCCCACCAACATTTCATCTACCATACGTCTCTTCGCAGACGACTGTGTCGTGTATCGTCCTGTTCATAGCAATCATGACACCCGATCACTTCAAGAGGACCTGGATAAGATCACCGATTGGTGTAGTAAATGGCTCATGTCGCTAAACACTACTAAAACACTGCTAGTTTCTTTTACCCGTAGAAGGAACCTCCCTCCACCACAGCATGTCCTGTCCAACGCTGCGATTTCGCCTGTCAATTCATGCAAGTACCTCGGCATCACTATCTCCAGTGATCTTTCCTGGTCGTCTCACATCACAAGCATCATTAAGGAACCAACCGCATATTATGATACTTTCGTAGGCAATTGCGCCTTGCTCCCCCATCGGCCAAACTGTTAGCTTATCAAACGTGCATCCGGCCCAAGTTAGAATACGCATGCTCTGCTTGGGACCCACATCAAACTAACCTTACTAAAGCGCTTGAAGCAGTACGAAACCGCGCAGCTCGCTACATCTATTCAGATTATTCTTTCCACACTAGTGTTACAAAACCAAAATCTGAAGCACATCTTGATAACTTGGAACTAAGACGCCTCAGATCTAGGCTGTGCCTTTTTCACAAGTTTTACCATTCCTCTCCTAGCACTTCATTAATCTTGCCTACTCATCGTCCGTCCTGCCGCACGAATCACACCAAAGCGGTCTACCCACCACCGGCATAGACCGCTGCGCACCTTCGCTCCTTCTTTGTGAACACAGCAAGAGACTGGAACGCACTACCCAGAGATGCTGTGTTCCAATCCAACCCGCAAGCCTTCTAGTTCATCGAATCATTGTCACTACATAACAGCCAATCCCTCACGTAAAACCCCAAGCTGGGGTATTTGAGGTATAAATAAACACACAATAAAATAAAATAATTTAAGCCCATTTTGCGTGTCCGCACAACGTACTTGGAAATGGAAAGTTATATGGAACCCTCTCCTGCTCCATGTCTCGCAACGACATTCGTCGCGTCGCCATGACTTTGAGCGGACGGAGTCCAAGCGCTCGCAAGGCACGTCCTACCGGCATTGGCAAAAGAAGAGCCGCATGGCTTGAGGCACAAGCCATAGAAATAACGGAGTGCTCTTGGCTATCTGTTCACTCGGACACTACAGCCGCAGCTGCCGCTCTTTCGTCCGTGCGTCTTTCTCTCTCCAAATCACGCCATGAGATCCACTCTGGAGAGGTATCACAGCTGCGCTCACCCGGAGCCTCGCCGTTGCGGTATACGACGTGACCAGGCGGAGGTTTAACGGCTGCTTTGTAGGCGCTTCGTCATTCAGTCTCGGCACAGATGTAGTCTCGCCTCGGGTGCCTGTGTGCGCCCTTCAGCGCAAGCGACCGGCTGAATCCGACCATCCAATGGACCAGCTACACGACAGTCTGCAAAATCTCAAGCAAAGCCTAAGTCGCGTGCTGAAACCCGGAGCAAAGTTTACCATGCCATAGAGAAGTCACTATTACCTCCATTGCCAACAACTTTACCGTTCATAAGACCGTCTTTGTCAGCGTTCAAGAAGCACAAAAAGGCACACCATGAAAAGTGCAATAACGCCCACCTGTCACGAAGCACTCTGTTGATAATCTTAGCGAAACCGAACCAAACGTACCTTTCGCTCGTTATAACTAGGATTTTTCGAATTTGGGCTTTGTTTGTTTTGTTGCATGTTATTTGAGTTAGTACTGCTGACTTTTGACACTGCTGTCTTGTTAAAAGGGCCCTTGTCAAGCTGCCTCTTTCGGAGAGCAGCTTTTACCTCCACCTGTCCTTCATGAAATGTATTGATGAGAAATAAACATTATTATTATTATTATTACTACTATTATTATTATTATTATTATTATTATTATTATTATTATTATTATTATTATTATTCCCCAATACACACATAAACAACGTAAATATCCCCACTGGTTCTCATCTGAACTTATCAGTGCACTGAAGCATAAAGATCGCGCACACAGGAAATCTAAATGTTCTCCATCGAGCGAGTGGAAGGAAGAGTTCAGCTTTTTTCGAACTCTCGCTAAACGCCTATATAAACGGGATCATAGTTCGTATATTGAATTCTTAGAAAAAAGCGCTTCTGACAGGCCAGCTGAGTTTTGGAAGTATGTACGTAAACGGTCCAGCAAAAGCGGAGAGTCTTTCAGACTACTAGACTCAAATGGGGTAGAAGTGCATGCCGTCGCTGACTGTTTTGCCGCACATTTCTCATCCGTTTATAAGGCCTCAGACTCTAGCACTGATATCAGACAGCCTAAGGCAGTTCGCTCACCCAGTGCTTTGTCGCTGGATGAAAATCTTATCTGCGAATGCATTAAGTGCTTAAAACCATCCTTATCATGTGGCCCAGATGGCATCCCCTCCGCCATACTAAAAGCTTATAGTAGTATATTTGTCCCAGTACTGACTACGATATTTAATAACTGCCTGGACACTTCCACATTTCCTAGCATGTGGAAAACTGCCCGTGTTTTCCCAGTATTTAAGTCGGGCTCTAAAACAGATGTTTCTAATTATCGCCCGATTTCTCTACTATGTGCCACATCAAAGATCTTCGAGCTGGCTCTTCACAAAATATTGTCTTTTAGTGTTAAAAGCTCATTGATTCCTAATCAACATGGTTTTCTCGCTGGCCGCTCAACTACCACAAATCTTGCTAGTTTCATGACGCAGATCTCCACACCTATTTCTCAGAGAGGACAGGTTGACGTACTCTACTGTGACCTGAGCAAGGCTTTTGACGTAGTCAGCCACACACTGCTTATGGTTAAACTTGCGCAATTTGATGTTGACTTGTCGGTTGTGAATCTCCTGCAGAGCTATCTGCTCAATAGATATTGTTATGTAGCGGTAAATGGCCAAACGTCTTCTTTGTATAAAGTGACTAGTGGGGTCCCTCAAGGGTCAGTATTAGGCCCACTCCTATTTTTAATTTACGTTAATGATGTTTCTTTTGCCATTCATAATTCTTCTTTCCTCTTGTATGCCGATGACATCAAGATTTTTAAGGAAATTCATTCAGTTAACGACTGTCGCTTGCTGCAGTCAGATTTGCGCTCTTTTTCCGAATGGTGCAACGCTAATAACCTTTCTCTGAATGCCTCGAAGACAAAATTCATGTCTATCACTCGCAAAACATCTAGCGTGTCATTTCAATACTCTGTCAATTCTGTGTCCTTGTGCAAGGTTTATGAGATCAGTGATCTTGGTGTTGTTGTTGATAGCACGTTAAACTTTTCTGCTCACGCTAAGCGTGTTGCTTTGCGGGGTCTTCGCACCCTAGGCTGTGTTTGCAGATTGTCTAGAGAATTCCGTTCTCCTATGCCCTTCCGAAAATTGTACACCGCGCTATGTCTTCCTCAACTGGAGTATGCGTCCGTGATATGGAATGGCATTGCTCAATCCAGCGGTAACACCATTGAACGAGTCCAGAAAAAATTCCTTAGCATATATAACCATCGCTTTGCTAAAAAATCTCGTTCAAATACTGCTGAATTATTATCATTGCCATCACTTCACTGCCGACGAAATCGTTCTGATCTCTTGTTTCTTTACAAGCTAGTCCACGGTATCATATCCTGCCCTGTACTTCTCAATTGTGTTAATTTTCGAATTCCGCGTAAGTTAACCAGAGAGAACAGACCGTTTAATGTACCCGCCTGCTTCTTCCAACACTCTACCGTTCACAGAATACAAAGTCTCTATAATGTTAATTTTCTCGATCTTGACATTTTTCATAGTCCACAATCATTGTTTTTATCCGAGCTTTGCACTGTTTTGACATAGTATGGCACAATGTACAAAGTCTTCCCTTCTCCGTCTTTCCGCATAGTTGTATATATGCAATCTAATTTTTCATTCCCCTTCAATATTTCTCGTGTTGTCTTATTTTACTCCTCCCCTTTTGTGTTCATTTCTCTTTGTCTACGTGTATTTGCTCTTTTTATTTCTGAAGACTGTCTGTATTGTATAGTTTATTTTTATTGTTTTTTTTTGCGTGCGCCTGCACAAAGACCTTACGGTTGTTCCTGGGCACGTTAAATAAATGATTGATTGATTGATTGATTGATTGATTATTATGACAAAATTAAAGCTGAGCCCATTTTTTTCTCTACGTGTCAATTCTACATCCTGCAGTGACCTTGGGCGTTAGTGCTCTTCTACATGTAATTTAGTCATTTGAACGCCTGATTAAGATCAAGCCTCATTAGCGATACCTAAAAATCTAAAAATGTCGATAACCTGCTAATGATCGCATTTTTGTTTTCGCCGCAGAGATGCTGTTGTCGACACTTCCCGAAAGACCCCCGTTACCTACTGAGAGGAATGGCATACGCCAAACATTTACTATCTCGTTGACAATAAAATGAATTTATCCCGTTCGTTATGCTTATTTTTACATATTCGGAACATAACTATAATAAGCAAGCAATTGGAGAGTGGACTTGGCGGTAATACCGACCCCAACATCATTATATTTCTGATGCCTACGATGGCATAACAGCTGCCACACTTCATCATAACTTGCCGTTTTAATCACGAAGTTGCATAATTAAACACATTTCTCTGGAGCACCAACTTCTCATATTCGTTGCATTATATACAACACACTTTAGTTCCTCTCTAGTCTACCATTCCATTCCCAAATAAGCACAGGCAATGTTAATGGCAATGGGTTAGGCTTCCCAGATGTTGCAGACAGGTATAAATCTGTGGATTTGTTAAAGCTGTTGTAAAGTAATAGGGTGCGACCTCCTCTTCTGCTAGCGGTTACCTGATAAGTAAGCAAAATATTAGAAATTATTATTTTTGCCTTTCCGTAGTACAATGTAGACAAGAGTTCAGGGGCGCTATGCAGGATGGTCCGAGTTTTGCGAAACTCGGAAGTTTTCGGAGCTCCGGTGACACCCCCTTTTGAACGAGCTAACGGTACGACGAAAAGGTCAAATCCATCCCTCAGCGTGCGCCGCGTTCCATTGGTCACGCTGGGACCCGGCAGGTGGGACGAAAGACCTTGCCCAAAAGAGGACAAACTCCCACGAACACGCCTGTGGGAGGCACGAGTTCAGTTGGCAAAAAGATAGCGCGACGATCACGCTGAAGTCGCTACACTGTTGAAATGTTGACTGACACACGCGGTCTTTCTTCGAAAATCGCCACAAATGACGCACATGCCTTTGTGGCGCCATGCTCGTTCTTGTAGCCATTTCTATAAACGCTGCTATCGTGTGTTCACGCTACCTTTGCGTCACGACCGCCGTAGTGCGAGTCGTGTTCCCGAGAAGATTGTAGCATCCTGCATAGCACCCCAGGACTCCAATTCCCTGCTGTAATTCCCCATTCTCCACAACGATTTATTGAAAGCTACGTACACCATAAGAGATACAACCTTTGATCCTATAGCCTCAAAACAGCAATGTACGCTTCTTTTCAGAGATGATGATAACTACTTATGAAAATGAGTGCTAGCCTCGCAATCGTCACAGCCCATCCTTATGTTGCCATTGCTGCCTTTCTTCATAACAGCTGGTAGTAAGTGCTTGCACGTAAAACGGCACTTCCGAAGCGGCCACGCGGAAATATGCAGCACAAAATCACGTCACATGTATTGCCGGGGGTCGACTTCTAGCTAGCCGTCAACTTTCAGCGCTGCCCAACTGTACAATACGGTGTTTCACCATCCCTTGCAGTGCCTTTCAGCGCAATACGAGGCACTGTGAACACGGCATATTGTGCTCCAGTCTTAGAGCATTCCGGCAGGCACTGGGAAACACGTGCCGTGTTCTTCAACGCATTGCACACAGGTGGCTTGCTGAGGAAAACTGGGCAAGCTGTGCAAAGCTGGCTGCGATCAAACTGGGACCTAGTGGCAATGGTTTTCGCAGGGATAGGCAGTGTTTGAACTGCGATGCAGTTAGACCGTTTGGTTACACCAGGCGGCACTGGCAATAAAACCGGCAGATGTATGCTTGATATCTACAAAAGTAGCTCGTCTGTTGTTACGAATGCTTAAAACACATCAAAAGTGACGAATAAAGCAGGAACGTAAGGTCAAATCAAATTCTGGCTTGCTGAGGAATTCTTGCAAAAGCACAAACCAGATGTGCGGTTTGCCAACCTAACTACATAGAAATTTTCACTCTCTATCGGCGCATAAGTGGCAGCGCCATCCAGGCATTCTTGCAGCGGACCAATCGCAGCAACACTTCTCATTTTCGCTGAACATCACATCCGCAGGTAGTGAAGTCAAAGTGACAATGGCTCTCGGAAAAAATAGGAACATTCGAAATTATTGATCCTTGCTTATACAGTATAACAGTTGTATGTCTTGTGCTTTCCCCGCGATGTCCGCGCTGAAGCCACAGAGCGTACGAAGGTCACTTCGCAGCGGCCGCGTTTGCGAAAGGAGCGCGCTGTTCAAACAAAAATAAGTAACATCTGTGACAGTTCGCGCTCGTCCTGTATTTACCTGTTCGTTCGTTTCCTGCGTCCTGCTTTATGTTTGAGCAGTGAGCTTCAAGTGTCGAGCTGTGACGCATGATAGTTCGCGCTCCTCCTGTGTGCGTTCATTTCGTGTGTCCGTTGGGCTCGAGCGACGCGCTGGCAATTTCGAGCTGCTTTCCGTTCTTCGCGTTACATTCCAATTTACTGCTATCGCATTCATCGCTACGCCATTGCGGCGAAACTCTGACCTTTTTTAAAAAAATCTGGAAAATAATGCAGGGCATACCAGACATGCGCATAAGTAAGACAGTAAAGCAAATCATTTAACAACATCTGCCCATTCTAAAGACAAAATTCAAATATGTCACTTGCTAATGCATTAGGCAAGCAGATAAGCAAACTCCTTGTTTTGCGTCTCCCATTCTTGCGTCTCCGCATGCGTCTCCCATTCTTTTAATGTGAAGAGCCTCGATATTTTCACGGGTAATTTGCTACTGTGCGTAGAAAGCGCTTCCGCGTATACGAAGACAGGAGAGCAGCCACAAGTACTGCAATTTACAATGCGACGCTAGATGGGATGTTTCAAGCTTTTTCAAGGACGGATTATGTTCCTCTAAACGAATGTTAATACACCTGCCACTTTGTCTCCCATATGATTTCCTCAATTAGGCGGAATTTCGTACACAACCCCGCGTTGATAAGGTACATATGTGGGCACATATTAACTTCACAGCCGTCAGTTTTTTTTCTTCACTACCCTTCATTTTTTAAACAAGAGTGCAGATTCTAGACAGCTGTTGTGGAGCAGAAAAGGTCGTGTTGTTACCATATCTATTGCCAACATTGCTCAGGCAGTGGGAAAGTTTATGGACATAAAGCAAAACCGGTACCTGATCGTGTTGTTTTATTTTCACCACTGGTGTCGGGAAGATTTAGATTTTTTACCCATTTCCACAGCCTTTTACTGCAAATAGCCAGAAAAGATTGCGGGAGACCTGCAAATTTTAGCCGCTGAATCTGTGAGCAGAAACTGCGCTCCAAACCATGCGTACAAGACTTAGTAATAGTAGATTTCAAAGCAGGGAATTCAATTCTGTTTTTGACAACTTGTGTGTGTCTTGAAGAAAATCGTAGGAGCGTTTTTTGTGACCCAGGAAGGTAACACCAATAAACATGGTTAAGTTCAAAAGAAAGGCATATATCTAAGGACTGTAACTTGTCCTTAATCAACTAAAGTGTGAAGTTAAACCCTAGTCCACATTCACGAAAGACCTTCAATACATCAGTCGTCTCTCTACGATAGTTATCACAGGAGAAAAACACAGGGTAGTCGTCAACATATCGAAAGACGGAACACACCAATTCTTTTAGGTTACTGTTGTGTTGGTGTTTCGGTTTCGGTTTCGAAAATGCGTTGTAAGATGCCAGGGGGCGCCGCTCTGGTGTCGTTATTCTACTGGCGCACTTGTAAATAAAATGAGTGTGTGAGCAGTACTCGTTGAGAGCGGACGTGCTTCTTTTTTTCGGCGCTTTGCGCCAACCCGCGTGTTCGGGGCTGGACGGCGTCCCCGCCGGCCGCGTTCGTCAAGCCGGTCTTCTTCACCTGCCTTCCTCATTAGAACCACCAGCCGCCTACACAGCAATGGCGACGAGGTGAAGTACGAACAGTTTCCTGCGTATTCATTTTTGCCGGTCCGCCTCAATGATTTCATTCTGCTGCGACGCCACTTCGGCGTTTTCCGCCATCGCGTCTTTGTTCTCCGTGGCGGCCGCCGCGTCGCGTCTCTTCTGCCTTTTCCCCGTCGAGCGGCTCCGCGTCTATTCGTGAACACTGCGGACTTTCTTTTCGAGTTGGTGTTTCTCGTTCGTTCTCGTTTTCTTCTTTTCGTCGTTTCGTGTAGAGTTTTTCTCTTGTGATGGCGTCTCCCATACCTCCACCGCTTTTTCTTTCCACGCCCGGCGATCCGCCGATCCCTTGGGCTGATTGGAAGCTCATTTTCGAAGCTTACGTGGATGCCATCGGGAATGACGCCCGCAAACCGGAGCGGCGGAAGGCCCTTCTGCTTAACGCATTGGGCTACGCCGGTTTAAAACTCTATCACACTTTGAGTTCCGTGAACGCGTCAGAGACGCCTGCGTCGTCTGACGTATTCCAAAGCGCACTCGCATTGTTCGACGACCATTTTAAAGACGCGTCCTGTGATTATGTCGCGCGCCTCCGCTTCCAAGAGCGTCGTCAGCTCCCCGGTGAGCCCGTGGTAGACTTCATAGCTAGTCTCCGGTCGCTAGCCGCGTCCTGCGGGTTCGGCGCGCGCGAAAATGACATGATCAGACAGCAGCTCTTCATTGGCGTCGCGTCGCAGAATGTCCGTTGCCGACTTCTCCAAAAAGGCTCGTCCATCTCTCTTTCAGAAGCCCTCTCGATTGCGCGAGAGGATGAACTTGTGCGTGTGCAGTTGGAGCAATTCGCTCCGCACTCAGTGCAGCAACTTTCTGCTGCGGGGGGGCCATGGCGCCGGTACTTTGTTTCACGGGACGCGCCAACATGGCGGCCCTTCTTCTTCGTCTCGGCGCGGTGGTCAACATGGCCGCCCGCCTGCACAGTCCTTTCGTGGCGGTCAACATGGCGGCCCCTCCGCTTCGCGGCGTCGAGGAAGCCGTCAAGATGGCGGCCCAAATTCTTCTTTTCAAAGGCAACAGGGCGCGTTTAGCTCATTTCAGCAATTTCCATCGTCGGTTTCCACTCCACGTTGCTTCCGATGCGGTTCTGTTCAGCATTTAGCCAACTTTGCGCAGTGTCCGGCGAGAAACCGCACTTGTCTTGCGTGCGGAAAAATTGGACATTTTCAGTCCGTATGCAACTCCCGTCCAGTAAATATTCATGAATCAGGTTCTTCGTCCGCTCCTTCGAGCACCGCACAGACCAATACGGTCACGGTGTTAAACGTGGATGGTCTCCACACTTCTTCCGAGCCACGTGTTACAGCTTCAGTGGGCAATGTGCCCTTGTCTTTTCTTGTGGGCACAGGAGGCGCTTCAGTCTCGTTAATCAACGCCGATGACTTTCAGCATTCATTTCCGCACATTCATTTGGCACGCTCATCTACCATCCTGCACTCATATTCAAAGGGAATCATTCGCCACTTCTGCCAATTCACGGCCAACGTCACGTACGCAGGAGTGCAGGCTCCGATAACATTCTTCGTGACACCATGTGGCCGATCTCTTCTTGGCCTTGATGCCATTCGGTTGTTCGGCATCACCATCTGCGGTGATACACTACAGTGTTATTCTTCGAAATCCAAAACAACTCTTCCGGTACCAAATGGGACGATGCCTGCTACACTGTCTTCGGCTCCAACGCCATCTCCTTCGTCGATTGTGTCGACCATTCTTGCTTCACAGTCTTCCAGTCCCACGGCTTCTGCACCGTTCACCGAGTCACCGCCTTCGGTTTCAACGACATCATTTTCGTCGATGCCGGATCGACCTGTGAATGTGTGTGCTTCGCCTCGGGCGGTGTGCCCTGTGCGTGTGCCTGTGCTTCGGTGCCCTTTCGATGTGCATCCGCCGGCCGTGCCTGTGGCTGTGCGGGCGCCCGTGCTTCGGTCCAGTTCGCCGATGCGTCCGCCAGCCAGGGCTGCCCCACCGGTACCTCGACTTCAGCCTGTGGAACGCTTCCTTCGCCAGGTGGGGAGGAATTGCCAAGCGCGTGTGACCGGGGTGCTGAGTCACCTCCTTCTACACATCAAAGGCGCCGCACTAAGCGGAAACGTCGGAAGCCTCGACGTTATGAGGACTATGTTCAATAGCCATGACAAGTTATATTCTTATACAATTGCTCATTACGTGCAGTGGACTTACTTCGTGTGCATTATTGATGCATTGTTTCTCTGTGCAGTGTTGTGCAGTGTTCTGTGCAGTATTTCGTAAATAACTGAACTGAATTGTCTTACGCATTTTTCAAATGTGTGTGAATTTCCGTGTGCTTTCAGTTTCTCATGCTTTCTTCACTTTTCAGTTTTTCACTTTTCTTTCGAGGAGGGGATGGTGTTGTGTTGGTGTTTCGGTTTCGGTTTCGAAAATGCCTTGTAAGATGCCAGGGGGCGCCGCACTGGTGTCGTTATTCTACTGGCGCACTTGTAAATAAAATGAGTGTGTGAGCAGTACTCGTTGAGAGCGGACGTGCTGCTTTTCTTCGGCGCTTCGCGCCAACCCGCGTGTTCGGGGCTGGACGGCGTCCCCGCCGGCCGCGTTCGTCAAGCCGGTCTTCTTCGCCTGCCTTCCTCGTTGGGACCACCAGCCGCCGACACAGCAGTTACCTTGAACTTTCTGTTGACACGGCTCAAATAAAGACCGCTTAAGACTTGTGCCATCTGCGCGCCTATGCATACACCCGCTTTTTGTACAAGTAACTTATCGTCCCATTTCACAAAGGTGTTAAGGTAAAACAGCAAGAGCTCTAGAAAGGACTCCAGAGACATCCCACAGCACTGCTTAAACTTGGGTGACCGCTTCTTTTACACTGCACATTAGTTCGGCTTGTTCAAGAGAATAAAATCAGCCTAGTGGGGGTTCCCCACTAGGCTGGGCACGTCGGTTGCTAGAGACACAACGCCTGACTTGGCATGTGTGAGGAACGTAGGTAACGTCACGTGGGCCAATAAACAGGAGAACCTGGGCAGTGACCACTTCATAGCAGTGGTAACTTTACAGGTCGACGCCAAACCGACAAGGGTATTTAGAGTCACGGACTGGGACCAGTTTAGGACAATTAGGAAGGAGCGCACGGACACATATTCCTCGTTCAGCGAGGTTATCGCCTCGCTCAAGGAGGATGTAGAGAGGGCTACTAAGGTAGTACGAACGGAAGCGGAAGTCCCAAGGATGGACCCCCACCTAGCGCATCTGTTGGAGGCCAAATCCTTGATTCTGACGAGGTGGAAAACACAACGGCTAAACCGCAGGCTAAGAAAAAAGGTTGCTGAGCTTAATAGAGAGATAGAGAGATATTGCGTGGAGCTCAATAGGCTACAGTGGGACGAGGTATGCGCGGCAGTAGACGGGTCCATGCGCACAGGAGGGAAGTGGAACCTCTTAAAACACCTCCTGGGTGACGCGCAGACTAAGGGGAATCAAAGGCAAACACTCAGTAAAGTCATCCACAGGCAGGAGGGAGGTACTGAACAATCGTTTTTGAATGCGGTCGCGGATAAATACCTCCCCATAGGGCCGACGCAGGACGAGGATTATCCGCAGATCGAGTGCGCGACGGTGGAGGATCTGGACGCGCCCTTCACCGAATCGGAGATAAGGGTGGTGCTGCACAATTTAAATAGCAGATCGGCTCCGGGGCCGGATAAGGTTTCTAACAGACTATTACGGAACTTGGACGATAAGGCAGTGGAACTACTAACTGAGGAGATCAACAGAGTATGGGAGGAAGGAGATGTGCCTGACGAATGGAAAGCGGCCTCGGTGATACTGATTCCAAAACCTGGAAAACCCCTTGATTTGGACAACATGAGACCGATATCGCTAACTTCGTGCATAGGCAAGGTAGCAGAACACGCGATTTTGGACAGGGTTTCCGGGTATATAGATCGTATGGGCCTCTTTCCACATAATATGATGGGTTTCCGGCACGGGCTATCTACGCAAGATGTTATGCTAATGCTGAAGAAGCAAATCTTTGATAGCGGCACTCGGGACGTGAGGGGGATTCTAGCCCTGGATCTCACTAAGGCGTTTGATAGTGTTCCATCGATACATACTGCAGGCCACGGCGGGCATGGGCCTGCGAGTCAAATTCCAGGCCTTTGTCAGGTCGTTCCTCATGAACAGAACTGCTACTATTCAAGCGGCGCAGATTCGGTCGAGCGAATACAAATTGGGACCTCGGGGTACCCCCCAGGGTTCAGTTATCTCACCGCTGCTCTTCAACATAGTCATGAAGGGTATTTCAGACAGGCTGGGTGGCCTCCGGGGCATAGGTCACGCACTTTACGCGGATGACATCACGATTTGGTGCCCAGGGGGTTCCCTAGCGGACATCGAGCAAGCTTTACAAGCGGCCTTGGACGAGACGGAGACCTACCTCGCGGACACGGGTCTCAAGCTGTCTCCAAGTAAGTCGGAGCTGTTACTTTACAGACCGGCAAGGCAAGGAGTTAGAGGTCTAACGCCTTCAAACCAGCTCCCCGTGGCATTATATGCGAGTGGACAGAAAATTCCTAGAGTCGACTCAGTCAAAATCCTAGGCCTGCTCATAGACGCGAGGGGCTGTAATGCCAAAACAATTACCCATGTTACAGCCAAGACAGAGAATATGCTAAGGTTAATCGCTAGGGTGTCCAACCGCAAGAAGGGGTTAAGTGAAGACAATCTCCTTAGGATGTACCACGCGTTTCTCATGAGCCATATTAATTATGTGGCGTCAGCTCTAATATGGACTAAAACAGAGTAAAGGAAGTTAAATACGCTCATGCGCAAGAGCATCAAGAAAGTCCTAGGCTTGCCTATTTTCACGAGCTCCGACAGGCTAGATCAACTCGGGATGCACAATAACATAGACGAGATAATAGAGGCGCAGGTCACTGCCCAGGTGGTTAGGCTATCGTCAAGAAAGGCTGGCAGGAGAATCCTTGACGAGGTTGGCATGGCTTCTAGGATTATGGAGGAACGGCGGACAACACTGAGTCGGGAAACGAGGGCGACCTACATGGTGGGGCCGTTCCCGCCAAACGTACATCCGCAGTATAACGAGGGTAGACGTCAAGCCCGTGCACGAGCCATCTTGAGGAGAGTTAAAGATGACATGGACTCCGCCGTCTTTGTCGATGCAGCGCAGTACGGGAACAGGAGAATGTTCGCGTTGTCGGTTATAGACGGGCGGGGGGAGCTTCGCTCCTCCGCCTCAGTGAGGGCGGCCACCCCGGGTATAGCGGAGCAAATTGCGGTAGCGTTGGCCTTGTCTGACCCAGAGCGTTCCTACATTTACACCGACACGAGGGAGGCAATCAGAGCTTTCGAATCGGGAAACGTCGCTCGAGAGGCGGCCTCCATTCTAGAGAAGAGGGCTTGTCTCGGCTCTCATTTTATCACTTGGTTCCCTGCACACATGGGGAAGAACGTTCTCGAGGGCTTCCCAAACGTCAACGAGCTGGCCCACGATCGTGCGCGAGAACTCACGCGCCGCGGCGGTCTGGAGGCTCCGGAGGGGCAGGAAGGGACTCAGCAGAATGATCCACTTCTGACATTTAATGAGGTAACAAAGCATTACCAACTTGGCAGGAGAGTCTATCCTCTTCCTCATCCGAAGCTCAGCAGAGCTCAGTCAGCTACTCTGAGAATGTTGCAGACGGGGTCTTTCCCGTCGCGGGGCATTCTCAGTAAGATGTACTCGGATGTTGACCCCGGTTGCCCCGACTGCAGTGAAACCTTTTGCGCCATGGCTCACATGCTCTGGCGATGTCCCGCGTTGCCTCAAACCCTTCTCTCCAGCGAAGCCGAATGGGAGGAGGCCATCAGAAGCACGGCACTCCGACAGCAAGCCCAGGCTATCCAGAGGGCCCAGGAAAGGGCGGAGCGTCACGGCGTTCTGTCCTCTACGTGGGCGCGGCCAGCAGTTACAACGGCCTCCCGTTAGGGGGTCGTAACTCCGCAGGATCCAATAAAGTTCGTTGTCTGTCTGTCTGTCAACATCTAAACGAATCTCCTTGGCATTCCCGGGGTTGTCATCAGATAGAAATTTAACTATTTCTTCAGAATTCCTTTATAAGAACGGATCATTGAGGCATAAAGTTGATTGTACTTTGCAGAAAAGACAACACCCTGTCCTGCCAAGTTCCTTTCTCCGAAATTAATGCTCGGTAAGGCACTTCCGCCTTATCGGTTTTGGCACTGAAGAAATGTCAAGGTGTCAACAACGCGTTGGCTCAGCAAGACGTTCGAGACCCAGACGTTGTAACAACCTAAACGCTTGAGTTCTCAATTTTCTTTCTAGAATATTTTTTTGCAACAAAGCCCTTCTCCACCGCAGCTGTGGCATTTTCCAAAAACAATCACAAAGAAACCTTATTTATCAGAATTTAACACCCTAAGCTGGTTATCCACCAGATAGTTCGCTAGACGGACAATGTCCTTTTACTTACGTCCACACGTCTCCGTCATTGCAAGCACATCGATACACCGAGACAGGCAGCTCGTGCGGAGTTCATCTGCGACATGTCTTGATATGTCTCTGGTCAGCGCAATCTCCTATAGTGGCAATAATGCAGGCTCGCTTGCGTACTGAGCACCTTTCTGCAGCAAACTAGTCACTTCCTCCAGGAGTTCCTGCTGGCCAAGGACTAAGACTTTTCCACTTTTCGGATGTTTCTTACACACCTTGGGGAGCTTAAGGCGTACGCGAGCCCAAAGGAACTCCGTAGTTTGTTCCGCTGTCTTAGTCCAATCATGGTAGCAACGTTGTTGACCACTCACGGATCGGCCCCTTCCACACAACACACGCAATGTGTCCTTGAGAAATCGAACTTGCCGCCACAATTCGGACAGACATTGCCTCTCCGTAGATGCTGAAGTGCTTTCTGGGCACAATAACAAATTAACCCGTAAAGTTATCGAGGCTTTTCACATTAAAAGAATGGGAGATGCATGCGTGAGCCATGAGTCAGTTTTCTTGACAGACAAGGAGTTTGCTTACCTGCTTGGTTCATGCAATATCAAGGGACATGTTTAAATTTTGTCTTAAGAATTCGCACGTGTTGTTGCTACAAGATTTGCTTTACTGTCTTACTTATGTGCATGTCTGCTATGCCCTTCATTGTTTTTCCGTTTTGTTTTGTTTTCGAAATAAATCTTCCAGTTGCGAGACAGCGCTCGTCCTGTGCACTCTGTGTTCCTTTCGTCTTCGTCTTCAGCGCTGCATCAATCATACGAGCATTCAAACTAGCCCAACTGTCCTTTTTACTGTCAAGTTACTACCTGTCATTTACGTTCCCCATACGGTCACGTCACGCAACGCCACTTTAGGCGCACATCAAGCTGGGGAAACGGGCACGAGCGCGGCGTGAGCATGGCATTTAAATTGTGCCTTACAAGACATGCATATTGCCACAAGTTATTCGACACCCTTTGAAGAAGCACGCCGCTTCCTCCTTTTATAAACTCCGCCACAGAACTGGCGCGCAAAGCGCGCAATACAACGCCGGATTGCGCGGGCCCCGACACCACGGGCTGAAGAAGAAGACTGGCGGCTGATGGAATGAGCGGCACGCGACTACATGTGTGAAGAAGAAGTAGACGAGGTTCGGACTAGCTAGCGGCGGACATCTCTGCAAAAAGTTGTGTGTCTTGAGTTGACGGGCACAGGTTCGCCCTAAATAAATAGTTATTTTAGCAGCAGGCGCTGTATTTGTTCGTTACAAACTGGTGGAGGTGCGGGGTAATGATTCCAAGCCCACCTCAGGCTAGGGAGCGTAGATTGGAGCCAGCGGAATTAACGCCTGTCCACCAACGCACGAGTCGCCGCCTACGAGGTGAGCAGCCCGAGTTTGGCCCCCTCTTCGATTCGTCAAGACCAGTGGAGACCGTAAGCGCAGACGCCACGATGGCCGCCCAAGCGACGCCATCTCCCTCACATATCGTCGTGGATTCGCCCCGGACACCAGAAGTCTTCCACGGCGACATTTTCGAAGATGCCGAGGACTGGCTGGAGGGCTTCGAGCGCGTCGCCAGCTTGAACGGTTGGGACGAAGCCAGGAAACTTCGCTACGTCTACGTGGCACTACAAGATTCTGCACGTACGTGGTTCGAAAACCACGAAGCGTCGTTGTTGTCATGGGACGACTTCCGAAGGGAGCTACTGGCGACATACCCAAACACGGACCGCAGAGAGAAGGCAGAGGCCGCTCTTCAGATGAGAAACCAACGAAACAACGAGAGCGTGGCCATGTACATTGAAGACATGTCCCGACTCTTCCGCCGAGCCGACCCAAACATGACTGAGGAGAAGAAGCTGCGGCACCTGATGCGCGGAGTGAAGGAGGAGCTTTTTGCAGGCCTAGTGCGTAATCCGCCCCGCTCTGTGGCTGAGTTTAGATCAGAGGCAACGATGATAGAGAAGACACTGCAGCAGCGCGCGCGCCAGTACAACAGGGACGTAGGCGTCTCATCAGTTAGCGCGGTGTCAACAACCCTCACGAGCAACATCGACCTTTTGCGGGAAGTGGTGAGGGCTGTCGTCAGAGAAGAGCTACAGAAAATGCAACTGGCTCAAGGTACTCCAGCGATGCCTTCGCTTGCGGACGTTGTACGTGAAGAAGTGCGTCAAGCAATCCTTCAACCGCAGCCTCAGGCACTGCACCGTGTACAACCAGAACCTCAGCCTCAGTTATCGTACGCGCAAGTTGTACGACAGGACCTCGGACGCACCATCCGGACAGCACCGGCGGCCGTTATACCCCCGACGTTTCCTTTGAGTACACCACCACCCATGCCGGAAGCAAGACCACGTAAGAGCGACGTATGGCGCACTGCAGACCGGCGGCCTCTCTGCTACCACTGTGGAGAGGCAGGTCACCTTTACCGGGCTTGTCAATATCGTCGAGTGGGACTGCGTGGTTTCCCAGTCAATGCACCCTGCCCTCGGAACGGTGAGCGCCCTTACGAAATCGAAGAGTTTTTGTCTTCGCGCCATACGCTTCAGGACACCCAGCAACGGGAGTCGCGGTCAACAGCACCAATGCGCTATCGGTCGCCAAGTCCTCGTCCATCGTCAATGCTCCCGAGACGTCGTTCACCTAGCCCGCGGCGGGAAAACTAGAGCCAGCGACCTGTGGAGGCAAGGCCGCTGATCCTCGGAAAACTGAAAACCCTCCATCGCTAACCCGACCGGACGACGGCAGTTACGCAACGACGGACAAGTGCAGTAATGGTGACGTTACATCCGAACTGCTAGTCACCATCGACGATCTTGAGGCTATTGCTCTAATAGACACTGGGGCGGACTACTCCGTGGTCAGTAGCGTCCTTGCAAAGAAGTTGAAAAAGGTGCTGACTCAATGGACCGGACCTCAGATACGTACCGCCGGAGGGCACTTAGTCAGCCCCGTGGGAGTGTGCACAGCGAGAATAGGGGTAAGAGGATTCGTGTACGCCGGCAGCTTTATTGTTCTCTCCGAGTGTTCCCGTGAGCTCATTATAGGTATGGACTTCTTGCAAGAAAACAGCGCAATCATCGACTTGCAAGAATCTAAAGTTTCTTTTTCTACGGAGAACGCTGTCGCCGTGTGTCATACAGAGCAACTAGTCGCCTCACCTCTCCGTATTGTGGACGAAGATGTGACCGTGCCGCCACGTTGCAGTGTTACAGTTCTTGTGAGAAGTGACGTTTTCAGTGATTATGATGGACTAGTCGATGGAAACATCGGCCTGTTAATCGAAAAGGGAATATGCGTCGCAAGAGGTCTAGTGAACATTCGGGATGGATGTGCGGATGTCCTATTGACCAACTTTGGCAATGAGGTGCAGCATGTGGCGAGGGGAACAGCCATAGCATCCCTGCATGAATATGTGCAAGTCGCGGATGTTTGCACTCTTGAGAAAGCCCCGCCAGCTTCTGCGTCAGTGGACAGCGTCCTTCAATCGATAGACATCGACAGAGAGCTCTCATCACCACAGAAAGAGCAGCTTGTGAATTTGATCAAAGAATTCGCGGAGTGTTTTTCCACTTCTTCGAAAGTGGGACGCACTCCCGTCGCAAAGCACCGCATCGTAGTCGAAGAAAATGTGAGACCAGTGCATCAACGTCCATACCGAGTGGCTCCAAAGGAACGGGAAGCCATAAAGAAACAAGTAGAAGAAATGTTGAAGGACGACGTAATACAGACATCCAATAGTCCGTGGGCATCACCGGTGGTACTGGTCAAAAAGAAGGACAACACCCTGCGCTTTGTGTTGACTACAGAAAACTGAACCTCGTCACGAAGCGGGATGTTTATCCACTACCACGAATTGACGACACCTTGGATAAGTTACGCAACGCGCACTTCTTTTCATCATTGGATTTAAAGAGCGGATACTGGCAAATCGAAGTGGACGAACGAGATCGCGAGAAGACGGCATTTGTGACACCCGACGGACTCTATGAGTTCAAAGTACTCCCTTTTGGTTTGTGCTCTGCTCCCGCCACCTTCCAAAGGATGATGGACACTGTCCTCTCCGGGCTAAAATGGCAATCGTGCCTCGTCTATCTCGATGATGTAGTAGTTTTTTCTTCTACCTTCGAGCAGCACGTGCACCGACTGAGAACAGTACTGGATGCCATTCGCGCGGCAGCACTGACTATCAAACCGGAAAAATGCCACTTCGGATTTCGTGAGCTTCGGTTCCTCGGGCACATTGTCAGTGCTGAAGGTGTCCGTCCAGATCCTGACAAGATTACTGCAGTCGAAAACTTTCCGAAGCCACGAGACAAAAAGGCCATGAGACGGTTCCTGGGCCTCTGTGCCTACTACAGACGCTTTGTTGAAAACTTTGCCAAAATCGCTGAACCACTGACGCGCCTTACAAAAGAAAGTGTACCATTCGTCTGGCAAGAAGAACAAGAAGATGCTTTCGCAGAGTTGCGGCGACGTTTGCATTCACCTCCCATACTTGCTCATTTTGATGAAGACGCCGAAACAGACATCCATACCGACGCGAGTAACGTTGGTCTCGGCGCCATCCTAATACAGTGGCAGAATGGAGAAGAAAAGGTTATTGCTTACGCAAGCCGCACTCTATCGAATGCTGAGTCCAATTACTCAGCGACAGAGAAGGAATGTCTCGCAGTTATATGGGCCATCAGTAAGTTCCGCCCATACCTATACGGCAGACCATTTCGAGCGATCAGCGATCATCATTCATTGTGTTGGCTGGCGAATATCAAGGACCCTTCGGGAAGACTTGCTAGATGGAGCCTGCGTCTGCAGGAATATGACATCACCGTCGTCTACAAGTCTGGTCACAAGCACAACGACGCGGATTGCCTGTCGCGTGGACCAGTAGAGTCTTCATCCTCTGATCAAGAACAAGATTTCCCATTTCTTGGAGCTCTGAACGTGTCCGAGATGGCTCGTCATCAGCGAAAGGACCCGGAACTACTCCCGCTTATCCATTACTTGGAGGGTCAGCAAATTCAGGTACCACGAGTTTTCGTCCGTGGATTGTGTTCCTATGTTCTCCGGGATAACGTCCTCTACAAGAGAAACTTCGAACACAGCAGTGAGACGTTTCTGCTTCTTGTACCATCATCACTGCGAGCAGAAATCTTAGAAGCGTGTCATGATGACCCATCGGCTGGCCATTTGGGTATAAGTCGGACTTTGGCAAGAATTCGCCAAAGATATTACTGGCCGAAATTAATGGATTCTGTACAGCACTATGTCAAGTCATGCCGAGATTGCCAAAGACGCAAAATACCACCACTGAAACCGGCGGGTCTGTTGAAACCGATAGAGCCACCGAAAGGGCCATTTGAGCAGGTGGGAATGGATTTACTTGGACCATTTCCTGTCTCATCATCGGGAAAGCGATGGATCGTTGTAGCAACAGACTACATGACCCGATATGCTGAGACGTGATTTGCATGTTACCGCCTGTCATTTATTTCTGTCGTGCTGTCACGTCATGCAATACCAATTTTTGCGTATATCAAGCTGGGGAAACAGCTCGGAACGCACCATGAGCTTGCAATGTGAATCAGGCCCTACACGACATCCATATCACGATTTTCATGCAACCACCTGCAGTTTATGGTCGTCCTACACTCACGTCACGCAATGCCAATTTCGGTGTATATCAAGCCAGCGAAACACCTACGAGCGCGACATGAGCGTGGCATGTAGGTCATGCCGTACATATGCATGCCACGATTTTCATGTCACCACCTGTTATTTTGTATTCCTCATACAAAAATGCCTCGTCATGCAAATTTTGGTATATATCAATTTACTTAAGCTGCCGCGAGAGCCCCGAGACTATGTCATGTAAATAATGCTGTAGATGACATGCGTGCCATGATTTGCGCGTTAGGACTGAACGAGAAATGAGCGAAGGATCGCCCAGCGGCTACCTCTGATGCATCAATGTGTGCTTTGACACAACAAGTTACATTGTGTTATATTCATGAGAAGTAACACACAGTAACGCCAGGAAAGTATAGGGGGTGTTATCTGTAGTATTTAGAATATAAATGTGAAAAAGTAAAGTGGACGAAAAGATAACTTGCCGCCGGCAGGGACCGAACCTGCGGCCTTCGAATAATGCGTCAGAATAACGCGTCCGAGATTTAAAAACACATATATACACCATAAAGTGGACGGGAGGATGACCGCCGCCGTAGCTCAGTGGTAGAGCATCGGACGCGTTATTTGAAGGTCGCAGGTTCGGTCCCCGCCGGCGGCAAGTTATCTTTTCGTCCACTTGACTTTCCTCACATTTATATTCTAAATACTACAGATAACACCCTTTACACTTTCCTTGGCGTTATTGTCTGTTAGTTCTCATTATTATTGTGTCTAACAAAAAAACGAGCCCTTAAGAGTCATCTTCTCTCCTTCATTGTGTTATGTTCGCATTTTTAGGACCCATATTTGCATTTTCCCTGACTTTTTTGAACTGTTTTGAGTTCAATATAGTCAACGTGTGCTTTACCAATATTTTTAAGCCTTCCTGCTTAATGTCTTTTTTCATACTATGTTTAACACAAGTGCACAATTAGAACAAGCTCCAACTGTTCGGAAACAAAAAAAGATACACTGAATTCAGTATGTGCGAGTGGAAATTAGGGTTGGCATTGTGTCGAAATCCACCAGTGTTGACTGTTTTTGCTTTTGTTTTTGTAGTGTTTGCTAAAAAGATCAAACCGAGGATTGATGCAGGGCCAACCTTACATTTTATTTCAGCTTCGTATGCTTTAGGACGAGGACATTTCTAATGTCACACGCATAAAAGCCTGCCTGAAGCTTTCTAAATGACATATACTGCCTATTTAGGTAGAGTTTTCCAAGACGCATATAGGCTTTGTCAGCAGCTCACGGACAAGGGCTCTTATAAATTGATCAAGAGCACTGCTGTTGCGCAGATGTGCTCATCGAAGGTTGCACATGAATGCTGTCCAGATGATGTGGCTTCTCATCGTTTCACGAAGTCGCACCATGTGTGCTCAGTAACGGCCATCTGGCCCTGTACCTGGTGAACATAAGCATGATCATTCTTAAGGACCACTTAAGAATCTTCTATTCTTATAACTTGCAGCTGAAGTTTCTATCTGCACAAGCTTCATAAAAAGTGAGCCCACTCTTAGATAAGGAGAACTTGACTTCGAGTAAGCCCTGCACACCATTGATGGTTACAAGCCTGTCTGGCGAGACTCCCAGCAATGGCATGTCCTTGTGTATATGCAGGCCAGTCTCTTCGACAGCGACATCATCGTCTGTGCATTTCTTCAGTAACTCGTAAAGTGAAACGGTATCTTTTTGTTGCACTCTTACATACGCAATTGCCTCAGATTTTGCATTTCCACATGGGTACAGAATGCTTTTCAACAACCCCTCGGGCTTTGTACACCGACATGATCGCCTAAATACCGATGCTGTAATTAGGCCAGTGCGTGCTTGATGCCAGTGTTTGTTTTCGGCCTGACCAGTAGTCTCCTTACAAACTTTCACTCTCTTCTGCTCACTGAGACCTGCGAGTGATTTTAAGTAGCTGCTGATATCTTCATTTGCTATATCGCTGCAGAGGTCAACGCTGTCACCAATTATCATTTTGTGTTCAATGTCCTTTGGGACCACCTTAACTGACGGAGATATGTAACGCAGTTCCTGCAGCGTTGGGCAAGCACTGACAAGTCTTTTTTTAAATGACAGCATATCTTCACTCGGCGTTGTCTTTGGCTTTGAAGGGCTGTAGTTTCGTTTCACCTTCGATCGTGCAGGATTGTTGATTAAATGCTTTCGGAAAGAAAGGTCCTCCAATGGCAGCCTCGGGACTGGCTTCTTTGTTGTAACGGAAACAAAGTGCAGCAACAATTGTAAGGTCTCAATGGAGCAATTTCCACAGGCATTTGCCATACGAGTGCACGATCGTGGATACTGCCACGTTCTGATCATGAAAGACTTTAAATAAACCATGTGCATAAACATACAATGGTTGTGAAGATGGAGGACATGAAATGCTCATTTATGTTATTTCAAACATTAACAAACTGCACTTCGGTTCCCCTTAGAAAATGAGGTGGAGAAGGTAGCATAATTTTTGTGAAAGCATATGCCAGCTCTTCACTTTGTCCATATCACAGTCGAAGATGTGTTCCCATTTGCATTGATGCAACCATGAACTTCCTAATAAGCATTATCATTACATAACCTTGCAGGTTAACTGCAGGACCTTCTGTAGGTGCGCTCTGAGCAAGCTTGGCTCACCAGTCACTATCCTGTCTAGTAATGTGGCTCTCCACGGAACGTATTTGTATACATGCTTGCCAGATTCATGAACTTCGTCATACTATACGCATTTCTGCAGCACGTCGTACATGACAATAATATGAATTTTAGTTAAATTCATAGCCACCCAATATTCTACCTGGTTTGGTGCACGGAAGCTCAAGCAAGAACAATGGCATATTTTGATCACAACCGCATCTTTGGTTCACTGTATCTTTACAACTGTTGCAAGAACTTATGCCCTTGCAGCTCTTATGAGCGTCTTTATGTCTGGAATGTCGCCTACCGGTGAGTGCAATAAATTCTCATTTGAAAGTTTAGCATGCATTTGGCTATCATGTTTTCGCCATGTCCTGAAACAATCCACTTGCACAGCAAGTGTGTGCATGCAGCTTGCTCGCCTGGCCCCTTTGGCCATGCTTCCACAGGCGCCCGCCGCAGTCCACCCACGTTTTCTCATGTTTCGCTCAGTTTGCAAGCCTTCGCAGCCAGAACGTCGGCATTGGACCGATATCGGCCCAACGTCGGCAAATCTCGGCAGCAATACTTTACTTTAAAGTGGAGTTGGGGAAAATAAATGAAATATGAATTAAAAAAAACTATGCCCTGCCTGCACCACCTAAGTATCGCAGGCCAAAATCGATAAATTAGATAAAAGAACAAAATGTACTAAAATTTCTATTAAAAGAAAAAATAGAAAATAAAAAGTAACAGTTTGATCCCACCACCCAGCGAAGCCACCTCCAAGGGCATAATTCTCTAGATTACATACTACGGTTTCTCTTCATCTTGACTTACAACTGTTTTGACACAATGGATCTCCGATGAGCTCATCTTGACTAACAAGTCTTCCATTCTTTTCTTTTGCTCTTGTCTCTCTTGTGTAGGCTTTCCATTCCTCTCTTTGTTGGGTCACTCTGCTGGAGAGATGGGTCCGTGTTGAGCTTGTCCTCCAGTATGTCCTTTTGAGGCCTACTGTAAAACTCGTCAAACTGATAAGTGACCGAACAGGATTTATTTTAATACAGGTTAGTTGTTATGGTTTTCTTTTTCTTTTTTATGACTTTTATTTACTACCCCGGCTCCTCCCTAAATCCACCGGCTCTTACAAAGGTATTGAGAGATGATATTAGCATCATAACGATATAAAGATGTACTGTATCGGCTTCAAATAACTTCAATACAAGTACATGTAGTATAATTACACAAGTTCAAGAATGTAATATATTATTATCAGATCACAAGAGAGATGCACTGTATCGTCTTCAAATCACATCTATACAAGCACATGTAGTATAATCACACAAAGTCAATCATGTAATAATTGCCAAATTAGCCAGGCCGCGTTGATGGCAAGGATTGATAACAATATGTCCAGTACATATTTGGTCCGTTTGTTTTTCTTATCTTCTTTTTCATTTTCATGTTCTTCCTCCCTTCTTTTTTCGTTTTCCTTCTCTTTTTCTTCCATCTTTTTCTTTCTTTTTTTTCTTTTCATTTCCTCTCTTTTTTTCTTTTGTATTATTTTTTGTTCTCGGCAGCAATACTGCCCTCACGTCGGCAAATCACGCTCGCGCTACTTTGACCCACATCGGCCCGATGTGGGCTGCCGACGTTGGACCGATATGGCCTTGCCTGCGTTGGACCAATGAAAGAAAGCGATAGACATAGGATATGTATACCTATGACTCAGGGGTCATGTCGGGTTAACGTCCATTCTGGTTCCAGTGTTGGCTCCACTTTCATAGCAGTCTATGAAACGTTATATTTGTACTCCTATGAATCATGCAGATATATTCAAGCGTTGCTCGACAAGAGAGAAATACGCTATAGAACGTTAGGCAGTATATTCAAATCATCACACCGTAACGTGTGCTTCGTTGTGATAAATACTGAGGTATGTGCCCTAACGTCAGTACTGACGTTACGTCACACCATAAATTACCCTTCAAATGCCAGCGAAATCAGCGTGCATGGTAAGCCCACGATGTGTACACAACTACTACACTTACAAAAACACGTCGATCCCCATTGTAACGCTTGGCTCAAAGCCAGAAATGCTGCATAGCCAAATACTTGCTGACTTCTTCCCATCAAACCGCCTCCTACAAGGCGTGGGATCTGCCGACTTTTTTCCATTTTCCATTTCCTACAGCAATCATATTGCCACACACGCTCCTTTCATTCGACGTTTTATGTTACCGACCAATTGTACGTGTAACTGCTGCCTTTTGCAAACCGCACCAGAACGTCTAGGTATATTGGAGATTATTTTAAGGTGATCTGTAAGGCTTGAGCGCGCAAACGCGAATAAGTTTATTTTCGAACTAACACGGCCACCAGCAACAAAGATAGAATGTTCAATGCCGCATGTATAAATGTCGACGCTCCTTGCCGCGGTTCAGATTAATCGACGGCCGACGCTCTGTTCGCCGCTATCAGTGTAAAGCGTGTATTACTTGCTTGTAGTTGGACTTTACTTTTTCCGGGCACAAGTTCGTCCAAATAATGAGTTTTGTCTTGAACACGCCGACTATTGAATTGGTGAACATCATGACCACGTGACATCTGGTGGAGGTGCTATTCGTTCATCTTCTGGACGTCCCTATCAAGCCGTGAACGAAGCCCAAGTCACGAAGGAGACATTGACGCCTGCCCTGACGAGCGACCTACTAGCAGGCAGCGATGCCTACCACCAGAGCACTGGACCCTACTTGAAGGCATGGAAGACCAATGCCATGATCCCGACTGCGGCAACGATGACAGCCACTGTGCCACCGGCCGCGACAGTCGTGCTACATAAACTCAGGGAACCGCCAACCTTCCGAGGATCATCCTTCGAAGACCCGGAAAGATGGCTCGAAGCGTGCGACATTGAAAACGGCGGCCGGGTCGCCGTTTTCAATGCCTGAAGCAGTGAAGAAAACCTACGCCATGTCTCTTCGCCTTGCAGGAGGCCGCTCGGACCTCGTTCGAGAACGAAGACCGAAGCCTGACAACATGACACATTTTTCGCACCTGGTTGCTCCCTGTACATACAAGCGTCGTCTGCAGTGAGAGGGCCGATACTCTGGTCGAAACCTGTGGCAGTTGCCAAATGAAATTGGGGCGCTCTTCGCGGAACAGATGACCGGACTGTTGCCACGCAGACCCTGTCATGCCCGAAGAGAGGAAAGTTCGCCTCCGCATGTGCGTCGAATAACGCACCGAATATCAATCCGGTTACCGCGTGTGGGTCTGGACGCTTCGACGACTGTAGACTACGAGGCTATCGCGGACGGGAAAAGGCGTGTGGCTTGCGCTCAACAAACGTGTGGCTGACAAGGCGGGAAATGAGGACAAGGAGAGCTGCCTTTTGAACGGCGTGGACAGCCTATTGAAGAGTGTCAAGCATTGCCACCTCATATCCAACGGAAAGGTGAATGATGTGATGAAATTCCGCCAGGGCAATGAACGTCGTCTTCTACAAGCTGAGAAGCACACCGGTTTTGTGGTGTTGCTTTCAGCGACGTTTTGTCAAAAAGCCACTGTTAAATATTCTTTCGGAAGAGGAGCAAAGACGAAGTGACAAGCGAGCGGGGTCCCGAGCGCACGCCCGCATTCTATTTTTTTTTAGTTTTTTACCCAGCGTCAAATAAACAAGACGTTCTCTACTTCGGCTCCGCTTCCTGGTTTTCAACAGCCACTGAAGTTTTGAGCAAGAACTTCGTTCCTGCAAACGTAAACCTGAGCAAGGTAAAAAAAATCACAGCATATCCACGGAGTGAATGATGATGAGTGGGCGAAGCTGCGGAGGTTCATCGGTAAACCGTGAATCTTCCGTGAATTCTGCCCAGTACATCATCACCGACGTGAGATCGGGCGCGTTTATACTAAAGGTTCGATGAGTTATGACGAATTGCAGCTCACTTTAATTTTACATGTACGCTGTGAATTTTCATTGTGTAGAAAACCATTGCTTTAGAAAACACCTTGCGTCTTTCGTTAAGCAGCTGGCGTCTTTTTCGTTTTGCTTTAGAAACATCTGGCGTTCTTTCGTTTTGTTTTTACAAAACATCTGGCGTCTTTCGTTGGTTTATTTCATCAATCAACGGCGTTTTGAACAAAATTTTTATTGTTTAATCACGCACAGGAGAAATCTCACCAGGCACTACCTTGGAGGTAAACAATGGCTGCTAATGGGAATGAGAGACAGAAGAAGTCGGCTTTTAGCTAACACTTGCACTTCTACAGAGACAGAAGAATTCGGCTTTTAGTTAACGCGCACGCTGCGAATTTTTTATTGTTCAACAACGCACAGGAGAAATCTCCCACCGGCACCACCTTGGAGGTCAAAGGGTAAGACTTGTTACTCACTACTACGAGCACGACGAGGGACGAACAGGTGCCGCCTTAAGGAGCTTCGCCCCTAAAAGCTGTTCCATTGTGTATAGAGGTGCAACTTTAAGGGTTGTGTAAGTCTATTATGGAGAGTAAGCTTTTGTTATTGTCCGCATATTTCAGTGTTAAATCCCATAAGGTCGGTATGCTTTTTAGAAGTATATTTACTGAGCAGAGTACTTGGCAGCAGCTGCTAAGTCAGTTTGCAAGAAGCTTAAACGTTGTAGTTACTGACAATTCCTATATTGTTAAAAATCAAAGAAGTGTCAACGTGTCTGGCTTCTCTTGATTTCTGCAAGTCTGCCTTTTCGATAAATCTAGAGGGCACGGCGCTCCGTTTACCTGCCGTGCGCTGTTGTATAGCAAAGAACGGAGATGTTGCTTTCCAGAATCCTACCAGTATCTCGCTCGATAATTTTATGATCTTACTAGAGCACTACCTATCCTAAACTATGTTTCTGACAGCAAGATATTTATCCAACGAAAGGGAACTTGTATCGGTTCGTGTGTTGCCCCAGTACCTTGCAATAATTTTTACCTGCTATTGATCGTGTCTTGAATAACCAATTGTACAGCGAGAAAGTTCTACGAGTTTTCAGATATATAGACGAATTTCTTGTGATATTACACACTAATCCATCCCAGACGAATACTAGTGCTATTGAGCATATTTTAAACCTCTCAGACGACATGGAAAGGGCTTATCCTTCACCCATAAAATTCCTAACAGTGACATCTTGCAATTTTTCGGTATTAATATGCATTTAAGGGGGCAGAATATTGCTGGAAGTATACTCTGAGTGCTCAAAAAGAGCTTTTGCCCTTTGATTCTGCTCGTAGTAAGGTTGTAAAACGAGCTATCGCCTCATAATGCCTTGAATCAGTGCTGGCAAAGTGCGGCGTTCAGTTGACTGTCGGTAGTTTCAATAGTGAGATTGAGCGCTTACAGGCGGCTGCATCCCCCAGCTCGAACTTGACTGATGTGTCCGAAACCCTCCTTCAGAAACTGAAGGGCAAGTACAGACCTGACTCTGTGCAGAAAAAACGCAGGAAGTGGTGCCGTGCGTGCACAGTGTGTCACACAATTTAAAAAATGTGGCACATAGGTACAATATACCTATACTTTTTTTCTGGTTTTGGGACGTTAAATCCCAGATATTATTAACTATAGTTTTTTTTGAGCGCCGCATCAACTGGCTGGGCTATGTCCTCGCATTTTGGGATCACTTAAAAAACCAAGGTGCGGAAAAAAGGACGTTCGACCTTGCGTTACATGCGCCGTAGGCATCGCGTACAAAATCCCACTCACATGTGGCAAGGTTTATATCGGACAGACCGGTCGTTGCGTCAACGATCACGCACGGGAACACCAGCGATGTGTTAAGAATAATTTGACTTTTCATCTAACTATGCATTGCAGGACCTGTGCCCCTGTGAGCCAGTGCTGACTAGCATTCGAATTCTGGGCAGAAGTGGGAATGCGCTGACGAAAGAAATATTAGAGGCTTGTCATATTAAGAAGAACCACAGTGGTCGTATAAGTGACACCTCTCTTGTGCCGCGCAGTAAAGAAAAACTTTTCTTAGAATCTTGGTTGTGATATAAATAACGCTTGCTCCTCTTATCCTGATTAGCGTTGTTGACTGCCCTGGGCAATGCCCCTGCGTGCGCCACTCGGAATAAGTATATATATATATATATATATATATATATATATATATATATATATATATATATATATATATATATATATATATATATATATATATGTGTGTGTGTGTGTGTGTGCGTGTGTGTGTGTGTGTACGGAGACTATTCTGAATAATGCTTAGTTGCGAGTATCGCCTGTCCTGTGCATTTTTTGTTTTTTGTTCCTTCGTAGTCCTGGTCGATTTCGCGCTATCCAATTTTGAAGCGTAACGTCTGTAACGTCTTTATGTAGCAAAATCCTTGATTTTGCTAAAAATTATACTAATAATAATAATACCTTGGCTTAACGTCCCAAAACCACGATATGATTATGAGGCATGCCGTAGTGGAGGGCTCCGGAAATTTCGAGCACCTGGGACTCTAACGTGCGTCTAAATCTAAGTACACGGGCCCCAAACATTTTGCCTCCATCGAAAATGCAGCCGCCGCGGCCGGGATTCAATCCCGCGACCTTCTCGGTTAGCAGTCGAGAAGCATAACCACTAGACCACCGTGCCGTGGCCGAGAAATAAACTCACACTGTAGGCTTTATAAGTAGTACAATAAAGCATAAAAACACCACAGGAAATTAATAAATAGCTAAATAACTTTGTGTAAAGTTGCGACGATGATGGGAATGATAGCATTTTCACCGTTATTGTGGCTTAATTTTGCTGTGTGTCACTCCAAGTGGAAATATAGCTTATACGCTCACTCTTTGTTGCTAATGCGCATGGAAACCTTGAAAGAATGAACTTTTGTTTTAAGCGAGAAAAGAATGTCACGCTTAGGTTGTGCTAAGTTTCCGTTTGCCCCACCTTAACTGCATAGCACGTAAGGCAGGACTCTTGCGAGCGCCCCTTCACAGCGACTTAGGCAAGTAATGCAAGTGCTTGTCACTCAAAAAATGTGAAAAAAAAGTTCCACCATATCCCGCTAAAGGGAACCATGTGCGGATGCGAAGCAGCGGGGAGATTGTTTGCTTGAGCGGGAGATGGTGTAATTTTTTTTAGGAGCTGGCTCGCCAGGTTCTTAAATTGAGGCGATATTCCGTGTCGTAAGCTGCATCCATCCATTCAAAGCGTCGTGGAACGCGAAGAGGAAGACAACGCGCGTGGCGTCTTCCCTCTAGCCTGGCCATTATTTCTCAGAGGGCGAGCGGGGAACGCGGTTGACAGGAGCGCGAGAGGGAAGGAGCGTGGGAGAGTAGAGGAGAGACAGTAGGAGCATGCGCAGGGGAGGGCGGACGCCACCGCTGGACACAGCCCCGAGTAAAACTGCTTCGCATCTAAAATGATAATACTGGTAAAACGATGAGATAATATCTTCCCCCCTTTACAATCAACGCGAGGTAACGATCAACCACTCACAATTCAAAGGAGTACAATTCTGATGTAAAGTCGTTAGGCAGCAGGACAGTCTTGCTGGAATCCTTCGCTAACGAACTACAGCGGGTGGGGAGTAGCACGACGACGGCATGCAGGACCTTGCTGCCCGCTAACTGAGGCACCGGAGCTTAAAATGGCCGCCTACTTACTTAAAACAAGTTTGGGTTTCTTGAGGCCCAAGAACTGGCGGAACGCCACCACGTTCCCGCCCCGACTAGGGCGTCGCCTGCGGAAGCAGCTGCTAGGGTGTCCCACCTGGATCTCCCAGCGGCTTAAAACTCCTTCAGGACCTAGGAACTAAAGTGCTGACTTACTGACTGACTGACTGACTGACTGACTGAACTGACTGACGGACTGACTGACTGGACTGACTGCTGACTGACCTGACTGGTGACTGACCTGACTGACTACTGACTGACTGACTGACCTGACTGACTGACTGACTGACTGACTGACTGACTGACTGACTGACTGACTGACTGACTGACTGACTGACTGACTGACTGACTGACTGACTGACTGACTGACTGACTGACTGACTGACTGACTGACTGACTGACTGACTGACTGACTGACTGACTGACTGACTGACTGACTGACTGACTGACTGACTGACTGACTGACTGACTGACTGACTGACTGACTGACTGACTGACTGACTGACTGACTGACTGACTGACTGACTGACTGACTGACTGACTGACTGACTGACTGACTGACTGACTGACTGACTGACTGACTGACTGACTGACTGACTGACTGACTGACTGACTGACTGACTGACTGACTGACTGACTGACTGACTGACTGACTGACTGACTGACTGACTGACTGACTGACTGACTGACTGACTGACTGACTGACTGACTGACTGACTGACTGACTGACTGACTGACTGACTGACTGACTGACTGACTGACTGACTGACTGACTGACTGACTGACTGACTGACTGACTGACTGACTGACTGACTGACTGACTGACTGACTGACTGACTGACTGACTGACTGACTGACTGACTGACTGACTGACTGACTGACTGACTGACTGACTGACTGACTGACTGACTGACTGACTGACTGACTGACTGACTGACTGACTGACTGACTGACTGACTGACTGACTGACTGACTGACTGACTGACTGACTGACTGACTGACTGACTGACTGACTGACTGACTGACTGACTGACTGACTGACTGACTGACTGACTGACTGACTGACTGACTGACTGACTGACTGACTGACTGACTGACTGACTGACTGACTGACTGACTGACTGACTGACTGACTGACTGACTGGGATTCTTGAGCCAAAAACTGAGGAGGAGACGAGTACGTGGCGTTGTGTTTGTCAGCACGAGTAGGTCAACATTGGGCATGGCTAGTTCTACAAATATGAAGGTACATATCCTAGGTCATCACTTGTTGGAAGCTCGCTATACGGAGGCAAGAAATACACGTGGTAACACCTTGAGAACAGAGAGTAGAGGGACATATATTGTGAAGTAAGGAGAGGTTTGCCGATTGTTTGTGCAGGCATGTTAGTGTCCGTCGCTTGATGTGTACTTGACTCTCCGGGAACAAAAGAAAGAAGCGGCGAATGGTCCAAGCAAGTTGTAATAGCAAACTCAAGCACCTGATTTAGTCGGTTTCATTGCCGTATGTCCCGTGTAATTATTAAGGCGAAAGCCTTACATGCCTCATCAACCACTAAAATTGACAGGCGTCCCGTGCTGGCGTCTTCCGTCGGCGTCTACACGTGTGATACAAAAACTCCTGATCACGTGATCATGGTGTCATCATGACATCAAGATCGCCAACATTTGTGACGTCACTGTGCCATGGCGTCACATGATGTCATCACATGCATCTGTAAACAGTGGGCCGATCAGGGAGGCAGTGCAATGCCAGGTCAGGTGCCTCTGGTCCTAGGGGCAATGCAAGACCACATTATGTGTAGCGCAGAAACCACATTATGTGCAGCGCAAGACCACGGTGGCAGCGCAGAAACAATACTTGGACTGAGAAGCATAAAAAAATTTCACTATCTTCTATTAAAGGGAAGCATGTAGGGATGCGAAGGAGCGCATGCGAAGGGCGCATCCGTTCATCACGGGCACATTGCCCGATGTTAATGCGTCCTTGCATGTGGAGCACACCATGAATTCACTGTAGTTGCTGTTGCTGTTACTCGTCCTGAGCTCTTGCCGGAGCACGCCACGCGGGTTCATCGCTCGTCTGCAGAATCTCGTTCCCCGGCGTCATCACGTGATTGCTAAAAGATTGTAAGGGGAAGAGGCCACAGCGTCTTACCGCGCCCCTTGCACAGGCCCGAACGCGCTAGCGCTCGCCGGCGCGTTCTGACTAGTATACAACGCGTTGGTTCACCGCGTGTCTGCAGAATCTCGTTCGCCGAGGCCATCATATGATTGCTGAGAGAGTGTAAGGGGAAGAGGCCACAGTGTCTTGCCGAGCCCCTTTCACAGGCCCGAACGCGCTAGCGCGTGTCAGTACAAATGGCTTTGTTTGCGTTACGCCAAGCTAGGACAGCATACGGCAGCCGGGACCCCTAAAGTGCTCTGCACATAGCATCATCAAGGCGGTAGAACAACAACACGAAGAAGACCTCTCCTTGGCACGAGCGCGCGCTCAACATGTTACAAATGGCTATGGTAGGTTTTAGAAAGCGGACGGTCGCCAATGGAACTACGGACAAAGCCCAGCGCAAAAGCTGCTTCGCGTCTAAAAGAAGATGGCTTTCGCGCTCCATTCGTCTTAGGTGTATACATAAGAGACCCTGTGAGTCTTTCTTTTCGTTTCATCCTATAATTACACGCGTGAAAGATCTCACCCATTTCCGAAGATGAGTGCAGATCAATCTTTTCTTCACCCCACTGTGGTCGTCAGCGCATAGGGCCCCTGAGGTAGGCAGTGCTGTGGCCTGCATAACATGTTTTCTTAATGTCGCTACCTCAAAAAGCACTCAACAATGCAAGATACATGCAAATCGCATGGCGAAATGAACAATACTAAAAAACGCGCTAAAATGAAAAAGGCTGCAGGAGTGGTCTTGGGCTACCCAACCCCAACACCTCGCTGAATTTAAAGGGACACTAAAGGCAAATAAAAATTTAGGTCAGAGTGAAAGCACAATGTATGACAACTTCTAAAACGGCAATATTGTCAACAGCAGTGCCATACTTACTGAGAAAGTAAGCTAAATGTATGACACGATGAGCGCCACGAGTGCGACATTTTCGAAGTAATCCCGATGACGTATGAGAGTCTGCCTACAATAAATCACTAGTTGTCAAACTAGCAGCAATAAAAAGGAACCTTCCGTGTATCAAAAGACGTAATAAAATGCTGTTTGTTCGTTTCCGTTTGATTCATGGAAAAAAGAACCTCTGTGGCGTTGCCATGGGGAACGGCGCGCGTGGTTCAAAGGTTCCGTTTTCGCCGAACTGCGCTTCGCCCGGCGCCCTCCTTCGCTCACGCGGTCGCGTCTCAGTGGTAGTTTCGGGATCGCGTACTGCCGCGTGTGTTTTGCGCTCTCGTAAAAGTCCCTCTGACAGAAAGTTCGACAAAATGCTGCATGCAACGACGCCGGCACTACGAGCCCTCAGCAGCATGTCTTGTTCATCGGGGCTCAAGTCGCTGAATTGGAGCCCAGTGTCGCGAGCCAATGTATTGCGGCGATTGCGGCAAGCTTCGATGGCTTCGATGGCCGTTGTTGTTGCTGTGAGTCTCGCTACTTTCGCTCTGCTGCTACTAGTGTCGGCGGCCGCGCAGTAAAGGTGGGCAATGTTGGGCACGGCAGCAGTGACGTATGAAAGTCGGATTTCAGGCGGGTGATTTGAAGTGCGCTAACGCGATGCGGACCACTAAAACGTGATTTTATTTCAAAATAATCACTTCCTTGGCATGAAAGTAACACTGCGATGTTTCTGGACCGCTATTTCAACAATCCCTTTAAGATGGTCCCTTTAAGATGATCATCGTCATCAGCCTGTCTACGCCCACTGCAGGGCCATGGCCTCTCACATGTTCTGCCAATCAACCCGGTCCTGTGCTTCCTGCTGCCACGTTATACCTACAAACTTCTTAATCACATCTACCCACATAATTTTCTCTCTCCCCCTCACGCCTTTGCCATCTCTTGGAATCCAGTCAGTTACCCTTAATGACCACCGGTTATCCTGCCGACGTGCTACGTGCCCGGCCCATATCCATTTCTTCTTCTTAATTTCAACTATGATATCCTTAGCCCCCGTTTGTTCCCTGACCCACTCTCCTCTCTTCCTGTCTTTTATGGTTACACCTATCCTTTCCATCGCTCGCTGCGTCGTCCTCAATTTAAGTTAAACCCTCTTTGTAAGTCTCCAGGTTTCTGCTCCATAAGTAAGTACCGGTAAGATGCAGCTGTTATATACTTTCATATTGAGCGATAGTGGTAGACTACCGTTCATGATTTGATTATGGTTGCCGAATGTGCCCCATCCCATCCTTATTCTTCTAGTTATTTCACTCTCATGGTTCGGCTCCGCGGTTACTACCCGTCCTAAGTAGATGTACTCCTTTACAACTTCCAGTGTCTCGCCACCTATCGCAAAGCGCTGTTCTTTGCCAAGATTTTTCCACATTACTTTAGTTTTATGCATATTAATTTTAATTTTCAGACGTACTCTTCTACTTTCCGTATCCAGTTCAGTAATCATGAGCTCTAATTCGTCTCCCGCGTTACTGATCAATGCAATGTATCAGCGAATCGCAGGTTACTGGGATACTCTCCGTTAACTCCTATCATTAATTCTTCCCAATCTAGGGCCCTGAAGACCTCCTGTAAACACGAGGTGAATAGTATTGTAGAGAGCATGTCTCCCTGTCGTACGCCCTTCTTTATTGGGATTCTGTCGCTTTCTTTGTGGAGGACTATAGTGGCTGTGGATCCGCTGTAGATTTCTGCCATTATGTTTATATAGGCTTCGTCGATGCCTTGATCCCGCAGTGCCTGTATGACTGCTGATGTCTCCACCAAATCAAATGCATTCTTGTAACCCATGAAGGCTATGTATAGGGGTTAATTGGTGTATTCATGTGGGAGGTCAGAGTGGGTCAGGGAGCAAACTGGGGTTAAGGATATCATAGTTGAAATCAAGAAGAAATGGATATGGGCCGGGCACGTAGCACGTCGGCAGGATAACCGGTGGTCATTAAGGGTAACTGACTGGATTCCAAGAGATGGCAAACGCGTGAGGGGGAGACAGAAAATTAGGTGGGTAGATGAGATTAAGAAGTTTGTAGGTATAACGTGGCAGCAGTACCTTCAAAGCATAGAACGCATCCACAATCTCGGCAATGCAGCCCTAAATGACCGGAACCAGCTGTGTTGGCATTATAATAGTGCTCCTTGAGTCTTCTGTTCATGCACTTTCCAGTCGGCCCGATATACGCTTGGCCACATAACAAATACATAGTATGAACTGCATTGCTCGTGCATTCGACAAATCTGCGGGCTGCGTAAAGCAAGTGGCCGCTGGCCCATTTTCCCCCTTTATTTACGCGTGAACTTAGATTATGAAGGCGCTCAGGGGCAGAAAACACACCTGAACTCCTGCTCTACTACCTATATTTTTGACGGTTATGAGAGATGGAGTGCAAGTAGGTACGACCACTACATTTTTTGGTTTTCCTTGAGGCGTCATATCACTGCGTGCTCGAACCTTGTATCGCCTCTGTAAACCCTCAGCCACAGAAGTCAGTATTGGTGCAGGATAGCCAGCTTCTCTCAGTCATCTAGATTGTCTTGCTAGGCTATATTCAACCCTGTGCTCACAGGATTTTTTAGGGCATTGTCAAAACAAGAGGAAGTAATTGCAGGTTTTACGAACTTAGAGTGAGCAGATTTAAATATAAGCACAGGTTTATTGCCCATCGGCTCGTACCCTCTGGAGGTACTTTCGTCAGGGAAAAGGCAGCCCTAAATCTAAAAATCTAATGAAACCCTCAACGGGAACTTTCAATTCTAAAGGGTGGAGGCACTCGGAAAACACTAGCTTTGTCTTTGAAACAATTGGATTAAAGCCTGATGCCTTAGTACTTCAAACAACTAAATAGTCATCAACAAACCTAAACACACCGACGACATTTTCCTGGTTGAGGCACCTGCTGAGAAACCTGTCCCCTTTTGCCAAATATGAATCGCCTTAAACGAGGTGCAATACAAGATCCGATACACACGCTGTTCTTTTGTGTTACAATGTTATCATCCCATGTCGCAAAGGTTGAGTTCAGATAAAAGTATAGACGTTCAGATAAAATGACCTCTACTGCTGAAACCATGCACTTAGTCGTGTAGTCCGCTGATGACGGTAAACGTGTCGTTCAATTTTTATGCAGTGCATCAAAAAGTAAAAAATAACCTTCATCTCTCATTTACTCTGATGTTTACTTTGCCTTCTTTTCAACAAATGGAGGTAAGGCACCTTTTCAACTGGACTCATCTAATGGAAATTGCTCGCGCAAGTAGTGCGTTTTGTTAGTGTGCAAATTGGAACGTCTGATAAGAACTCAAATATTTCTGCTGCATTCACGAATTGAAGCTGTTCAGTTGAGGTGGCATGTTGAGACCAGATTTTAAAAGCGGTTTGTGACTTTCTTTCTGAAACGTCTACTATGATGATTCAAGAAAAAAAGAAGTACTACAGCTTCGTTTTTTTTGTCTCTTCGTTCGTGGCGTATTTTTACACCAGCCGGACAGAAAGTCTATCTATCTATTTCTGTTATCTAATCTATTTCAGCTATCTCTTTCTCCTTCTCTTTCTTTCTCTCTGCGCTCGTTCTCTTGCCGATGCGAGTTATTGCATCCCATGGCAGACAAACTGACGCAGAAGAAGAGCGCACGCCGGGAGCGCATGTTCAGGGAACGAAGCAGAAGATGAAGAAGAGGACGAATTGTGAGCGCGCGCCGGCCGAGTTATTGCGTTGCACGCGGCAGAAAGGTGGAGGCCATTCATGACGATCACAGTTTTTGCGAACGCGTAACGCCATAACCAAAAGCATAACAGTTCCGCCGTAAAGTCATTAGTAAATTATCTAAGGTTAGTTTACGCCTAACGTTGTCACTGAGAAAACGCGCTTGGCCTCTGCGCGGGATCTCGGCAGGTCAGGTAGCTGTAGTGCTTCCTCTGCAAAATGTGTCATAGGGTTTCTGCTAGAGGAATCTTTGCAGTTGTGCGTATTTGTACGGAATTCGACGACTGGTTCACGCACGCTCATTCCCTCCCACCTGTTTACAACACAAATCATATTCCAGCTGCAGCTACCCGCATTAAACTTTTTCGACTATTTGGATAAAATCAAAGCGCCCGCGTTGCATCGGCGATGACGACTAATTTCCTTGAAAAAGGTTTGAGGTGCCGAGGTCGTTCGGTTACCTAGATATTTGCTAAGGTTGCTGCCTAATATGAGCTACCCGTATTTTTATCTAATTTTTTAGAATAGGCCGGACATATAAAAAAAACAAAAATTAGCCAAGTACCTAAGACCAAAGTTTTCCCTTCCTACAGCCTGAAAATGTAGCCAACTAGGCACATAGTAGCCAAATCTTTCATCTATGTGCTCGACGTAATTTGGTAACAGACTACCGCTTACTTTGTGGGAATCGAGCGCGCCCTCCCCTTTGGCGCCTCATTCCCCAGCTAGCGCGTGTGTTGGCCCCGCGCGGCTCGAGCGCCGGGGACCGCCGTTAATCGGCAGCGCCAGGCCTCTTTGTCTGGTGCGAGCCGTGCGTCGGCTTCCCGGCGCGCGGGCACGCGTCCGGGCATGCCTCGACATGCTCACATGCTCACGCCGCCAAGCTAGCTTACGTCACTGCGCAACGCCTGTCCTCATTGGCCGCCAGTGACAACCCCCTTCCCCCTTGAGCTCGCTTCTGTCTCGCGCGGGCTTGCCCGCCAGAGATGCTCTCAGGCTGGCATGAGAGGTTGACGTGCTGCTCTAGCAGGCGGCTTCTCGTTCGTGTGCTCGACTGCTGCCCTTTTGTGTGATAGTCGTAGCGCCGCTGGCAAGCGTACTCGATCGGTCTTGCGGAGTTCCCTTTACGGCCTCCAAGCCCGTGACTATCGTACTGTGCTGCATCTTGGGTTAATAAACCCGTGTTGTTTGTTGACCTCCTGCCTCGAGTGCCTTTTCTGCGCCGTGCCGGAGAATCGACGAACCCGGCCGTAGCGTCTTTGTTCGCTGCGGCAGTGGAGAACGTCGCGTCCCTTGCCGGTCGCCTCGTAGGATAAGCTTTGTGCTCAACCTATCTCCACAACTTGTCAGCTTCCAGCTCGTAAAGATCATGTACAAGATAACACCAGCAGGCAGCGAAAAAAAAAACATCTTTTAATCGCTGCTACATGCGTACGAGTCCTGCTTTTTAATAATCTCAGGGTTACAAAGAGAAATATTCCAGAAAGTAGTTGTGGTTAGTCTCTATCGCTGGCAAGTTGCTTTTTGTGCCCTTTTGCTTTGCCTGATCCCATAATTTCTACACGACAAATAAAACAATAACGCGCCTATAATTTCCTTGCGATTGTTATTTCTTGGCGCGATATCATTCTAACAGAAAACTGGAACCTCCATCCAATATTCAATATTCACGAGGCAGAAGTAGTTTACCAATTAAGCACATTCTATCTGACAGGACAACGCACTGGAGACATCCTTTAGAGGGAAGGCTCAACTACTCCATGTTTCGCTAGACCACACATCGTGTTCCAAGTAATTCGCCGCAAGCGCAACGCAAGGAGTGTCCGGCCGGCCTTGGCAAAAGAAAAAGCCGCATGGTTCGAGGCGCGAGCCAGAGAAATAAGAGACTGATCTTCGTTTTGGGTTAGCTCTGACACAAAGCCGCAGCTGCTGTTCTTTCGCCCCTGCGTCTCTGCCCTTCCAAGTCACGCCACGCGATCCGCTGCGGAAAGGCGTCGCCGCTGCGCTCGCTTGCAGCCTCACCGCTGCGGTACCGGCTGCTTCGCCGGTGCTTCGTCGCCCAGCCTCGCCGTAGATGATGCCTCGGCTTCACTAAAATGCCTGAAAATAACGTATGTACCGCCATTCGTGTCAGTGTGCCGGCACCTCCTCTCCCGTGCGCTTTATAGTTTGCAAATAAAGTGAGCTGCGAAGCTCGCGGAACATGGCTATAAGCCGGAAAGGGGGGCTTTTGCAATTATTCCGCTAAAGCGACGAGGGCACTGCGGTTCTGAACTACGCGTAGAGGTGGTCGTTGGAATGCGGAACCCGGCCGAAAACAGCAATGAGCCCAGTCCATACCACCCAGGACCATTCCCGCACGCCTGTTTACTTGTGACATGCCCCTGCCACACCACCAAGGCGGTCGATGGCCAGCAGTCATTTTTTTATTTCCGGCCAGGCATGGCAAGGTCCGAGCGCATTGATGGTAGCTACCCATTATTCACCGGTTTCTTGAAAACCCTGAAACTCCAGTCTCCCACGCAGCCGCTGAAGGTAATGTGACCTGCGTGGATCCAGACGTTCTCGCGGCGAAATGGTGTAGCTCCTGAGCGAGCAAGCATGTCGCCTTCATGGCGTCCGTCCTGAGGTGGTCGAGCGAGGAGCCCGAGAAGGCGGGGCTCCTCGCTCAACCAGTGTCGTCGGTTGAGCCGCCCGGAGAGCCAGCGGCGGCGGCCATGAAATATATGGTCGTCGCAGCAATTTGTTCGGCGATGTCCTGCAGTATGGCAGCGTGGTGAACACGACACATGGAATCGCTGGTGTAGTATCGTCGAGTCGCCGAGGAGGCCTGGACGCCTTCTCCGAATGTTGCTTGTAGCGCCGACAGGTTAGTGGGTGCCGAGCAGGCTTGGACGACGTCCCCGACCTCTGATTCCTGCGGCGGCAGGCTTGCGGTTTCTATGCGCTAGGATGCATGGACGACGTTCCTTGAATAGCACCGCAAGGCCGAGGGCGCACGAGCACAGGCGGTTTCTGGCTTAAGGCTTCGTTGTCGACGAATGCGCCACTGTAATGTAGAAAGACAAGAGCAACGACGCCCGATAATGGGTCTGGCTGTCTTCATTGCAATATATATATATATATATATATATATATATATATATATATATATATATATATATATATATATATATATATATATATATATATATACAATATTAATGAGAACTAACAGACAATAATGCCAAGGAAAGTATAGGGGCTGTTTTTTTAGTAATAAATGTAAGGTAATTGTGAAGAAAGAAAAGTGGACGAAAAGATAGCTTGCCGCGGGCAGGGACCGAACCTGCGACCTTCGAATAACGCGTATATATATATATATATATATCAGTGGTGTAGCCAGGAATTTTGTTCGGGGGGGGGGGGGGGGGCTCACGTTGCAGCGCAACCTCCTCATTGAATTTTTAGAACGACTAAGTAGATGAATAACATTTATTTATTTATTTATTTATTTATTTATTTATTTATTTATTTATTTATTTATTTATTTATTTATTATTTTTTATTATATCCTCAAAAGTCCCGTATGGGACTTTACATGAGAGGTGGGCGTCATAAAATGGCGGTATCGATCAAGGTGCATGTTAGGATGTGGTTGAGTCTGCTTCCTGGATGGCATTATTGAAGCGCGCAAAATCGCGGATGACTGCTGCTTCGTTCGGAAGGTCATTCCAGTCTCGGGCGGTACGCAAAAAGAAGGACTGCTGAAATGAGGTGGTGTGGGCACGTGGCGGAATCACAGCATTTGGATGACTTGTGCGATGACCTCGATGGACCGGCTGGTTGAGGTGGTTGTCACGCGGGGTTGAATAAAAGAATCTGTGAAAAAGTCAGAGACGTGCATTACGACGACGAAGAGCGAGGGTAGAAAGATTTACCTGGGATTTGAGGGCGGAGACGCTCGAGTAGCGGGAATAACCTGAAACAATGAATCTGGGTGCTCGGTTCTGTACTGACTCAAGTATTTCGATATGATTAGTTTGGTGGGGGTCAAAGACAGCAGATGCATATTCAAGTTTTGGTCTGACAGTCGTTTTATAAGCGAGTAGTTTAACGGAAGGTGGTGCCATGGAAATGTTACGGCGTACCCGAGAGCGCGGTTAGTGGAGTGAATTATGTGATTTATATGGTCGCCCCATGATAGGTCACTCGAAAGATGAACACCCAGGTATTTGATCGAGTCAGTAGCAGCTATATGACAGTTGTTGATTGTGTAAGTAGCCGGCGTGTGGTTTCGGCGACGATGGAAAGAAATTAGTAATGTTTTTTTCGCATTAAGGGACACCAACCAGGTGGTACACCACTGCTGAATGCGTGAGAGGTCATGCTGTAGAGAGGAGACATCGGTGGGGTTATTTATAGGACTGTAGAGGACACAATCATCAGCAAAAAGACGGATGTTAGGTTCAACGGAAACCGGAATATCGTTATTGTATATTAGGAGTAGAAGAGGCCCTAGGACGGCACCATGGGCACGCCGGACAAGACATAGGAGAGGTCGGAGGAGTGATCATTAACATGCACGAATTGTTTACGGTTTCTTAGGAATGCTTTTAAAACATGGCGATGAAGGTTTAGACGCGAGGTTTTTAGAAGGAGACGGAAGTGGGGTACCTTATCGAAGGCTTTTTCAAAATTTAAGAACAGTGTGCCAATTGGGATGTTACGGTCCATATGAAGGTGAATGTCGTGCAGGAATAATGTTAGTTGGGTCTCGCATGAGTGATCTTTACGAAGGGTTTGGGTGAAAGAAGTTTACGGATGATAAAAATGTAGCGACATGAGAAAACATGACGTGTTCCATGATATTTGAACAAACACTAGTGAGCGAGATTGGTCGGTAATTACCTGCAAATGAGCGGTCACCTTTCTTGAAGACCGGAATGACTTTCCCAACTCTCCGGTCTAAAGGAACTTCACCGGTGTCGAGTGACTACTGAAAAATGATTCACGATATGGAACTGCATACATGTTTAGTATTTTTCAGAATTTGGTGTTTATGCCATCTATACCGCACGACGAAGAGTTCTCTAATTGGTTAATAACTTGTACTATTCCCTCTGAACTGAATTCAATCTTTGGCATTGGCGGAAAAGCAAAATGCGGAAAATCAGGAAGTTCGTTGTTAGGTTCGTTAGTAAAGACGGATCAAAATGCAGAGTTGACGGATGGAACGTTGCAATCTGCCACGGGGGATCCAGAAGTGTCACAAGAGAGACTGTGGTTTCGTCGTCCGGTTTCATAATTTTCCAAAAGCGGCGTGGGTATGTACATGTCTTACCATGCACATACAATGTCACTGGTATTACCATTAACATGTATTACCAGTGACAGTTTGTATTAGATGCTGCAAATCACTTCTTGAATGCTGCCCTCTGTTAAGAACGAGTAAGAAATGTGTTTTTTCGTAAAAATATTATGTTGGCATGCCCGCAAAATCTTTCCAAGAATAACTGTCTTCAATCTTTTCAATATTTTTTTGTGTGTGTGCTACACGTACGGCAAATATCACGTAAACTTCGGAACTGAATTAGTTTTGAACTCAAGAAGCGCCTGATAACAAAAAAAAAATGAAGTCCAAAAATAACCAGGACGATATCAAATATTTTAATCCTAGATTCTTTACGCAAAATGTTCATCTTTTTGCACAAATGATGCGGCCAGGAAAAAGCAAGAATGGGAATGTGCACCTCGAATACGGACAAAACATAAGCCACCGGAAACAGTGCGCAGTATGCTTACGCAAAACTTCACAAATGTACATTTAAATATGCAATCAATAAACGGAACTAAGCAATGATCCCTATACATAATGCCCAACTGATATGTCCTTGGGCCAAGCTGCTGTCTCGGACGCACCATGTGGACAGAACTATAAAGGAAGAGCGCAGAAATAACGAAAGAAACTATTTCAAAACTGTTTTAAAAGTGCGAACCACTATTGTGCACTCAATATAAAAGGAAGGTTGCCGCTTCTAGTTCAGAAAGCAATGAAGAACAAAAACGACAAATGAGAGTAACAAATAATGCTGCTGGTACGGCTTCCCAATAGTTGAATTTGTTTGGTAACGCCGCGTATGCCGACCTCTCAGTGAACAAGGTGAAGCTGTCGTTTGGCTGGTAATGTCCACCTCATGCCTGTATTCTTATGTTTATATTAGGTCACAGTGTTAACTGCTAAAAGGTACAAAATCCTCACGGCTTTAAAAGGTGGTGAACAATAATATTGCGTCAGAATTACGGGCTCATCGACCTGAACCTTTCGTTGGCGCTGATTTCCTTTCGTTGGCGATGATTTTTGTCCTGGTCGTTATCAAAGGACAACGTTGATCCGGCGAGGAAGCTTAGCGAAACGATCAGTGACTTCCGACACGCTGATGTCGACATTCCTGTGGGCGGACACCAGCTCGACGGCTGGTGATCTCCACATTCAGTTTTTCTGCCAATGCCTGCACTTTTGGAAATATTTTTGAGAAAGTAGCATTCGTGTTCTTGCGGTCACTTTCAATTGTCTGCTGTACCACTTCTATGTCGTCAATGGCAGCGCTCATGTCGATACTCCTCGTCTGCAGCTTCTTTGACAGTGGCAAAGTCAGTGCTAACACGTGCTCCGTCTTACGCAGGCTTACAAGGAACGCTGGTGAAAAGAGTGCCAATATTAGACTGTTTGCCTGCACTAGACTTTCGCCATTTCCGTTAAATTTAATCTCCTCTAGTGCTGCGATCAACGGCTCAAAGAGGTTCACAAATGAAAGCACTGCATCGTGCTTCTCGGCCCAGCGCATTTGGCATAGTCCCAAAAGGCGCCGCCTTGTAGACTCAGGACAGCTCAAACTTATCATTTTTCGCAAAACGTGTGAGCGGCTAAAAGATATACGAAAAAAGACTGACGTCGCCGTCGGAGTCCCAAAACAGTTTTGAATGTCTGTTCTGGAGCATGCCGCACACACAGCTAGATTAAGGGAGTGACACGCGCAGTGAGTACATAGAGTGCGGCTGGATATTTCTCACGAACAGCAGCCTGAACACCATTCGTTTTGCCGGCCATCGAACTTGCACCACCGTAGCCTTGACCACGGAGATGCATGTTAATTCTTATTTCTATAAGGAGCCTTATGATGGTGTCGGCGAGGGCCCGGCCATTTGGTCGTGAATTGGCACAAAGCCTAATAACACTTCTTCGATTCCGTTCGCATCCTTATTAAGGTACCTTGCACAAACAGTAAGCTGCTCGATACCAGCAACATCCGTCGTTTCATCAGCAAGTGCGGAAAAGCAGCCTACAGCGTTTACTTTTGCGACTAGGCTTTCCTTGATGATTGTAGCAGAGATTTCTATATTGTGGTTTTGTACAGCTGGACTAAAATATGAGGCCTTATTTGGGCAACTTTCCAAATGCCTTTTTATATCTGTGTCGCCACAGCCCGCGCGCATGCGAAGCAGCGCTCTGATGTTCACTGTATTTGTAGAGCAGGCTGCGCTTGAATCCATGGAACCACTGTTCTATGTCCACGGAGAGCCACACCTTGCAGCCCGCAAAAGCGAACTGTCTCAACAATAGGATGTAACTTCCTTCGGTTCTCTCTTATTTGAATTTGCCTGCCATGGTCCAGTTGATCAACAACACTGGGCACACATCCTGAGAAGGTTTGAAGAAAACTATCGGGTACCAGATGAGCGTCAGTGTGATATTTAGTGAATTCATGTGCACCGAAGACTTCGAGGGCATGCTTCCACTTTTGAAACGGCTTGGATACGAGGGCCTTAGTGCGCGCATGTTGGCCCTTGCCAATCTCACTTCTGCTAAAAAGGACACACACTCGTCAAAACGCACCCTCTTGAAGTGCTGAGTAGCTAAGCCATCGGTACCTGTCCAGCCAAGCCACATAAACCTTCTTTTCTGCTTAAAATCGTTCATAGACTTAAACATATAGCATGGCGGAGGAATCCAAGGAGAAGCTAGCAGTTGATGTCTTGTGTCATCATCCACCTTTGACCAATATGTGTACAGCCCGATATCAAACTTGCTTCTGCTAACATATTTAGGGCCAGAAAAAGATAAATAATCAAATAAATGGTAATCAGGCTGAAGCCCAGTAAATCCCACCACCCGGGTGACGCCCCATAAGCCCCCCCCCCCCCCCTGGCTACGCCCCTGATATATATACAGGGTGTTTCAAGAAATGTGTCCAACCTTCTCAAAAAATCAGGAAAATGCGATATTTTCTCGGGGCTTTCAGAATTGCTTTTTCTGTAGCGGCAGGAATATTAAGGTAGTTAATGACATCATTTACGACAGTAATTAAGAAAGTTACATTAATTAACTATTTAATTAGTGGAGTTCGGTGATTATGTCAAATGGGAGAATTGAAGTTCTTCATGCGAGGAACCCATCCGCGCTTTGAGATTTCGAAAAAGCGTCCTCTAGTAATTGTTGTGGCGTAATGAAATTCAACCGAAGGCAGCGGCTTTCAACAGCGAAAGCCATCAAATTCGGTTGAATTTCATTACTTCGTTATCATTACTAGATGCCGCTTTTTCGAAATCTCAATGTTGGGATGGGTTTCTGGCACGAAGAACTTCAATTCCCCAATTTGAAACAATCACCTAACTGCACTAATTAAAAAGTTAATTAATTTAACTTTCTTAAAAAATGTCTCAAGTCATGTCTCTAACCATCTTAAGATGCCTAGCGCTACAGAAAAAGTTATTCACTCATTTTGGACGTCTCAGAAGAATATGGCAGTTGCGTTCTTTCATGTTTCTGTTTAGGTTTCGCCATTGAATTTGGTTGAATTTCATTACTTTGTAATTATTACTAGATGCCACTTTCTCGAAATCTCAAACTTGGGTTGTGTTTCTGACATGAAGAACTTCAATTCTTCCATTTGACACAACGACCTAACTCCACTAATTAAAAAGTAAATTAATTTAACTTTTTTAATTACAGTCCCAAACAATTTCTTTAACCATCTTAAAATCCCTGCCACTACAGAAAAACCAATTCTGAAAGCAGCAGTCAAATATCGCATATTCCTGATTTTTTGCGAAGGTTGGACACATTTCTTGAAACACCCTGTATATATATATATATATATATATATATATATATATATATATATATATATATATATATATATATATATATATATATATATATATATATATATATATATATATATATATATATATGCGTGTATGTGTGAGCGCGTGTGTGTATTTGTGTGTAATGCTTCTGGTTGCCAAGGAAGCCTTATGGGCTTCCTTGGCAACCAATAGAAGAACACTTGCGAGGAACCCACTGCGCTACAACTCATCATAATTTTTTATGAAGTAGGGAAGCAACCACTATGCAATTTTTCGTCATTATACGGAGTACCGTGGTACCCGCTAAACCCTTGTAAGACGTTATGTGCACTCTGTTGATGCTCTGGTGGATGACGACGAAGAATTATGGCAGAGGGATTTTTAATGGGTTGAAAGCATTCAACAACACTCTCTTTGCGCAGTTCGCACTGTGTGACGCCTGGTTACAGAATTCACATTGTGTGACGCCTGGTTACAGAATTCTCGTTGTGTGACGCACGGTTGTTATTTTACTCTTCTACCACACTACATTACACGTGTTAATGTGGTTCCTTTCCGATATGAAGCCTTTACCGGGTATTTTTGCAAAGCATTTCCTAGCACCGGCATGGCCCTGAGGTAGAATACTGGGCTCCCACGCAGAATGCCCAGGTTCGAAACTCGTTCCATCCCGGATATGCTTTTCTTACCTAATCTTTTTTTCTTATTTCGCGCGGTAGTCGTTACGGACACCGGCGGCGGCGGCGGACAACTACGGCGCCAAAAACGGCCCTTGTTATGATCTCACAACAGCTTTCGCTGTAAAAAGCAGTGCAATAACGCAAGCAAAGCCCCAGTCGGAGCAGGAAATACTTTGGCATCTTCTGTAAAAGGCGAACAATGTCTTCATATATATATATATATATATATATATATATATATATATATGGAAAGAAAGATGTAGCGCGAAATTGAGAGAGGGGGAGAAAAAGAGCGAAAACAGAAAGGAATAGAAATAAACGTAGACAAAAAAGAAAAAGAGAGCAAGCATATGCATGTATAATATAGTAACGTATAGTATAGTATAGTATAGTTTAGTAAAGCAGGGAATGAGAAAGAGAGAGGTGAGATGGTAAAAGCGTAGCCGAACCAGCACCAGGTAGGTGCCCGGCAGCTCTGCTGTGACTAATTTTTTTCGCACCATAAAATACGACTTGTCGTTCCAACAGATCTCCATTGCCGTAGTACCGAGGTTGTCCACGTTTCTCGCATGCAGCCCTTGACGCGAGCCCGATTTCTATGTGAACAGGCCTGTTTACTGGTTCTCGTTCCTTTTATGTACTCTTTGCTGCATCTGGAACAATTTATTTCTGCCCGCGACGTTATGCCGAGGCAGCTGCACTTCGGAACATTACTTACGTACTTCGCAAACAAGGAAATGAGGAGCGATGTGCGTGGTTCTCTTCGCCGATATCTTTACACCTTGTATCAGCGCTTCCTCATTCCAGGTAAAAAAAAAATACCTACTATAAGGAAGTTAGCAAAGTGAGAGCTAGGTGATTCATTGTGCCCGCAAGCGCCCTGTCGGCAACCACTCATATCTTTATGGAAGAATGAAATAAATAATCTTATTGCTTTTCCGTGGGTCCCTCTGACGATGAACAGTATATTTCGCTGCGAGTGGCCGTTGCGAAAATGGGGGCGCTTCAGCGAAGACTGGTTCTCTGCTTCCATTTTATTATTATGGCACCATCTGCCTTATTTGGGTTTCAGACGGTGGATTTCTGCACTACGTCACTAAGTAAGCAATGTTCTTTCACGATCCATGATCTGTAGTTATTTCATAAAACTGGCGCGCAGGTTTATTGCTTTATTTTGATGTATTGACGTATCACTCAAAAAGCTGTTAGCAACGCTCGGCGGAAACCGCGTCGCAGTGTTTCGGAAGCTTCGCGATTGTTTGATATCAATCCGTTAAGATTAGGCGCAGGACGCGAATGGAGAAGTTTATTCGAGAGCTTTCACAAGAGCCAGCAATAACGCTGGAAGATCAGATGACCGATGCAGGTTACCGACGGCCGACGCTCTGTTCACCGCTATGAATGTAGAGCGTGCATTGCTTGCACCTTTACTTTTCCTTTTCCGGACACAAGTTCACCGAAATATAGAGTTGCGTATTTCCCACTCTTGGTGCAGCGTTCTTCACCGTCCCAAACACGTTATAATATCCAACTCAAGATAACTTATCCTATATAACGATGTGTTTTCGATCACGGCAATGTTCTAACGTGAAGTCAAAGAACATCTAAGGCTCCATCGACCGAAACCAACCAGAACTCTTCAGTGCTACGCCAACAAAAGGGGCGGGGGGGGGGTTCGTGGGTACAACCACCCCTTGAGGCCGACCTAACATCGTCCACCTCCCCTCCCCCGGCCCCCGTAACTGCCCCACTTTCCTGGTCATCTAGAGTCCAAAGTACGCTTTCAAGCGTCCTGTCGACGTTGTAGCTGTTACATCGCCGCACATATGTCGAGAAGTAAATGAGCTCTGGCTGCGCGATTGCCCCTCCGAGCGGGTAGACCAGAAAACAGCCGCCTCTTGATACCGCCACGCTAGAAACGCAATCTGGCAATTCCTGCACACTCACTTACCTCAGCGGCACTTTAAGGTAACAGTGAAAATGCATACGAAGCTAAAATGCAGAAATTTTTACCTTCAGCCAGCGTCGAGATAAGCGCCATCAAGCATGACTTCCACCTTCATATTCTACCACTGATTTCCAGCAAACATTAGGAATAGCGTACCGACCGATTCCTTCTACGTGTCATCGGCGCTTCTGCGTTTCAGGATACACAATACCGATGAGTAGGAATGATTTTAAAGTACAGCTGTGGCATCGGCTATCCTAAATGAAGCATTTTTTTTGCGTGCGGTGTCTGCAAAAGAAGCCATGAGCATCGATACGATGCGCTTCAAGCAAACGCCTCCGGTCACCAACCTCCGCCGGTCGCACTCGCCGGCACTTCTCTGACACGTATGCGAGAACATAGACTTGTCAATTCGTACGCCTCACTGACCCACTATTATGGCACATTTTCCCCGCGCACTGCACTCGTGTTTAGCCCAGCTGTTATGTAGTTGTAGCTAAGGATACAGCGTCAGATCAGTGTGCTGGCACGGCTGCGCAGTGCGTTGCGCGAAAAAACATCACAATCTCTTGTACGCGCGTATTTATAGAACGAGATTACATTCGACATAACGCCTCTGCACATGTCGCCCTTTGGTAAAAGTGAGAAACGGCTATTAAACTTCGCAGTAACCGCCGGAAAACTATACCCGCTCCTCAGTCCACTTGATACTTTTTTGGAGTTACGCTGTGTATTGTAAAAGAATGTTAGCGTTGTTGCCATGATCGACATGTCGTTCGTTACCGGCAGCAGTTTGCGTTTATTAACTATGCAAATTTTAATAGGAGGGGAAGATCATGTCTGTCTCGGGTATATATACTTCAGCTTTGTGTGTCTCACATGAGACATGCAAAGCACAAGCCAAACGGTGTATCAGTATGTTGACTAGTCATTCTCCAGAACACGAAACATGTGTCGGCGTGGCGTAGGTGTAAAGTACTAGGCTCAGGATCTGAAGGTGGCACGTTCGACTCCGTGCGGCGGGAGTTTTTTTGCATACGGCTTTTTTTTTTGTTGTAGGAATGCTTTCTGCATCGTCTTCTATACAATTATTTATGTGTGACAGTTAGGCACACATAAATCAAGAATAATCAGCTGAACCTTACCTCACGCTACGTATATGCTGGCATAGCCGAGCTAAGCCACTACAATTTTTTTGGGTTTGAGCCAAGCGTCCCAAGGTGGATAGACGTGTTTTCAAGTTTAGTAGTGTGCGCATCGTGGGCGTACGAGGCACGTCGATAACACTGACGTTTAAGGGTTACTTATGGTCTGACATAACGTCAGCACTCACGTTAGAGCACACGTCAGTATTATCGAAGCAAAGTTTATGGTGCGAAGATGTGAATATCATACGCAACTTTCGTTAGCGTATCCGTCCGGGGCTGAGCAACGCTTGAACATAGATTGATGAATGATTGGAACACAAATTAAATGTTTAGTGGACCGCTATAAAAGCGGACCCAACACAGTAACCACAATAATGTTAACCTGACACCACGCCTGTATCATACCAGTAGATATGTAATGCTTATAGCTTTGTTACAAACTTAGATACAAAATGCTTTGTATCAAGAATGCTATGTAACAAAATCAGTCTGGTTTAATGCTGCCGAGGTCGGTTTTCCATAAAGGGACTGACAGCCAATTTTTGGGCACCTATTTTCGTTAGCGCACCGGAAGGCTGACTGCTCGGAGTGTCTAGTCACGGAATGGTAACGTGTAATGCGACGTAAAACATTTTCAATAAGAATTTTTCTATCTACGGCGAGCACGAAGTCTTAAACACAGTTGACAACGCATGCTGCGAACAGTGAGCGCGAGAGCGGTTCGTGTACGAGCGCGGCGGTTTACTGCGCATGCGTGCGCACCGCGTGCATGCGCTGCGGTACGATATGGGGCAATGGCGACCGTGAAGGCAGCGCGGCTTCTCACCGCGCAACTCATTTTACCTCGTAGGCAGCACAGAACAGATCGGGAATAGATAATAATGGATACTCCAATATTGAGGACCAATTCTGGCGCTCATGACAGCATCACACTACATGACAACGCACGCCAAAGTGACCGACTTCATAATGTAGCTTCAAGGCTCTTCCGATAGGCTGCGCGACATAGCAGTTTTTGTTACATTTAAGCACGATTAAAAAACAAATCCTACTCACAACGCTAAAAGGATGCCGGAATCTGTCACTATATTTCACAATCCTTTTATTAAATGCGAAGCATTTCTTAGCGAACCTATGGCACTTTGAGCGTTTCTATCTATCTATCTATCTATCTATCTATCTATCTATCTATCTATCTATCTATCTATCTATCTATCTATCTATCTATCTATCTATCTATCTATCTATCTATCTATCTATCTATCTAGCCGCCTACGTCTGGGTGCTGTCATGATCGCCTCCCTAACTTGGCGTCGACCAAAATTGGCATGGTAGGGTAAGAGGATTTGACGAATATGCCTCTCGGGTTATGTCATGAATAACGTGAAAATCCTGTCGTCTACGTCGTCAAACACCTTCCTCCAGACACGTGTGGCACATACCCGTTTACCGCGGGCCACGGTGCACGGGTATGCGCCACAGGTGATCGACAGTTTATATCTTCCCAGGAACGGCGAGAACATACAATAAAGGCACGTTCACACCAAGCGCGGATCCGGAAAGCAGAGAGGCAGATGTGGAAAACGGACGCGGATTATCCGCAAAAGCGGAAAATCCGCGGCCGCTTCCCCGGATCGCGTCCGGACTGATTTTCTCCGCGCGGGAAAGTTGGCCGCTTTGGCAGCAGCCAATCAGGACATAGACGCGCGCATCCAGTATCACGTAGAGCCAAAAGATCACGACATGTCCACCGTCGATTGGTGAATTGCTCCGCCCGCGCGGCGGAGCATGCAGAAGGCAACGTGGTCGGTCTGAACAGCCGCGCGCCCTCGCTGCCTCTCCGCTTTGAAAATCCGCTTGCGTGCGCCGCGTTCGGTGTGAACGCGCCTTAAATGCGAGAGCGGTAAGAAAAACCGACATCGGCAGTGTTGACCCGACGAATGGAAAGAATGAAAATTAGTATCCCAGCAGGAATCGAACCCAAGCATTCGGCGTGGCAATCACGTATTCTACCACAGAGCCACGCCAGGTCTATAAACTGCTTTGGAAAAACAGCCTATACAGGCGTAATGTTGGTGCAACGTCAATTGTGGTTGTGGTGCTTGCTATCTAATATTACAAGAAACCAATAAACACTACATGATACTGCCACAATGTGTATACTCCTACGATACAGGCGTCATGCCAGATTAGCGTCTGTGGTTCCATTGTTGGCTCCGCTTTTATAGCAGTCCAATAAACATTATATTTGTATTCCTATGATTCAGCAAGCCATATTGAAGCGTTGCTCGACCCCGGAGGAATACATTAACGAAAGTTACGTATGATATTCACATCATCGCACCGTAAAGTGCACTTAGTCCGCCAGAACGACACAGCGTCCTCTTCGTTTCTTACACGGCTGGGCGATGGCCTCATAATGACCGAGGATGATGCTAGACTGACTGACAGCCGCTTTGTAGACTATGCTACGTAGGCCACATACACCCAGGTCGTCTACAAATACGACAAGCGCCATCCACTGATGTTTATCTACGTAATACTATCCAGGCCTACCAGCCTCGACGGCCTATACCTCACCAACGCGAAGGGTCACTTCAGACTCCGACATGTCGCCTGCTCTATCGACAGGCAATTTGTCGACGGAATGACCCAGGCCTCCACGATTTCGAACAGCTGTACTATACCTCATACTTCACTACACATGGACCCCTCGTCACCGCGATCACGACCTGATCGGATAACAAGTCATGACCAGCTGCTGGTGCTCATTGATCACGGGGATGATGACCTTGTTCAAGAACTGCCAAGAACTTCTTCCACACAGTCACACAGGTTCGCGAAACATGCGTGTGTTCTCCATAGAAAGGGACAAGTATAAGCACTACATATCAGCTTACCGTTTCAGGTGTTGTTGTAATACCCATGTTGCCGTTGGCAGCGTTACCTAACTGTAAACAACTGGTTATGTAACACATATGCGGCTCTTCAACATACATGTGTGCATATATAATTTATACAAATCTTCAGCGTCATTTTGTAACGTTTCGCTCAGTAAAAAAATTCGGCAAATCCCACGTACCGTGGGAGTCGATGTTATGCGAATCATGCAGCGGGTAGGTGACTGTGGCATAACCTTTTTTTACTGAGCGACACGTTATAAAATGACGCTAAATATTTGTATAAATTTTATACGCACACTTATATATGCTGAAGAGACGCATGTGTGTTATATAACTAGTTGTTTACGGTTGGGTAACGCTGCCAATGGCAACGTGGGTATTACCAACACTAGAAGCGGTAGGCTGATATGTAGTGCTTATACGTGTCCCGAAAACGCACGCACGTTTCACGAACCCGCGTGCATGTGTGCAAGAAGTTCTTGACAGTTCTTGAACAAAGGCATCATCACCGTGATCAGTGAGCACCGGCAGCTGGTCACGACTTGTTATAGGATCCGGTCGTGATCACGGTGACGAGGGGTCCATCTGTAGCGAAGTATGTGGTACAGTAGAGCTGTTGGCATTCGTGGATGCCTCGGTCAATTCGTCGACAAATTGTCAGCCGGCGACATGTCGGAACCTGAAGCCACCCTTCGCGTTGGTGAGGTATGCGCCGTCGAGGCTGGTAGGCCTGGATAGTGCTACGTAGATAAACATCGGTGGATGGCGCTTGTCGTATCTGTAGACTACCTGGGTGTATGTGGCCTACGTAGCCTAGTCTACAAAGCGGCTGTCAATCAATCTGGCGTCATCCTCGGTCAGCATGAGGCCATCGCCAATCTGTGTAAGAAACGAAGAGGACACTGCGTCGTTCTGGCGGACCAAGTGCACTTTACGGTGTGGTGATGTGAATATCATATGTACCTTCCGTTAATGTATTCCTCCGGGGTCGAACAATGCTTAAATATAGCTTTCTGAATCATAGGAATACAAACGGAATGTTTATTAGACTGCTATAAAAGCGGAGCCAAAACTGGAACTACAGACGTTAATCCGCTATGACGCCTGTATTGTAGGAGTAAACATTGTAGGAGTATCATGTAGTGTTTATTGCTTTCTTGTAAAATTAAATAGCCAGCACCACAACCACAATTGACGTTGCACCGATATTACGCCTGCGTAGGCTGTTTTTCCAAACCAATTCAAAGACCTGGCGTGGCTCAGTGGTAGAATACCTGATTGCCACGCAGAATGCTTGGGTTCGATTCCTGCTGGGATCCTATTCTTCATTCTTTCCATTTGTTGAGTCAACGCTGCCGATGTTGCTTTTCCTTAACGCTCTAGCATTTAAGTTAACAATGTCTGTTCTCGCCGTTCCTGGGTAGAGGGTAGATATAAACTGTCAATCACCTGTGGCGCATACCCGTAAACGGCGGCCCGTGGTAAACGGGTAAGTGCCACACGTGTCTAGTAGAAAGGGTTTGACGACGTACGCGACAAGATTTTAACGTTATTCATGTCATGACCAGGCAATCATATTCGTCAAATGCTCTTACCCTCCCATGCAAATTTTGGTCTACACCAAGTTAAGGAGGCGATCATGAGAGCACCAAGACGTAGGAGGCTAGATAGATAGATACGTAGATAGAAACGCTCAAAGTGCCAGAGGTTCGCTAAGAAATGCTTCGCATACAGTCACCTTCCCGCCATATGCCTCGCATAACATCGACTCCCATGGTACGTGAGATCTGCCGAATTTTTTTCTACCAAGATCTAATCACACGTTCTGTCTAGTTGTCGTTGCCTTTAACGCTCTCGCATTGAAATTACCGATGTCAGCTCTCGCCATTCCTGGGAAAGTATCAACTGTCAATTACCTGTGGCGCCAGGCACGTAGGCAAGGGCCCCCCTCCCCTCCCGAAATTTGTCCAGCCTTCTATATTCCCAGAAACATTTTTTTTTTCATTTTTCCATGGAAAGACTTTCTTTCTCCCGAACCATTAGGCCTTGCCCCCCCCCCCCCCCCCCGAAAGAAAATCCTGGCTATGTGCCTGTGTGTCGCATACCCGTATACCGCGGCAGGTGGTAAACGGGTATGTGCTACACATGTCCGTAGGAAAGGGTTTGACGGGATACGCGACAGGATTTTCGCGTTATTCGTATCACGATTAGGCAGTCGTATTCGTCAAACCCTCTTATCCTTCCATATCAATTGTAGTCTACATCTAGTTAAGGAGGCGATCATGAGAGCACCCACGCGTAAGCAGATAGATAGATAGATAGATAGATAGATAGATAGATAGATAGATAGATAGATAGATAGATAGATAGATAGATAGATAGATAGATAGATGGATAGATAGATAGATAGATAGATAGATAGATAGATAGATAGATAGATGGAAACGCTCACAGTGCCTTGGGTTCACTAAGAAATGCTTCGTCTTTAAAAGCTACCCAAAATGTTTTAAGTCAGAAGCATTTCGTAGCGAACCAAATGCCCTTTCACCGTTTCTATCTATCTATCTATCTATCTATCTATCTATCTGTCTATCTATCTATCTATCTATCTATCTATCTATCTATCTATCTATCTATCTATCTATCTATCTATCTATCTATCTATCTATCTATCTATCCGCTTACCCGTAGGTGCTCTCATGATCGCCTCCTTAACTAGGTGTAGACTACACTTGGTATGGAAGAGTAAGACGGTTTGACGATTATGGCTGCCTGATCATGATACGAATAACGCGAAAATCCTGTCCTCGTCAAACCCTTTCCTCCAGCATCGCGAGGGGGGGGCGCATCGAGCTTTTTTCGTTTCTCTTATGTGACTTACGAGACGGTGGTTGTCGAGGCGTTTGAACGTTCGGCTTCCCGAGCCTTTCTCTGCACCGCGGCGGTGGCGCTGCCGCTGCAACTAGCGCCGACGTTGACGTTGTTGATGGCGTTTTGCGCACCATTGCACAGAGAGAGAATGAGGGAAGCACAGCGAACGCGCGCTTTCGCATCCTCGCAGCTTCGAGATTCGCTTGCCGGCGTTCCCGGTTGCGTTCAGCTTCACGAGAGTCCATAGCGCCGTTGCGAAGGGGAGTGTAACGCATGCCGGCGTTGCCGTGTACGTTCAGCTTCGCGAGCATCCATAGCGCCGTTGCGAAGGAGGGTGCAACGGGAGCGAGAGCGAGCCGCATTATATACGAGCGCACAGCTGTGGCGAAATGGGAGAAACGGGAGAGGAGAAACGAAGCGGAGGCAGCGCTCAAGCCACCTCCTCTCACCTCCTCGCCCTCACGTGAAGACAGAGGGGAGAGTTGGCGCATGCGCAGTATGGGTGAGGACGCCGCAGAACAGACACTGCACCGAGCACAAGATGCTTTCGCATCTAATAAGTTACGACGGTGACACTTCACGCTCATCCGGAGTATGTTCGTTCTGCGCGTCCTTTCGGCTTGAGCAGCGGGTTGCAAGTTTGAAGCTGCTTGCCATTCTTCGCGTGACATCACAATTTGTTGCTATAGCATTCATTCCTTCGCCCTCGCGGCGAATGAATGCACAACAAACGCTCAACTACGTCTATGAAGACACGTTTCACTTTCGTGTTATACTGATTCCTATGACAGCTGGAACAGTCATGTTTTTTATTGCGATAGCAATAATATGGACAGTCTCGGCTGATTTTTGCCGTCGCCGTCGCCGCCGTCATGCAGCGTATATGTATATGTGTGTATATATGCAGAAAAGACACAAATAAACATAATTCAGAACTACTTTCCGACGCGCGGCATCGAATGGCCTAACTCTCGCGCCGGAACACGCAGCGTTAGATGGCTAAGCCACGGAGAGTAGCGTCTTTCAGCACGCTAACGGCGAGCTATTTATATACACCATTTACTTCAGCGTGCTTTCTTAATCACCAGCAAGGTGGCGCGATGCGCGCGGTGGGCGCTGGGCGCGCTTTAAAGCGCGTCGCCCCGCTGCTGCGAACGCCAAGGCTCTTCGCCCTACAGGGCGTGGTCGCCTTCGTGCGCTTATCTCAAAGAACGAAGTGGGCGGGCGGGGGGTGGAGCGGGGGTTGTATGTCTTGTGCTTTCCCCGCGATGTCCGCGCTGAAGTCACAGAGCGTACGAAGGTCACTTCGCTCGCTGCAGCGGCCGCGTTTGGGAAAGGAGCGCGCTGTTCAAACAGAAATAAGTAACAACTGCGACATTTAGTTCGCGCTCGTCCTGTGTGTACGTGTTCGTTCGTTTCGTGCGTCCTGCTTTATATTTCAGTAGTGTGCTTCAACTATCGAGCTATGACGCATGATAGTTCGCGCTCGTCCTGTGTGCGTTCTTTTCGTGCGTCCTTCGGGCTCGAGCGACGCGCTGGTAATTTCGAGCTGCTTTTCGTTCTTCGCGTTACATTTCAATTTGTTGCTATGGCATTCATTGCTTCGCCGTTGCGGCGAAACTGTGACTTTTTATATGTAATGACAACTTCTAGGTAGGCCTCTTCTCCGAGTCTTTAGTTTCCCTCTTGTTCGCTTGAGCTTAACGGCCATTCGGGCCATCACTTGTTTATGATCACTACATTTTACTTTGACTGACATTTCTATGTTCTGTACTATGCCTGTATCTATACATAAAGTAGCATCGATTTCATTTTTTTTCTTCGTGCTTAAGGGCTTTTCCATGTCCAATTCCTATTCGTATGCTGTCGGAAGGAGGTGGTCATTATGCGGAGTTAATTTTGCTCGTCGAATTTCACTAGTGCCTTTCACGTATTGCTTCAAGAGCCGACACCGTTTTCACCAATTGCGTCTTCGCCTTTCACTTTTCTTCCCGCTTTCACATTTATCCTTCGCATAATATGCTATGCGCACCTTGTGCATTGCTAATCGAACATTCTCATACAACCGTTCTACCAAAGGCTTTTAATAGTTGTTCTACGCCGTCGTCATGGCTGGACGCTGCACCGTATCCGTGAATTACAATAATTGTAGATCTTCAATTTATTTTAAGGCAAAAGCGTTATATTCCATGCTGACCCGAATGTCGCGGGATCGAATCCCGGCCGCGGCGGCTGCATTTTCGATGGAGGCGGAAATGTTTGAGGCCCGTGTACTTAGATTTAGGTGCACGTTAAAGAACCCCAGGTGGTCGAAATTTCCGGAGCCCTCCCCTACGGCGTCTCTCATAATCATATCGTGGTTTTGGGACGTTAAACCCCATATATTATTATTATTATTATTATTAGCGTTATATTCCTCATCAAACGTGAAAAGGGATATTCGCTGTCATCCGCTGCAGCGTCTGAATCAAGACAAGCGATGCAAAAAATCACCATGATCGTCTGATAACTTCACCATGTAACGTAATCGCGACGTCACAGGTTGCCCCAATTTCTGAATTCATGGTGACATCAGTATCAGGTCATTTAACGCGCTGTTAAAACATGACGTTATCCGATGACATCGGCGATTGGTACAAGGTTGGCCGGTTTCGGAGGCACTGCGAAACCCCGTGGTGTATAGAAAGCATTTGGGGGTATCAATATTCGCAATGCCCACGAACTATAGGTGGCGCGCCGTGCTTTTCAAGATGGCGCCAGGAGGAGGGTCAACCCGTTTGTTAGCATAGGAACAGATAGTACGTGCGGACGCACGGCCCGTGCCACTTTCACCGGATAAAGTCATGAGCCGCGCTGAATTGGATATGAGACAAATACTTTCCCAAACTATGGAAAGTGCAACGTACTCGCCACCTAATTATTTGCTGCGTTGTGAAAGGTTATATTGCAGCTCCGTTACCGTGCATAACGAGCGCGTGCTACATAAAACTGCATGAACTAAAATTGACGTATGAGCTCAACGGCACTCCGAGGTAGTACGTACCGAGCCTGCCTGACGGATTTGCCGCAATAGTAGGCCGCCAGCGAGTAGCGTCATCGGCGCTTCACGGGACCGCAATGTTAACGTGGTGATGGTTTGCAAACATAATACGCCGTCGTCATTACTTGCGCAGTCGAGAACGCGGAGTTACGTCTTCAACGGAACACAAGCATTTAACATCCCATTCAGTAGCGTTGTGTCACAGCCATGCTGAGACTCTAGCCGTGTGCAATTCACTTCACTCGCATGTTGCAGGCTCGATCAGCACAATCGAAATATGAATATTGAAAAGAATGCACACGTATCGTTTTCGCAACGTCGAAGCAGTTAGCCGAGAGGCGTGGATTGTGTCCGTGACTGCACGTTCAATCGCTCTATCCATTTCGCTTCGCTGGTCGAGCTCGAGCGTGTTGGCGATGCGGCGCTCCATAATATCCACAATAATTGATACATGCAATGCACAAGAGGAACTATGCTTTTATTTCGATCTCGCTCAAGGATATTATACATTAAATACAATCAAAGTGACTTACGAGCGTGAAAGAACATTAACGCACGAGGGGACGTGAAGTGCAACTCGCTCCTCGTGAGTTAGCAGCTGATCGTTCATCGTCGCTGTCACTCTCGGTGCTTTCAGTCTTCTACGTCCAGTGAAAAATCCTCGTCGTCAAGAAGGTTTCTTTCAGCATCACTGCTGAAAGCAATCTGAAGAATTTCCTCCGCCGAACGACTTTGACCACTCCGCGTCACCACGTTTAGCACTATTAGTAACAGCGCTTTGCTGACAAACGATAGAGGCCCTATTTTAATGTATCGACAACTTCAGATCGCTCAGTTTTACAAGAGCACATCGAGAGCCTGCGCGACCTCCCGCGTACAGTGTTATGGGATTCATGCACTTCAAGAAACACTGACCAATGCTATATGCAAGTAAAACAGGGTGAGCTTCAACAGAATATGTCAGACGATAACATTTAACTAGCCTACGTGGCTACAGAAAGCCTCGCGAAGCTGGTAGTATGCGTACGCTGTGGGCTGGCATTGAAAGCGCGAGTTGCCACGTATTTTCACGAAAACTTCGCGTCTCGCAAGAACGAATCAGATTTCTCGTGTCACGGAGGGCCCGGTTTGTTCACTGATGCAGGGAACAAGCAAAGTCGTAGTGTTCCTTCCTTGCCAACGCGTTAACACTGAGATTAGCACAGCCCAACAAGAGAGCGACTGCGTAGTGCTACCATTTTATCGTCTACTAACCTTCCTCGAGAGGACGCTCCTCAATTCCGCTTGGCGGCGCGACAGTCTATGGGCATTGCGAATAGTCGAGTGAGAAGGAAAATTGGAAGACGGTTTTTGCCTCTTAGGTAGGACATAACGAACGGTGTGACTTTTATCACGTGAGTTGCTGCCCTTCCGTTGCTGCTACAGAGTTCGTGGCTGTTCGAAGCAATACCTTTCTGAACTAGAGATTCTACTCCACACTATTTGCTTTGAGGCAGCCATTTGTAAAGAAGGACATGCCCGTTTTCTAGTGCCCTGGAAGCTTCCCCATTACGTCTAATCTTATTCCATTCCAATGATATTCCATTCTGCGCGTGCTAACCTCCACAGCAACTCCGCTAATCCAGCTTCGCATATTAGGATTTAACGTTCTTACGGTCAGTTTCCCCTGACGGCCTGTTCCTGTTAAGTGATTATTAGCTTCCTCTGCTGCTCTGCTCCTTTACAAGTGTGGACGCCCCCGTGGTCAGATGTGCCGCAACTGCTCGAAACCTTCGGCCAGGGTTCGACTATGTCCTTCATTTGGGAGGTGGACATCAGCGACTACACCAGAGAGGCGTATTAGTGTCCTGGCGAGGAAGTGATTCGTAGGTAAGAAGCCAAATGCTTTCGTTTGGGTGCCCCGCCCGTCGAGAATCCATCCATCAGGGGAAGCGTTTCGGAACTGTCGCTGTAAGAAAAGAATACGGGGCACAGATTGCAACTGATGAGCCTGAAAATATGCGTGGCTTGAATAATTATTGCTGTCAGCTGGAACAAAACGTTTAGCAATGCAGTGTTTATACACACCGCATTCTTCACATCGAGTTAAGTGCAGAAAGGCGGTGATGATGGAAGCTCACTGGAATATTCGACTTAGATATTCCTGTCCATTCTCCGGTCTCCACTATCAACCGGAGTATCCGCTCAGAAAATGTTACAGCGAAAGGTATTAGGAGATCACAACAGCTGATTTTGGCGGCGTAGTTGTCCGCCGGCGAAAGTGTCCATAACCCCTTTCGCGGGAAATCAGAAAAATTGAAGTGAGAAAAAGGATTTCTAGGATCGGATGGTAATTGAACGCGAGCCGTCTGCATGGCAGTCGAATATTCTACCACAGAGCCATTCTGGTTTTTGTTTCATTACAGAGATGGGAGCCGTTACACTCACAGTGATACTATAAAAATAATAATCAGCCATATTAACACAAATCAAATGCAGAAAGAAAACCATTCTAGAACGTGACTATAACGTTCATATATCCCGCGTATTTAAATTACTCTTTCCTAGAATAAGTTTTTGTTGATCGCGGATGCTCAGCATTTCTGTCAATCAGTCTTGCTCTGCAGAGACTATGCACACAAATCAAGATACCTGATATTTACAGGGTTGATTTCAATGCCTTCTTTTTTTCTGCAGAACAGCTGCAGAACATCCTAAAAGAATACTTCATGACAACCCTCAATAAAACAATGATCAATATTCTCCGGCGCTTTGCACAATCTGCAACTTACGTCCCAGGGAACAAAAAGTTCTTTTGTGCTTTGCCATGTCTTCACAGGAAGAGTACCTGTGTGCATTTAAAAAAAGAAACTCTTTGTTCCCTGAGACACGCACGTTTTATTAACTCGAGTTAGTACATTAGAACACTGATGATTGCCAAGTGTAGGCCGATATAGTGGGATCGGAATGCATACATCAATAACACTCTTCACGAACTCCTTTCGGCTTGCGCTAAATAAGTAGCTTGTTGAAAATATTGTTTGCAGAAATAGTACGGCATTCACAATTTCTTTTTGAAACCCATAAAACGAACAATTATCCACAAATGATGACACAATAAGAATTGGTAAATGAAGTGAGAGACAACGCGAACTCATCTCTTGTAGAAACTGATGTGTCACATCGCGACAAAAATAAAACGCGCGACTAATTCGCCATATAAACACGTGCGCAAAGCCAACACCAGCCCTTTCAAGTTGGTAGAACAAGTTGTCTCTCCTCATTGGCTCCCTTTTTCAGCCACAGCACAATGTGCGCATCATGCCTTACAGATGTGTAGCAGGCATCACGCTTCCCCGCGTAATGACGAATAATGGCATAGTGCATGGTTCCCTACATCACATAAATTATGATGATTTGTGGCGTAGTGGGCACATTGCAAGTGTTCTTGCGTTAGTTGCCCCGAGGAAGTTTACAACGGCTTCTAGAAAGGCCGCTCTTCTATATTTCGCTGCGACTGTGCTGCGTGTTTGGCGCAGGCCTGGCGATTTTTTTAGCACTCTGCCCGCCCTGCATTCGTTCAAATCAACACATTTGCACAGCGCATAATGAACGACGTAGGAGAGAGTACACATCACAGATGTTCAAACCGTCTTCAAAGTGCTCGAGAACTTCTCAGCACAGAGTCATGGCCGAAGATAGTGGCGTGAATACACAAAGCAGCATTGCTTCATTTCCGCGAACTTCTATCCCCCACTTCTAGTGCGTTCAGGTGGAAGATAGGCGAGTTGTTTTGCAACTACAGTACAACAAAAGCGAGAAAACATATTTTTCAGTGAAAGGTTTACTTTTTAGCGAAAGGTTTCTTGAAAACTACTTATTTGCGGCTTCCTATCACACAAAACTTCTTAAAAGGCACTGTAACCTGCACACCACCTATACAAAGTATATAAACAAATAAACGTTTCAAACTATAAGAATTAACTACCCGCATAAGTACTTCTGATAATGTTTTCCAGCGTCTTGACCACTCATTTAAAGTGCAACCCTTTTCCGTACGCACAAATTTGTACTGTCATTCACCGCTACCTTTGGCAATATACCATTGGAATAACCTACCGAAAGGCATTGTACCCGTCAGTAATCTTGATAATTTCGTTAAGAAGTGAACATTTTTTCTAAATGTGTAATTATTTCTCCATTCAGCGCCAACTTGAAATGCGCTTTATTTACTGTATATAAATATATCACTGTATCCTATGAATGTTTTGTATTTTTATGCACGTTTTTATTGCTAATGACTCCCGTCACTCCTATGTGACGACCGAATGGGTCTTTAGAGCAAATCAATAAATTGTAGCGAAGAGGAATGCGCAGCGCTGCAGCCACATCGCCAGCTCTGCTCGAGGGACGAGCTGGAGCTGCCCAGCCTGTGTTTGCTGAAACGCTGCCTATGCTTTGAAATTTTATTTAAAAAATTAGGAATACCACTAAGTACTCTAAATATCCTCTACTTTGGGGCTGCTTCATTGGAATACAGTAAAAGGAACGTCTGCGGTGCCCTCTGCGAATTCCTGATTGACACAATGAGATTACCTTGCTAATCCATTGATTATCAATTTCTTGTTTTTGATCCCCCTCCCCCAAAACAAAATCTCATTTATTTATTCCCTTTTCTCCTATCACGAGAATCGCCCTATTTTACTTGAAAAAAGCCACTTTTCCCTTTCCCTAATTTTTTTTAACCCAATGTTCCAATTCACTGCAACCGCCGGCTTCTTGGCGAATCCCCCGTTGTGGGTGTGAGCCATATGCAAGGAACAAGCAAGCAAGCAAGCCTGTACAGCTCTTGATGTCACTGCTCGGACGCTCCCGGCCCAGTGTTTTTATTCTATTTCTGCCCAGTGTTTTTACTATAAAATAAATAAATAAATAAATAAATAAATAAATAAATAAATAAATAAATAAAGCTTTAGTTTGGTGGGGCAAAACAAAAAGACACGGACAACAGGGAAGAACACACACCCAGCGCTTAGTGGGTCTACTTCTGTGATGTCCGTGTATTATTCTTTAATTTTTAAGCGCAGTTTTACTGAAGTGAGGGACTTCCACCATTCCCAGAGTAGGACTCTTATAAAAACTAAGATTAGAAGTGTCAGACGCTAAAAGGAACATTGACACTGTTGACAGTGAACGCACACTGCAGAAAAAACGGACAGAAAGAGTGAGAGAGCACAGTAATGATTTTTTCTTTGTAGAGCGTGCGCGCTATGGACATCGCCAGAATGCATCATCTCAAGCTTACCGAATCGCTTATCGCTTGCCTTCCAGATAATCGCTTGCCTTCCAGATAATGCGAAATAAAGTAATTGAAAACAAAATTGGAAAGGTTAAGATTGAGAGAGAAATAAGAATTTTACAGGGAGAGACTGGGAACGGCAACCAGCTACTTTCTCCGGGCAGTTCAACTTTGAAGCGCCATCTACGCGAAGCACAGGCAAAAAAAATTACACCAACTCCCGCTAAAGGGGACCATGAGGTGATGCGAAGCCGGATCACTTGCACGATCGCGTTCCATTGGTGTTCGCTGGGCATGCTACCGATCTCGCGTCGTGGAACGCGACGAGGAACGCTACGCGCGTCGTGTCGTCCTTGTAGTCTGGCCGTTAATTCTCGCAGGGCGAGTGGGGAACGCGGTCGACAGCCGCGAGAGTGGGGGGAGCGTAGGAGAGGAGAGGGAGGGGACGCGCATGCGCTGGCGCTCATCGCGGCGATGCGCAGGAGAGAAAGAGGCGCGCGAGGGGGGGGGGGGGTGGACAGGGGGAGACGAGGAGTGGGGAGGCAAGAGGGGAGGGTGGAGCGGTAGTGGAAAGGAGGTGTATGGAGAAGAGGTGCGCTCCTCTCCAAACGCCAGGCCTGCGCGGAAAGCGCAGCACAGTTACAGCGAAAGCTGGAAGAGCGGCATTTCTAGAGCACGTTATAAACACTCTTGGGGCAAATACACTAGTAACGTACCCACTACGCCCACAAATCATAATTCCTGTGAAGTTGGGTAGCACCCACCACGACATCATTCGTCATTCTGCGGAGAAGCATGGCACCGTCTGTAAGGCATTATGTGCAGTTTGTTGATGCGACGGTTGATGACAATGAAGAATTACGGCTGTGCCCTATGTATTGGGTTGGAAGCTTTAAACGGCCCACTAGTTACGTAATTCGCATTGTGTGACGCCTGGTCGTTATTTAACTCTCCCAACACGCTTTATAGCATAAGTTAGAGTGAGAAAGAGAGAGAGAGGGAATTACTTTATTGAGACCCTGAGAAAATGGATCGTGGGAGCATTGTGGGTTTCCTTGGCAACCAATAGAAGTGCACTTGCCAGCAACCCACTACGCTCTAAATCATAATATTTGTTAAGTAGCGAGGCAGCCATATGCAATTTTTCGTCATTCTGCGGAGAACCGTGGTAACCGCTAAACACCTGCAAGCCATTATGTGCACTTTGTTGAAGCTGTGGCTGATGACGATGGAGAATTATGGCATAGCCCTTTGTAATGAGTTGGATGCATTCAACAACCCCCTCGTGGCGCAATTCGCATTGTGTCACGCCTGGTTATAGAATTTGCGTTGTGTGACGCCTGGTTGTTGTATTGCTCTTCAACCACATTACGTTACATATGTAAATGTAGTTCCTTCCCGACATGAATCCTCTATAGGGTCTCTTTGCAAAGCACTTTCAAGCACTGACATGGCTCTGGAGTAGAATACTGGGCTCCCACGCAAAGGGCCCAGCTTCGAACCGCAATAGTGGTTACGGACACCGCCGGCGGCGGCGGACAACTACGACGCCAGAAAGGGCCCTTGTTGTGATCTCATAACAGATTTCGCTGTAAAAAAAAGTTTGCTGCCCCACTATCAAGTCAGAAAATTCAATCACCCGGCATTGGCTCAATCATTAGGATACCTTTGTCCCAACCACGCCGCATAGTTTTGCGCAGGTTCATGAGCCCACCAGCTCGAGTTCATGGTGATGCCACTACGGTTTAGAGCTCGCACTATGTCACCTGATTACTTGAAGATTATTGAGGGTGTCAATTTACTGCGTTCAGCGAACGCGTATACTTGCCTAAAAATAACAGTTTCGCCTCAAGGGCGAAGCAATGTATGCGATAGCAAGAAATTGGAATGTCACAGGAAGAACTGCAAGCAGGTGGAAACTTGCTGCGCGCTGCTCAAGCACAGAGGACGCAGGTATACACAGGACGAGCGGAAACTATCACAGTCGTTACTTCAACTAGCAACTACTCTGGCTTTTTGTGTGCGTCGTTTCCTCCCCTTTAGTGTGCTCGTTTTGTTGGTGCGCTGATATTTGAAGTACTCTGGCTCTTCATTCTTTTCGCAAGCGCGGCCACTGATGAGAGCAAAGTGACCTCCATGCGGTCTATAGCTTCAACGCGACCTTTGCGGTGAAAGCACAAGACTTCGAAAACTCCCACTCAAGATATGAGCGAGCGAGCACGGTCGGTTACTCCCTTTATGTCAAAGTACATGTCGGAGGCGCGCATCCCAGCTCTCGAAAGACTAGGGAGTTTTATAATTGGGGTAAGCAAGGTGTGTGACCGGGCTTATAATTGGGGACCCAAGAATTTTGCGTGCCGCCAGGGCGCATGCGCAGAACGCGAGCCACTCCCGGTCTATTGCGCTCGCGTTGTCCCAAGACCCTGCAGCGCCCTCCATTGCGCGGCGAACAAAAGCGGAGAGCGCGCGTCATCAAGGGAAGAAAATAATGACGGCGCTTGTCAGTGGCACGTGAAGCCATGGCTCGCATTTTCTGTTGGCATCGATTCTAGTCACTAAAATAAAACTTAATTTGTGCCTTGTTCGCACACATTCCTGAGGCTCAATTACCGCGCAAACGCACTTCTTTGTCCTTCATAGTTCTTCTTTAACTGTTTGTCCCTGCACCCATCTCAATATGATTTCATGTCCTCGCGTCTCAACACACTAATACTCTTGCTGCACGCTTTAGCTCAGCGCTATAGTTTTGTGCGCATGTGAGGAAGGTTGCCTTGTGTTTATATATGTATTGGTGTATGAAAGAAAAAAACCGTTGTTAGACAGCGCCTGTGGTGTACGTTTCTTTTCTTCATGGGTGTCTTGCGCATTTGCGCTGTAATTTTAGCCCCAGGATTGTGGTCACCGTTGTAAGGCATATACCGTGATTCTGGTTCAGCCATCTCGTTTCTTCCCTCTTGTGGCATAAGCTTACAAGAGCCCACGTGCAACAGCCAAAGCGGTCTCACTAGCTCGCGCCACCAGGAGCCACGGGACGCTTTTCTTTTTCCCTGGCCGACTGGCCGCGAGTCGCGCCGCGCTACAGTCCCAAAATGGAAAACTAACATGGGTAGCCAGTGATAAGACGCAAAGGGAGCGCGGGCAACGATGCAGCATGGCCAGCGTCTCGCAGAAGTTTAATTCCGCCACGTGTGGCCTCCCCTGTGTTTGACCCATCGCCGCGTGCGTTTGTATTCTGCCGTTAATAACCTGGAAAATGAATGACGCATGGCGTAATTCTCTAAGGCAGCGCGATGCGGAATGTGGGTTCGCAAGTTCGAATCCATGGTCATGCGCATCGCATTATTTTTCTTCTTAATTATTTTTATCTGTGGATTTTATGTATATATGATGTACATATCCGGGACATGACGGCGACGACAAAAGTCCGCCGAGAGTGTCCATATAGTTGCTCTGGCAATAAAACTATATAGAACACAGATTTTTTCATTCTACAGATCCATGGGAGGAGGGATCGGCCTTGAAGCTAGCCACAAGTCTGATTTTTTCGTGCAAAGATGCCTTCCTTTCGATGGACATACCAATGCGGACGATCTTCAAGGTACGTATATAATGATGCCTGTTTGGTATCTAGAAGCACGGCCGCTCGCTGAAAAGCACACGGTGTGACCTGCCGCCTCGAGCGGATGCGGCGTAGCGCGCCTAGTGCTCGAGGCGGCCGCCGCGGCGCCACCATTAGGGAAGACCGAAAGCGGGAGCGCCGGAATTATTGCGGTGGATCGCGCCTTGACAGCGCAGCTGCTACGCGCTTGTTAATTTTTAAAGGCTTACAAGAAACTTCATCATCATCATCAGCCTATCTACGCCCACTGAAGGGCAAAGGCCTCTCCCATGTTCCGCCAATCAACCCGGTCCTGTGCTTTCTGTTACCACGTTATACCTGCAAACTTCTTGCTCTCATCTACCCACCTAATTTTCTGTCTCCCCCTCACGCGTTTGCCATCTCTTGGAATCCAGTCAGTTACCCTTAATGACCACCGGTTATCCTGCCGACGTGCTACGTGCCCGGCCCATATTCATTTCTTCTTCTTGATTTCAACTATGATGTCCTTAACCCCCTTTTGTTCCCTGACCCGCTCTGCTCTCTTCCTGTCTCTTAAGGTTACACCTATCATTTTCCTTTCCATCGCTCGCTGCGTCGTTCTCAATTTAAGTTGAACCCTCTTTGTAAGTCTTCAGGTTTCTGCTCCGTAGGTAAGTACCGGCAAGATGCAGCTGTTATATACCTTCCTCTTGAGGGATAGTGGTAGATTACCATTCAGGATTTGATAATGCTTGCCGAATGAGCCCAAGAAACTTGCTATAGTGTTAATCATATTGATAAGCGTCCCTGCCGAAGGTGCGTCGGCGATGCTTAAACCTAAATATAGCAAGTGTTAGTTTTATCTGAAGTGGTTACTCGGGCGAGTTGTGATTTTTCGCGTCGTGTTTTCTGTCTTTTGTTGCCGTTGCACTGTTCGCCCTCAAATATGTTCGCTCGCGCTACAGTTGTTTTTTTGTTTGCAATATGAGAGCCACTCAATCACAAGTGTGGTTGCATTTCCAAGAGGATAGTGTTTCTCACACTCTAGAAAAGATAACATGGCGAGCATCAGGTAGTCATAATTGGTTCATTGCACGTGTGGAAAAAAGATCACTGTGTTGTTGGAACCACAGGCGCTGCACTTTCCTAGCCAGAGGTGTTTGCGCCTGGCGTACAACACGTTCTACTAACATGTTAACATTTCTTGCCCAGCTGGAAAGAACCGCTCGTAAGAGCGTTCTGCGGAAAACTTTGCCGACTTCCATAGCGTGGTCTTCCGCCCCGCAAGTCAGCTCCCGGCATAGCAAGAGATGTGGCAAAAGTGCAAATGATAGCAGGTCGCAACTCTTGCCACTTCTTCTCACGTCTGCTATCTTCGTCACGTTGTCGATAAATATGCATATTTGGCTAAAAATGCCAATAATTTTCACCCTCGGGTATCTGAGGTTGCCGTGGTTGATATCCTCTACTAGACCATACAGCGGCTCGTTTGCCTCCTGAAGCTGCGCCTGAGCTTTGAAAGCCATGCACCGCGCCTAGGTCAAAGGCGATTGACAATTCAGGGGATTGAGGGACAGGTATTTCCCAATACCAATATGTATGTCATATTAGCGCACTCGAAAGACGAAGTGCAATCAACAAGAAAGTTACAAATCCAGTTGCTAGAACGCGGTGCGTGTTTGCAGCTCGTTTGTTTATTAAAGCGAAAGCTTTCGATGCCCCATCAAACGAGAAATTTGACCGTCGGCGTCCCGCATCGGCGGCGTCACGCGTCCCTCGGAGCCGCTGGGACGAGTGATGCAAAATACCGCCATCACGTGACGGCGCCACAGATTGCAAATATTTGTGACGTCATGATGATTTCACGTGACCTAACGTCACATGATGACTTCACCACATCATCGCATCATACCTTAGTCAAACATGGTTCGATCACGGAGGCAATGCAAAACCAGGATGCGCCTCCGTTCTCGGAGGAAGTGCAAAACCACGTAAGGTGGCAAAAATCGCAGCATATCCACGGGGTGAATAATCATCAGTGGGGCGAAGCTCCGGAGGTGATCATCGGTAAACCGTGAAACTCTTCCGTGAAATTCGCCGAGTACATTATATAAAGTGTGTGAAACACCGTGATTAAACGTCAAACTTTTATTGTGCTGTTGGCTTACGTGGTCCCTTCATTATCACCGCTTTGTGATCGGTGCAATGCAGGGAAAGTGTTCGTTCCCGAGCAAAAGAGAAAGCGCGCCAAGAGCGAGCGCCTTGTCTGCCTCCATCCGGTGACTCCGAGCAAAAGGGAAAGCGCGCCAAGAGCGAGCGCCTTGTCTGCCTCCATCCGGCGACTCCGAGCAAAAGAGAAAGCGCGCCAAGAGCGAGCGCCTTGTCTGCCTCCATCCGGCGACTCCGAGCAAAAGAGAAAGCGCGCCAAGAGCGAGCGCCTTGTCTGCCTCCATCCGGCGACTCCGAGCAAAAGGGAAAGCGCGCCAAGAGCGAGCGCCTTGTCTGCCTCCATCCGGCGACTCCGAGCAAAAGAGAAAGCGCGCCAAGAGCGAGCGCCTTGTCTGCCTCCATCCGGCGACTCCGAGCAAAAGGGAAAGCGCGCCAAGAGCGAGCGCCTTGTCTGCCTCCATCCGGCGACTCCGAGCAAAGAGAAAGCGCGCCAAGAGCGAGCGCCTTGTCTGCCTCCATCCGGCGACTCCGAGCAAAAGGGAAAGCGCGCCAAGAGCGAGCGCCTTGTCTGCCTCCATCCGGCGACTCCGAGCAAAAGGGAAAGCGCGCCAAGAGCGAGCGCCTTGTCTGCCTCCATCCGGCGACTCCGAGCAAAAGGGAAAGCGCGCCAAGAGCGAGCGCCTTGTCTGCCTCCATCCGGCGACTCCGAGCAAAAGGGAAAGCGCGCCAAGAGCGAGCGCCTTGTCTGCCTCCATCCGGCGACTCCGAGCAAAAGAGAAAGCGCGCCAAGAGCGAGCGCCTTGTCTGCCTCCATCCGGCGACTCCGAGCAAAAGGGAAAGCGCGCCAAGAGCGAGCGCTTTGTCTGCCTCCATCCGGCGACTCCGAGCAAAAGGGAAAGCGCGCCAAGAGCGAGCGCCTTGTCTGCCTCCATCCGGCGACTCCGAGCAAAAGGGAAAGCGCGCCAAGAGCGAGCGCCTTGTCTGCCTCCATCCGGCGACTCCGAGCAAAAGAGAAAGCGCGCCAAGAGCGAGCGCCTTGTCTGCCTCCATCCGGCGACTCCGAGCAAAAGGGAAAGCGCGCCAAGAGCGAGCGCCTTGTCTGCCTCCATCCGGCGACTCCGAGCAAAAGAGAAAGCGCGCCAAGAGCGAGCGCCTTGTCTGCCTCCATCCGGCGACTCCGAGCAAAAGGGAAAGCGCGCCAAGAGCGAGCGCCTTGTCTGCCTCCATCCGGCGACTCCGAGCGAAAGAAATAGAGCGCCAAGATTGAGCGCCTTGTCTGCCTCCATCCGGCGACTCCGAGCGAAAGAGAAAGCGCGCCAAGAGCGAGCGCCTTTTACGATCGCAGGCATCCAATGACATGTTCCATTCGCATCATACAATCGCCATCTGTCATCTTTAAACAGCAACACTGGTTGGATGGATGCCATGAGCGTCCCCTTTAAAAGCGGGCGGTGACAAGTGTGCCGCCAGGCTCGACAAAAAAAATGTACTCTTCTTTTTCTTAGTGTTGGCAGAAAAAAAAACAAGTTTTCAGCTCCGTTTCCTGCCCTTTACGGCAGATTATCCTTATTTTTTTCCAATATTTAATTTTGTCCTTTCTCTCTAATTTTCTGCCACCAATACTCTAACTGTCTTTTGCTTATTTCAATCGCGGGTGTGTTCAGCTTTCCATTGTCTCTAAAACCCAAGGCGTCATGTAGGCTCGTGCCCAAACGTACACCTGGGTGGATATCTCCACATTCAATCAGAACTTGCTCCGCCGTTTCCCTATCTTCCCCGCAGCACGTGTATTTTTCTTCTTCTTTACTGAATCTCCCTTTAAAACTACCCGTTCTAAGACAACCCGATTCCGCTTCAAACAGTAAACCGCTTCCCCTTGAATTATCGTAAAATGCCTCCCTCCTTATTCATTTTTTTTCCTTTCGGTAGTTACTCAAAGCCGGTTTTTTCTCCATAGCTCCCGTCCAATAAATCCTCTCCGCCTCTCTGACTTTTCGCTTAACGCTCTTTGTTGACATATTGCTTCCACTACCAGCCGTATATTTATAGTGAGCCTCCCACCGGGCTTCACGAGCGCCTGTGAGCTAACAGTGCGAGTTCGTGTTGTGTAGTTCATCCATCCCTTTCTTACTCTTCTTCTTTCTTCATTACCCTTTCTTTTCTATTATTTCCCCTTCCCCCACCCCAAGTGCAGGGTAGCCAACCGAGCCAAAGCTTGGTTAACCTCCCTGCCTTTCCTCTTCGTATCTCTCTCTCTCTCTCTCTCTAGTTCTTTTCCTCCACTGTGTGTCCACGCTCTTCCTATACAAATAACGGAACACCTTCTCTGCCCATCTACTCTCCTTCATATTCCTTAGCCTTTCTTCGAACCTTATTTTGCTCTGAGCCTCCCTCGCCTCAAAACCTGCCCATCCCATATCGCCCTTTACAGCCTCATTTGTCGTCTTCCCGTGAGCACCCAACGCGAGGCGTCCCACCGTCATTTGATTTATATCCATTTCCGATTGCACCTCTGCCCTCATGCACACCACTGGGTTCCCAAAAGTAAGCGCCGGAACCATTACACCTTTCCACATACCTCGAAGCACATCGTACCTATTGTATCCCCGCAACGCTCTGTACTTCATTATTGCAGCATTCCTCTTTCCTTTTACTGCCGAGACTTTTTCCTCGCCAGCAATACACGAAACGCCATCTAGTGAGCAATTAATTGAACTAGAGCTCTGGATGGATGGATGGATGCTATGAGCGTCCCCTTTATAACGGGGCGGTGACATGTCTGCCACCATGCTCGAAGAAAAAAGAAAAACTTCCTTGTTTCATGCTGGCCTAATACCTTGTCTACATTGATTAAATCTATCTTATTATACCAAAAATATTTATAAATTCACGGTCTATCTCTCTGCCTCTTAAGGCAGAATGACCTTATCCCCCCCCCATTATTTATTTTTGTACTTTATCTCTACTCTTCTGCCACCAATACTCTAACCGTCTCTTATTTCTATCGCGGACGTGTTCAGCTTTCCATTGTTGTCCCTAAAACCCAAGGCTTTCCTGTAGACTCGTGTCCACAAGTATACCTGGGTGAATATCGCCACATTCAATCAGTACATGTTCCATCGTTTCGTTAGTTCCCCCGCAGCATGTACAGTGTTCGTCTTCGTTACTGAATCTCGCTTTATAACTTCGCGTTCTAAGGCAGCCCGACCTTGCTTCAAAGAGTAAAGCGCTTCCCCTTGAATTATCATAAAACCTTTCCCTCCTTATTTCGTTTTTTCCCTTTCGGTAGTTACTCAGAGCCGGCTTCTTTGCCATCGCTGTCATCCAATAAGTCCTCTCCGCCTCCCTGACCTTCCGCTTAATGCTCCCTGTTGCCATATCGCCCGCACTGCTAGCCGTATATTTACTGGTGAGCCTCCTAGTTCACTTTCTCCACTGCGTGTCAACGCTTTTTCTATACAAATACCTGAAAACCTTCTCTGCGTTGAAACGCAGAGAACATGAAACGCCATCTAGTGAGCAATTCATGAAACTAGAGCTGGCTCCATACATACTACTACTACTTCAGAGGAGGGAACGACCCACACTCTAAGGAGCTTCGCCCTTAAAAGCTTTCGAAGGGTGGTGGGACAGCAGCAGTACATCGGCTAAGAGGAAAAAGAAGACGCATTTCGCCTTCTAGTCGTCTTAAGTGAATGCATAAGCGATCCTATGTGTGTTTTGTCCCGTGGTTGCGAGTGGGACTAGTAACCAATATGACTGAGTTTCGACTAGCCCTAACCACCATATTCCGTACTGATATAACAGCACATATTCTAAAATGAATCGTTCTTTTTTTTGGATAACCATGCGCGGAAAAAAGGCTTGTCATATAAACAGGTCTAGTTACTTTAATATTCAGAGGAAGAAACACTTACCTTCTCTACACCGGCACGAACGAGGTATCCAACCAAGTAAGCAATTGGAGCTAGTTATATGTGAGCTCGCATCTCAGACCAGCTACTCCAGAATTCCAGTTCTCTGACCAGCTGTCTTGCAGCAAGCAGAAGACCAGATGGAATGGCAGCAGGTCCTTGATTCTTGACATCCATCTTAATCGCTGCGTCAACCTCAGAACTGACAGGACCGTTCTCATTCCTCACAGCTTGCAGTATTCCCACCTAATAGAACATCAAAAGTGCGAATGAAATTGTAAAAACAATAGCTCAGTTCGAGAATCGACAATACCTTCAGAAGCTTCTCTGCTGTGAGTACTGCTGCATGGGCGTCTACTCTATCGTTGCCACCATTGTACTGCCTGAAGCAGCGGAACAGTAATTTAACGGGTTGGCTGTTAAGGCCGCGGGTCAGAACGTAGCCAAAGCTGCGGAATAGCAATAAAATTTCAGTAAAACAATATAATACAAAGGTACATTAGGGTTAAAAACGGGACTCACTTCACAAGGCCAAGGAGATGCTCAATTTGGGCCACTGTTGAACGTGTTGTCGGAACTGTCGCCTCGTGCGTTTCTTTTTTCATTCTGTTTCTCGGCTTGCAGCCAGAACATTCCAGTTCCTCTAAGTAGGCAACAAAGTCTACCTCTATCCATGACAGCCACTCATCGTTTGTTGCAAAGGGCTCCTCGTTCGGTGCTTGGGATTTCGCCCTGATACTGCCAATGTCATGAAGGTGATACCACTTTGTCACCATATTCATAAATTTAATGGTGGCGGAACATTCCTGATATTGCTCTGCATCTGGATGGCATTGAGAATTTTCCTGAAGGTTCTTGAACGTCCTAATCACAACTTCTGAGAAAACCTGAGTTGCCCTGCTCACTTTCATTTTTTTACAGATTGTTTGGCTTTGCGTGTGCACGCGTGAGAAACCTAACTGTCTTTACAAGCAGCTCACTTTCAATCTCGAGCAATTTTTTTCAGGTACGCGCCTCCACATATTCTCACAACACGAAATGCCTCGTGCTCAGCCACTTTCCGTAGTTCCATTGTCATAGAGAACAACTGGTCACCTTTCACACATCTCGTGAATAATTATCCAAGAATGCTATATGGTGTTGAGAAGCCTCTTATTACAAAACATTGTAATCGGTTTGCCACATGGGGGACCACTGTCGAGTGCTCTTCTTCACCACGGTCAACGAGACCAAAGAGCTTGTCAACTTCCCGATAGTACATGACCCTGCACTCTATGGCCATCTTGTGAATGATCAGGGATCAGAACGGTTCTTGCTCTACACTGACACCCTTGAATTCCTTGCACAGCCGCTCCTTTATTAACGAAGCGACGCCGATTTCAGCGTCTGAGTGGCTGCATATTGCTGCGCCGTTCAGCGGCAAGGAAGCTTAAAGAGTTTTCTATATCTTGCATGCTCATATCCTTTGTTTGAGCATGCCTTCCGAATTACACATTCCTTTAGAATGACGTCACTGTAGCGGGGTTCTTCGTGGAGAAACTGCCGATTTGCTTCTAATGAACTCACATTGCGCAGCATAATTGAGCGCCTTCATAAAATAGGTAATGTCCTTGTTATTTTCATAAAACTCTGCGCAATCCTCAGCCCTGTCTACTTTCTCTTGAAGGGCCTGCAGTGCTTCTTTCATACGAGCGATCTTCGCTTGAAAGCGGCGCGTTTTTTTAGCTTCTGTCAGTTTACCAAAGTCGAGAGTAGTTTGGCATGACGCACCTGCAAGTGATGCAATTTCCACACACGTTTTAGACCCTGGTTTGGAGTCGATGGGTATCGTGGCAACAGTACTGTCACTTATTGAGCCGTTTTGGCTAATGACAGGCCTCTCTTGTTAAAAAGCATTGCCTGAGCACTTGGAACGGGACTGCAAATTATCACCTTCTATTTCGAAGCGCAACCGCTTCTTCGTCGGTGTGGGCGTCCTCCTCGTGCTCATGTAGCTTCGATAACCTGGGAACACTGTCGGTACAGCAGTCGACAAAAGCACCCTCAACTTGGCGGTCTTCTTGTGGTCCTGCTCCGTAAAATGCAAAGCTCACACCAGGGAGCTGGCATTGGGCTGCCATATTGTTCCCTTCCCGCCGGGTCCCTCACGGGAAATGTTTCGCAACCATGCTGCCCTGCGTTCGGCGTCACTGGGAAACTCGTGGTAGCGTATATGGGGCTCCTTTGCTGCGTTCGGCAAACACAGCGACACACAACTGTTGCGCGGCGTTTGGCCTAACGCATTAATTATGACACATGCGCAAACTGTCCTGAGTGACACTAACGATACATGTGGAGAAAAATAACGACGGACTCTGCCTACCCGCTCTTTTTTGAACCCAGGCTCCTTCCCACCGGAACGTCCCGTGGTGCTTCTACTGGCGCCCTCCTCGCGAAATGCAGCGATAACTGTCAACTTCGCTTCTACGCTCTCGCCCATTGCCTGCGCCGCGACGAAGGAGGCCGCTCCATGTGTTTTTCATCGAGCGGCCGTGTTAGAAATATCAAACAGTTTTTACCTCGATCAACTCTAATGTCTGTGGGGCACAGCGGAAAACCCTAACTTCAGCAGAGGAATGCCTACTTGAATGCCACCGGCCACTTTGTCAGATCCTAAAATTTTCAGAAATGTAATCACTAAGCCCAAAACTGTCCAGGATTGCCTCTGCGAGCAAGGTACCTAGAATTTTATAAGCGCAACAAAGATGCTGATATCGTGGGTCGCCCGAATTCTTACCCAGCCCCGTTTTATCCTCCATCCTAGTGAGTGTACAAGCTAACCACGTCCACATAAGCCACCACGATGCCCTCAATCCATGACCATTTGGACATATAATTTATCGCACAACGCACTGCTTCACTAGACGGCGTAGTCATCATGTTTGCGCTTGCAAGGAAAATCGTACTATTAAAAGTATCGATGGAAAATATGTCATATTGCTCTAAGCTACGCCACACTTCGCATGTTCAGCTATTAATGTGAAACGCATTTCAAGCTGATGCACTATCCAAGCTATTCATACAAGCCAAGCATATCAACAGAGAAAAAAATCATTAAGTACAAAAATGACGCAGGCTATCCCAGGGATACGAGTAACTCCTTTTTTAATCACTAGACACCAGATTTTAGGCAAATGCCTATTTTGTTCCTTGCGTTCCTGTCGTGCAACTTTGGTATATGAGCATGAATTAGAGGTTAAGAAGGGCTTTTATAGTGTTTTTATAGTGCCTATAGATGCCTATTTTGGGGGTTCGTGCCTAAATGCCTATAAGTGCCTATAAATGCCTATTTTCAAAAATGGCGCCTATATGAGCACTATTTAACCTCAAATTTCGCTTTCAAGTGCAGTTTGAAACCGTTATTCATGTTACCGGGTAATATTGACCTTTTAAAACTCTATGTGATTCAACCTAGCCCTCTAGTTCAACCAACTTGGGGAAGAACCGCTAGCGGCAGTGAACCTTTATGGAAGCCCGTCTCAGCGTATGCAGGCGAATGGGGAGAGAGAAATGAAGATGGCAATCAGAAAGAAGAAGGAGAGTGGCGTCCGTTGCCGAGGACGCGGCGGGTGGCTTGTACAGCCGGTTGTCCATTATAGTGTGCCCAAGGAAGTCAAGAACAGCTTTGAAGACCTGTGTGTGGTTGTGGGCAGGGAACAGGAGGTCCCTCTGTACATCCGCGGGAAGGTGGAGAACGAATGCGAAACCGTGCTGTGCCATCAGGGGAAAAGAGGGTTCAGATCAAAACAAATATTGAGTGTGATGCACACGTGGCTATTGTTTACTTTGTAATTTACTTCTGAAGAAGCCACTCCGAGCTCACATGAGAAATCGTAGTTAGCCACTGGGCGTTGTTGCGTGCCCAATGAAGAGCGCTTTAGCACAAGAATGTTTCAAATTGGTTCATTATGAGCCGAGAAACCGTGATGCGAGAAGGCGATCTTGAAACCCTTGCCACTAGCCCCGTGTATCCGCGTTGACGAGCTGTTTCGTTTCGGCGTTCGTTTCTGTGGGATGGACTCCTCAGTGCGCAGACATTTGGAGAGGCTGGCTCGGATCACGTATCGTTACACCACATCGCACAGCTAGAACTGCTGTAAGGGACGATGCACCAAAAAGGCACCAAAAAGGCGCCAAGCGTTGTCGGGGCTGGCATTGGCACGACGCGGCAATGACGAGAACACGAACGCATGCGGATGTCCAAAGATGTCCAAATTGACGGTCACGCGGAGCCATTTAAATGAGCGAGCATGCAGCTATACTTACCATTGTCGTAATGTTTAGGTCTTACATATGTTCTCTCGTGTTCACGAAATATCAAATTAACAGACAAAAAGACGAAGAGTAGCTTTAAAGTGCAAATTTGTACATCCCCGTGTTTGTGCTCGTCGCCTTATCGAATCCTGTCGAAAGCAATTATGGGAAAAAGTTGGTCTTGATGCACACTCGAGGGGGGTTTTCGCATGCAAGTTTCTTCAGCCCGAATGCACACAGAACGTGAGACAGGCATTGAGGGAAGTCTGGGTTCCCGCAAAAAGTGTCCACGATATTCGCCTCCTTGCGCCTGGCGTAGGACGTCCGACAGTGACGTTTCCCTTCACCGCCGTCTTGAGAGGAAATTTTTCTGTTAAGTAAATGACTAAGTTTAGCTCCTCAGAAGCATTTCGCTCGGGAACGAAACTTTTTACAGTCACAGGTGCATCTGTACATTTTACGGCGATCTGTCTGAAGAGCTGAAGCAGTTTCTAAGACGAAGAGAGTTTCTTCTGGCATAAAGCTCATCAAGAAGGCGTTATCCAAATATCTTATACTCGGAAAGTTCCACTTTTAGCTAATATTTTTCTTGTTCTTCTTCAGATAGCGATAAACGCTTTCTTTGAGCTGTGCAACTGAGCCATAAATCTCGCGGGAGTACACGAAGCGCATGAATGCTCACATAGGCTGCTCAGTAGAGGTCTGGCGGCCCATGTGTCTGCCTACGCCAGGAGCGTAGGCAGGCATTTTTTCCGGGGGGAGGGGACACCTCCTTGATCCGATGTGGAAGCCGGGCAGGCAGATGTGGTCGGGTGTCAATTTGTGCTTCATATGCCATGGCAAATAAAAATTTCGGTGGGGGGCCACGGGCCCGGTGTGCCACTCCCTGGCTATGCCACTCAAGGAGGATAAGAAAACGACGGAGCATTGAATTCGTAGATATCCACTCAGGTGCATGTTAGGACACTATTATAGATGAAGTCTTGGATTTTAGAGACAACATCGGAAAGGTAAAGAAGTAACGTAACAACGGAAAGTAGTAACAACGGAAAGGGAAACAAGCAAAAAGCGACTGGAGGATTGGTGGCGGAAAAGTAGGCAAAAAGCAAAAAACAGCGGGAAAAGTAACGGTAATATATGGTAAGACGCAGAAAGTTCGGCTGTAAATTAGTGAGGTTTTTAAAAAAACAGAACTTTATTTCACTAGCCAACATCAGCAATATGTAATAATAATAATTATTATTATGATAATAATAAAATATGGAGCTTCGTGGAGTGCTGGTCACCACCACGTTATCAAGCGGACGCTCTTAGCATCCATCGGTCCACTGTCGTCGAAAAAGCTCACATGTTCCCTTGCGCATTCCCCTAAGATAACTCGAAGGCAAAAGCTATCTTGTTTTTTTTTCTTTTCCTTCTCAGTCCATTGTATCAACTCCCCCTTCCCCATACGAGTCAGAGAAGTGCAGGCGAGTGAGACCGGCGGTGATCGGTGACCGGAGGCGTTTGATGGAAGCGCGTCGCATCGATGCTCATCGCTTCTTGTGCGGACACCGTGCACAAGAAAAATGCTTCATTTAATTTAGCCGATGCCGCAGCTGCGCTCTAAAGTCATTCGTACTCATCGGAATCGTGCATCCTGAAACACAGAAGCGCCGATGGCACGTAGACGGGCTCGGTGGCTACGCTATGTCTAACCTTTGGTGGAAGTCATGGTGATAGAATATTGGAAGTCATACTTGGTGGGGCTTATCTCGACGCAGACGAAAGGTAAAAGTTTGCCCATTTGAACTCCGCATCGATTTTCAATGTTGCCCTGAAGTGCCGCTGAGGTAAGCGAGTGTGCACGAATTGCCAGAGTTGCGTGTCTAGCGTGGCGGTGTCAAGCGCCGGCTGTTTTCTGGTCTACCCGCTGGAAGGGGCAATCGCGCAGCCAGAGCTCAATTACTTCTCGACAACTGCGCGGCGATGAAACACAGTTACTGTCATTGTTCACACCGACACCTCTAGACTTGTAAACATCATAATACAGGAACACATCGCGGATGTAGACCTCATAAGTACGTGCGTAAAATGTAAACATTCACGGCTGCTCTGCTCCACAAAACTTGACGACGTTATTGACGCTGCATAAATAAAAAAAGCGTGCTAGAAAGCTTAATGATCGGCGTGGAATTCCTTCATCTGTAAACATATTTTCCTGCCCATTCACCAGGAAAATATTAAAAATGACAGTGATGTCACAAAATGTCACGTGCACTTCCATCATGCCACTCGCATCCACCATGATTTCATCATGCCACCGTCATCCAGCTTGTTCACCAAGTCATCCAGCAAAACATGTTTGTCATCACCACCATCAGCCAGCATCTTCTACTTAACACCAAAAGGAGCTCGCCATCACCACCACCATCTGCCACAATTTTTTCCACCCTCGCCATCATCAGCCATTATGAGCACGGCAGCTTCCACCCCATCCACTATTCTTTCCACATTGTCCTCTATTGTTTCCACGGTATCCACCAAGAATTACAGCATCCACCAATCCATGATTCTCAAAAGGCAGACCACAGCGAAATGTCTAATTTAGCCCAAAGAACTTCTAAAAAATGGTTGTTTTTTTATGGTTGAGTCGCAGTTTCTTACAGTACTTTAAACGTGGCGCGTTTTGTTGATGCGCGGATGTAAATACACTCCAAAACTTGCGTAGATGTTTAATGAAAGCAAACTTTAAATATGCGCATATTAAATGCAGTGACGACCATATGAGGCGTCAGCTATTTTTTATTGCGATAGCAATTAAATGGACAGTCTCCACTGGTTTTTCCCGTCGCATTGCCATCGTCGTCGCCGCCATGTCCCGTATAAAGTCCAAATTGATAAGATCCCCCGCGCATCGCATGTTCTACCACGGGAAAAAGAGCCGGCCCATTACCGTCGCTCGGAGGGTGCATGCGATAACATCGCCCCGCTCGGGAGGCCTGCCGTTAAGGAAGACAGGAAACGCCCCGCCCTTCTTTAACGAGCACAAAAAGACGCAAAGGGGGGGCTACTTTGAACTTTGAATCTAAAGGCTCGTTAACACCGGTGACTAGCAACAGTCACGCGACTAAGTTAGTCGCAAAGCTACTGGTCGCAAATGGTCGCAAATTGACGCTTTGGCCGCATAGGGACTGCTTTGGCTCAATCGCTCGCTGCAATCAGATGCTCAGGAACAAGACGTCAGCCTATTTTACGGGGCAACGGCAATGCGAGCTGTATACGAGCCGACGTGAATTCTATATGGCGACGCATATAGGTCGCACGTAGGTGTGAACATCGGTAGCTTTCAGTCGCTTTTTGGCCGCCAGTCGCAAACGCGCATGCGACCGGTGCTAGTCGCAGGTGTGAATGAGCCTTAAAGGGACACTAAAGGCAAGGAACAATTTATGTCAGAGTGAAAACTCAATGTATGACAACGTCTAAAACGGCAATATTACTAACAGCAGTGCCCTACTTACCAAGAATTTAAGCTAAATGTATTACACGATGAGCGCCACGAGCGGGACATTTTGGAAATGATACCGATGGCTTAAGAGAGTCCGACTGCAATTAATCACTCGTAATCAAACTAGCTGCAATAAAACAAGAACCCTCCGTCCATCAAGAGACGTAATAAAATGCTGCTTGTCCGTTTCTGTTTGGTTCATGGAAAAAAACCTCTTTGGCGTTGCCATGGGGAACGGCGCGCGTGGTTCAAAGGTTCGATTTTCGCCGAACTGCGCTTCCACCCGGCGCTCTGCTTCGCTCACGCGGTCGCGTCTCAGTGGTAGTTTCGGTATCGCGTACTGCCGCGTGTGTTTTGCGCACTCGTGCTAGTCGCTCTGACAGAAAGTTCGACAAAATGCCGCATGCATGTGATGCTGCCGGATGCCCGAATGATGCACGCTACCAGTGCACGACAACGCGCAGTAAAGGCGGGCAACGTTGGGCACAGCAGCAGTCACGCGAGAAAGACCGCTAACGCGATGTGGACCACTGAAACTGGATTTCATTGCGATAGCAATTACATGGACAGTCTCGGCTGTTTTTTCCCGCCGCCGTCATGCACCATATATGTATAAGTATGTATACAAATTTATATAAAAGTCCCAAAGAAAAATAATTCAGAAAAATTCTTCCGAAGCGCGGAATCGAACTAGCGACCGCTCGCAGCGGCCACAAAGCGCAGATCCTTCAGGTAGCTAACGGCGAGCGTTATATACACACTTTACCGCTCGCAGGACTCAGAGACGGCAGGCGCTTATAAGCATTTCTTCATTGCGAGCGAGATGGCGCGAGGAGCGCAATGGGCGCATTTAATAGTCGTCGGCCAGCTCACTCGTTTCTTCTAATATTTGCGCAGGGAGAACCTTGCCCTTCCGCTGTTTGCTCGCGCGGTAGTTGCTGCCGGGAGGTAGATATTTCTGTAGCGTGGTAGCGCGTCCATCACGGGCCGCTTTTCTTGCTATCGCATTCATTGCTTCGCCCTTGCGGTGAAACTGTGACTTTTATTTGAATATAGGCACTTCCTCGGCACAAAAGTAGCACTACGAGGTTTCTGGACCGCTATTTCAACAATCAACGTCGACTTAATATTTGCCTTTAGTGTACCTTTAAGGGTTCGGTCGCGATCGCCAGCGCGCGCGGTATCTCTACAGCCATCACAGCGGGCGGCTCGTATACCCTTCTACGTACTGCGCTCTCAAGGCGAAGTGACTATGCGGACAGATCATCTCTTATTCTGTTACACCAGCGATTTGTAATTACGCGAGATCGGATACAAAATAGCTGCCATCCTCACTTTGTGCAACACTACAATTTGTTGCTATTGCATTCATTGTTTCGCCCTTGCGGTGAAACTGTGACTTGTTTTCTACGATTCTATAAGTTGTCAAAAAAGAAACCTTCTCTTTCAGGAGGTCACTAGGATGTGCGCCAGTATCCGGCTCTGCTATGCAGTGGCAGAAATGGGCAAAAATATAAGTATCACGGATAGCTTTCGGTCATGCTTGGAGATGTTATGCGAGTTGTACATGGTCGCTTACAAGAAGATAGGAAAAATTCACCGACGATGACAATACTGCCTAATGTGAATTCTGAGTGCAGCTATTTAGATGTTTTGATTTTGCGATAAGTTAAGGCACAACTGCTTCGCTAACTAGGAGACCGCGGAAGGCAGCGCCTGCGCGCGTTCCACAACATCCGCTGCAGACAGTCCTCTGTTCATGTAGCTTTTTATATCTATATATGGTGTCGGTGGATGCCCTCGCCGTATACCTTAGTGATGACGTCATCGACGACCGCGCGATGGCGCGCACTACCGTGGCAGCGTAGAGTCGCTGGAAAATCAGAGTACCGCAAAGGTAGGCTGCACGCGGGCAACATTGGGTGGCGGCGGCCATGTCCCTTCCAGACCGTCCGGCGCGTTGCTAGCGTGTGTTGAGAAGTGACCAATCTTTTAGCCTCAGTGCCGTGTTACGCCCGGCAGAACGGCATTATATGTGTGTTTCTTCAAGAGGATATTAGAAGTGATGTCGAGTCATCGACAGGTATGGATCGACTGCGCGGTTAGCGGTGTAACTAATGAAACGTACGGCGAATGTTGCCATGTGCTCGCGAACACTCTTCGTGGCTTCATCGGTCTCTTTTCGTGTCACGCCCGGGCTTGTTCGCTAGGTCTCGATCTGTAAAAATCGTTGCATTAGCGCAGTGACATCGTGTGAGATGCCATTTACTTCGACATTTGGTGAATCTTGACTGTTTGCGCTAGCTTTGCAGTCGGTGTTCAGGTTCACTGCACTCGAGAACGTTATCGAACAACATCGAGAACATTCAACATTGCGTCCTTCGACTGATCGCTGACGCATAGCTTGCTTGCGCACCGTGCTTGCTGTTCAACTGGTTGATATGTGTAAGAGAAGTTGTGTGTGTACGGTAACTGGAAGTTGTGCGCGACGTCTGGATTCGGCACGCCAGCAGCCGAACGCACGGGCGATTCGGCGTGCGGTAGGTAAGGTGCATCTTATCTTACGATACGTAGAAAATAGGCCATCAAAAACGATTGACATCACTACTTAATTGTTTCATGTCCTATTTCTTGTCTCCTCAATATTCCCAACGTTGCAATGAATTTGCAAATATTGTGCTGTTTCCGACAAAACATTTCTTTTTTTGGCGTTGCCAGTGCGTAAACAGCTGGGGTTCGAATTCTGCACTGCTACACTTTTTTTTTTCATACTGCACTCTTATTGAAACTTCCTCGGCACGGTGCTTTATGTTCTTTTGATCAGAAATAGCACATCCCGGAATTTTTAAAGCGCATGCTACTGCGGCACAGTATGTATATAGACCTAGGGCTCGCAAAAATCGACTACCTCAATGGGTGGGATCTGCTTTTTTTTTTGCTGTGACCATTTCTCACCAACTATACAGTATTTTAAAGGTACGCTCGGTGCAATGCAGCATTAGCGGCATTTTTTCGCAACAAATTTAAAAATACGCTTGATAACATTGCGTTACACCAAGTTTATCAACGGAGTTCCACGCTTCCGTTTTGTGCAATGCCAAATATCATACAAAAATTGCCTTCAAGGTATACCAGTAAACAGTTATTATTTTATTAAATCTTCGATTTCGCTCTCGTGCGTGGCACGCTTATAACTCGGATAGCATGCCTCATCTGTTCAACAGATCGAGATATAAACAGCCGAGCAAATAGAAAGGTATGCAGTTTTCACTATCACTGACCATAGCGAACCGAAAAGGTGAAGTATCCTGTCGTATAAGATCTTTTCCAGCAAAGTTAGTGTAGTTCACTGCAGGAAGGAGTGTTATTCGAGGGGGTCGAATTCGTTCAGGCCAACTATGCAGCCACGTAGAACGGCGCTCTTTGACATTAATCTTTCCCACACGGCAAACGAGATTCCCAGAGTAGCTCACCAGTAACGTTCGATTGATGGTGAGCTACTCTCTTCAGGCATGTGCATGCAGTGGCGTAGCCAGGGGGTGGCACACCGAGCCGTGCCCCCCCCCCCCCTCCCGAAAAAATGTCTCCTTACGCCCCTGTCTGCATGACGCGTTTAAAAAAGCGACGAAGTACTTCTGGGGACCGCGGTACTGCTAAATATCCGACCACGCTGTGCATTGAACGCGCCTGCACCCAAAGCGCCTGGAAGGGATATGGCGGCGAGAGGTCACGTGATGCGAATAAGCCAATCGCGGCGGCGGCGGCGCGCGGAAAACAGATGCGATACTCTGAAATTTTTCCAGTGACTCTAAGGCAGCGCGGGTGGCTGCCAGGGAACCTGTCATCTCGCCACGGTCGTTCTCTCCTCCTCGCGCGCTCCTCGCTATCACAATGTTTCATCCTCCGCTGCGCTTCTCGTTCGCTCTCTTTCGTCCTCTTTCGCTCTGGCGGTTACGACGACGTCGACGTTGCTCAACGCAGAAATGGGCGCCTAAGAGCTTTGCTCTCAAACTTGTTTATTATGGGCGAACTTGTGCCCGAAAAACTACATGCAAGATCTAAGACCCCGCTAAACCGTTCCACACGCAAAGCCCATGCTTCAGTCACCATCGGAATCTTATATTCGGTATCCTAAATCCAGCTTAGAAAACATGAGGAAGACAATGTCGAAGTCATCTTACTCAAAGCGATTAAAAGAGCTCTTGATCTTCCAATTTGCACTTCCAAGGAATGACCCCTTACCTTTGGTGTGGTGCAGTTTCTGGAAACTCAGAGAGGCTCACCGCACCAAGCAGTGCACTCAACTGGCACAAACTTCTTCTGGGTGTCATTACAGGCCCAGTTCAGGCGGAAAGTCGGGCTAGATGGCATTGAGAATAATACGTCATGATTACTCTCGAAAGAGGCAACAGGGACAAGAAGAAACATGGGACCACGCTGGACGTCAACAAAACTTTATTACATACAACATTCAAATATAGACGCAAATTGGCGACCGCATGCGCACAAGAGTCTCATTAAACTCAAAAATAGATCGAAATACCTGTAGTATCAATTTCTTCGCAGATAAGTTCCTTGTGAGATAGAACTAATGAGGGACTGCTGACATACGCGTCAGCTTCTTTGTATTGATGAGAGCTTCCTGTATTTCCCTCTCCGCCTCTATTGCCAAGCTGCGCACTACAGCGGTTTTTTCGTAGTACTGGTTTATATAGGCCCGCAGTATAGGCTTGAATAGGCCCGATTAGTACACGGCAGCGGCAATCCACAACCTATGACGGGCAAACGGACTTTCCTTTAGAGCACAAGGACCAACTCTGGCGGAAGAGGTATCTATCACACACGCTGCCTCGGACTCTCGCTCTAAACACAACACCATGGGCTCACGCTACGCATACCGTAAGTACACAACAGGTTGGATCAACCCACTCGCCGAAAGAATATTGCAATAAGGGACACTGATCTCTCGCCTAAACGCATAATTTGATCTCCATGTCGTCAGGGCTTCAGGGCGAACGAAGCCGCTAATGTGTCTGCCCGCGCACTCATTTCCCGCGTACCTCCCGACAACCCTCCCGACGGAAGCAGAAAGTTTCCTTCCTAATTTCAGAGATTTGCAGATTACCATTAGGATAGTCACCGCCTATATCCCACCTCGCTAAAGGTTGGGAAAGGCAAAGGAACGCGTTCTCCTGACACTCTTTACCAACGTCGTGCTCTGTCCCGCTATCGTGAAACATTTTGACTCTATGGTCAGTGGCAAAGGCCAGCACTGTGGATGGATGGAGGGATCCAACTTTATTTGAAATAATCAAAGTGCGTGTGGTTGGGCCCCTAGACGCCCAGGAGCCCCCTGGCCGACATCTCGAGGCAGGCACGGTTCACCAGCCTCAGCTGGTCGTCCGAGGCAGTGGCCCGAAGAGTGGCCTCCCTCAAGGAAAGGGAAGGATTGCGAATAGGGTCTACCATCAGGGGCTTTGGGCAGCTCCACAAACAGTGGAAAAGATCAGCCCGGGGAGCCACAAAGGTGATGCAATGTGGGTGATGGAGAGCTATGTAAAATATATGTGCCAGATAGGGGGGAATAAATACTTTCGTTTGGAGGCGGCACTAGACAGGGGAGGTAGCGGATACCTACCACATGCTCTGCACCTGTCAGCCTAAACCAGCCCTAAATCTAACCCTACTCGAGAGATTTGGGAGGCGGCCCTCACCGGGTGCTCAGACCTACAGGTTCATAAGGCTTTCGTCAGGAGAGCCAGGCTGGCGGCTTCGACCAATGGGGTCCCGGTTTAGGGAGACTACTCAGCATGTAGAGCCCCACTTAGGCACACACCTCTCATTTTTTTTGTAATAAACGCTTTTCACCACTACCATCCTTCGACCAACGCACATCTTCTTCCCCCAATCCTAGCCAGCGCTGCCTAGCACGTAAACTCACTTTTTGTGCACGTGAGGCATGCGTTTCGCTGTCACAAGAAGCGCGAGCAGGCACTAAGTATGCAGACGCTAACACAGCGGCTCGCTGCGCTCCGCATTCGCTCACTTTTGTCCTCGTTTGCTCTATCGGCTACGCCGATGAAGGCGACACCGCTCAACGGAGGATCGGATGCCTCAGAGCTACGCTCTAAAAGTAGCATACCACGGCATAGTGCCCTGTTGCGTCGGCATCGCATTCATTTTATTGCGATAGCAATTATATGGACAGTCTCGGCTGAATTTTGCCGTCGCCGTCATGCACCGTATATGTATAAGTATATATATATATATATATATATATATATATATATATATACTTATACTATATATATATATATATATATATATATATATATATATATAAGTCCCAAAGAAAAATAATTCAGAAAAATGCTCCCGAAGCGCGGAATCGAACCAGGGACCTCTTGCTCCGCAGCGAGTGGCGCTAGCCACTACGCCACGAAACGCAGATCCTCCACGTAGGTAACGGCGAGCGTTATATACACACCATTCACCGCTGGAGGACTCGGAGACGGCTGCGCTTATAAGCGTTTCTTCATTACCAGCGAGATGGCGTTAGGAGAACGACGGGCATAGTGTGCCTCGATGCGTGCGCACGCGCAACAAAACGCGCATCAAGGCACCCTAGACGGGAACATTTAAAAGTCGTCGGCGAGCTCGCTCGCTTCTTCTTATTGCGCAGGGAGAACCTTGCCCTTCCGCTGTCTGCTCGCGTGGTTGTCTGGTGGTGAGGGGAAGAGGGTTGTTTCAAGCTTTCACCGTGGTATCCGCGCTCATGTTACGGAGCGTACGGAAGTAACTCGATCTCAAGGGACGCCGCTAAACGAATAAACAGACGATGAGCGCGAACTATCAATTGTCACAGCTCGACACTTGAAGCACGCTAGTTTTCTTCGCTGCTTCGGCCGCCTATGCAACAGGAGCGCTGTTCAAACTGAGAGTATCCATTGGCGAGCCTCACTTCGTATAGCATTAGTTTCCTGCTATCGCATTCATTGCTTCGCCCTTGCGGCGAAACTGTGACTTTTTATTTGTATACGCTGCGCAAAACGGGCGATTCGCTTTCTTTTACTTGGGTATTACGCTGCCGCTCAACAAAGAACTGCTTCTTGAAAGTTTGATACTTGAGGAGAACGTTCGAAGAAAAGCCGGAAGGGGTTTCGCATCAGAAGTTTTCGCAACAGCAGCCACGACTTACTTTAACGTGTTCGCTATATTGCGAAGAACATTTCGCGACACGTCAGTCCTAACGCAGCCGCATCAACATGGACTGGCACAGCCACTTTTGAGAAAATTCTGAGCACGACAACATACATATTGCCATCTACAATCAGCCGCTGAGTGATCACTAAAGTTTAAAAAACCGCTAAGCGTCTGCTACGGCGCACACTTTCTCAAGTCCTGCTTATCGCACGCTCTGTAGGCGGGACGCTTCAAATCAATGAAGAACTCACGCCTACAGGATACCATGCCAAGTCATGACACGCGCATCAAAAAATGCATGCACTTGTCCATACTCAACGTGAAAGCTGCAACAAGTGCGGAGCAGTGCTTTGCCAGCCTTTCTGTGGCGCTGGCGTTCACTGGCAAGCAAGCGCTAAAGTTGCAAACGTGTCATCTGCAAGGAAATGTTGATTTGTGATGCCATGGCGCTCTCTCCCCCTCTTTTCTCTCCTCCGCACCCTCATGTCACTCCTCAACCTCACTTCCCTTTCCCACCCCCCTTGCTATACTACACTGTACACGGCTATGCTATGCTTTACCCTCGCCATCCATCTTTCCCCCCTCATCATCACTTCTTTTTTCCGCCCCTTGCTATACCTAATATGCATGGCTATGCTGTGCTGTGGGTTTTTCAATGGTAGACAGTTTTTCTCGCTTATCCTTTTCGCCACCTTGCGGAATTCCGCAGAACTCATTTGCAGTTTTCGGCGTCCATATGCTTCGATTTGTCGTCCAAATCGTCCACGCGCTGGCAATTGCCAGCCTCCTGGTTAACTCAATTGGTAGAGCGACAGCCGGAAAGGCGTTGGTCCGGGGTTCTATCACAGGACCAGGACGAATTTTTTTCGCGAATGAGAAGCTTTCCTTTGGAGAAATCCGTATGAATTCCCTTGTGGTTCCCGTCTACGAACGGGTCGTTGTCACTTTCTCGCCCTTACGGTTATCCTATACAAGTCTACACCATTCAAAGTTTTGCCTACATGATGCCATATATGGCTGTGCTATGTTTTCGTGTCTTCCCCCCTCATTTCTGCCCTCCTCCCCCTCACACCACTCATCCTCAGTCTTATTGCCGTTTCCTGCCCCCATGCAGTACTATACTATACACGGCTATACTATACATGGTTTCGCCTGCGTGACGCCCAGCGACATGAGACGACAGACAGCGTAGGATAGCCTCGGCTCCTAAAGTGCTACACACTTAAAAATCAAGGCCATGCCGCCATGCCAAGCTGAATGAGTAGCAGAGCTATTAATATCGCCAGACAATGACGGCGGGGCGCGGCAAGCACCGCCGATGATTGTTACTGAAAAGCCGGCCATCAGCGGCTGGCCAGAAGGACGACGCATGTCGCGAATCGGGAAATGCGGCGAAGAGACGGTAGTACCATGTCGCCAACATCAAATACTTCGAAGGAGCTCACGTGAAATTCAAAAGACACTTCTTCGATAAACATCCAGACGGTCTCTGCTTCTTCTAAGACTTCTGTAAGACAGGATCTAGGCTTGCATCTGTGCGGGCCGACGCCTGTTGTACTCCTTTTAAATACGAAGAATTTCTAAGCAAACTTTGCGACATTCAGCGTGCCTGTCTGTCTGTCTGTCTGTCTGTCTGTCTGTCTGTCTGTCTATCTATCTATCTATCTATCTATCTATCTATCTATCTATCTATCTATCTATCTATCTATCTATCTATCTATCTATCTATCTATCTATCTATCTATCTATCTATCTATCTAGCCACCTACGACTTTCTGCTCTCCTCACCGCTTCGTTAATGGAATGTATACCAAAAAAATTCACCCACCTCCCCGAAGGGAGGTGGGTGAACAATCCACGCAAACTGCCGGTAGAGGGTGTACACAATACTCACAGTGATTACATTATTGACCTCTCGATGAGTTTCTGTATCTTTAATCGAGAGCGGACAAATTATTCAGTTTATGACTTCGCTGTTTACATTCTCTCGGGCAAACTAGAAATAATTACAGACAAAAAAGAGCATATAACACAGCTTGAGGAATGTACTAAGATATATGCCTGCCAGATATATGCCATCTTTATTGCCATCGTTACCATAAACTCTAGCAGTAAATTTGGGTAAAACTAACGCCTTCATTTAAACTACCTTATCAACCTGTTTCGTGAAATAGTGTTTTCTCGCTGTAATTAAGTACGTATTATACGAAGAAATTTTATTTCGTCAGGGTTTTCTTACCTTCTTCCTAGGGGGTATCTCCAAAAAGAAAACTATCATTGCAACTTCTAGTGACTGTGTAAAGGTTGAGTGAAACTCTGTTAAAACTATCGTGCAGGCGTGGCCTTCAGTACAAGACAAACTCTACTCTTGCATGGACGGCGTTGGGGCAGCTGTGATGGCCATGCACCCGGTGAGTTCTGTATTGCTGTTTGAAGAACCTCCTGCATTTTCATTGCACAAGCAGCTCACCCTCAAATGGATTGCTAGGTGTCCTGCTACTATCTGCAGGCATATTGAAAAACTGTGAAAACGCGTGATCGAGCATTGTCAATGGACGGGAATACACACCCAGGAGGTTGCACTGTAGTGTTGTGCTTCTTGTCCAGATAACCATGTGCACTACTATTTACCCAGGTAGCACACAACGTCGGGCCGATAATGGCTTCACGACGGCTATGCGAGGCCCTATAAGGGCCCAATGTTGCCTATCACTGAGCCATTATTGGCTAACCCGTTAAATTTGGCCGGCAATACTGGACGGTTTTGCCGCCCTTCATTAGATATTGGGTTTTCACCGACAATATTGGGCCTGGTTTGCCTCCGTCCTACCGATATCGGCTGAACCAATGGCTTTCATCGGCAAATATTGGGCCGGTTTTGGCGTTTCTTCAGCCTATGTCGGCGGAGCCATTGGCTTTCACCGTCTAATATTGGGCCACTTTTGCCGTTCGTCAGCAAATGTTGGCTGAGCCGTCGGCTTTCAGGGCCTAATATTGAGCCCATTTTGCCATCCTTCAGGCATGGTAAAGCTCAGTCACAATCTTTGTCACAATTCATTTGTTCTATGTATCAATGAGACGTCGACCGTTAAGTCTACGTACGGGTTTCATTGGCGGAACGTCACACGTGAGCGCTTCCGAGTAATTTTGTTCAGGTGCTTTTTTTTTCTTAAACACGGGATACATTTGCAATACAATAGAGAATTAAGGGCTTGAATGTTTCGCGCCTAAGCTGCAGAAAGCCGCTACATGAATCGGTGTACTAGCACAAATAAGAAAGTGCATGTATCGCATCGTGCGAATGCCGCACGTACGATTCGAGGCGCGAATCTCGCCGACTGAATAGCTTGCATTCACTTGTTACTTTGTAATATGAGAATGACTAACAGTTATCACTAGCAAAGTCACCTTTCTATCTAAAAAGGTGGCCATCAGAAGGATGACTGACTCACATTAGACAGCCACTTCGTTGACCAGTTCAACGCTATCAAAATGTTGAAATTTTATAACGCATACTATTACCTTCATGGGCCAAATTCAAAGTACTTCTCTTTCGTAAATATTTTGCCATGGGTCGGCCGACTTCACTAAAATATCCAGCATCAGGATTCGGCCAAACATTCCCGCACGAACGATTTTAGCGGATGAAGGTTTATGTGAATTCTAATTCTGTGCATTTTCCGAATCCGACATCATATTTAGGGCACAACATCCTTTACATCCTTTCAGCCGCTGACTGTGTGGCGCGAGCGCTCAGAAACTACACGGATAGTTTCCTGTCTTGGTGTGTGCACGTCTTTACCCCACGCGCATGTTGTGGTCAAGCGAAGCAAGCGCACTTTTAGGGGCGAAGCTCCTTAAGGCGGCACCCGTTCGTCCCCCGTAGTAGTGCGTAACCAGTCGTAACGCTAGTACCAGATCTTGAACTCCAAGGTGGTGCCGGTGGGGGATTTCTCCTGTGCGTTGTTGAACAATAAAACATTCGCAGCGTGCGCGTTAACTAAAAGCCGAATTCTTCTGTCTCTCATTCCCCATTAGCAGCCATTGGCATGTTCCAGTAGGAAACGTTAGTTGAAGTAGAAGTGTAAGTGTTAGCTAAAAGCCGACTTCTTCTGTCTCTCATTCCCATTAGCAGCCATTGCTTACCTCCAAGGTAGTGCCTGGTGAGACTTCTCCTGTGCGCGATTAAACAATAAACATTTTGTTCAAAACGCCGTTGATTGATGAAATAAACCAACGAAAGACGCCAGATGTTTTCTAAAAGCAAAACGAAAAGACGCCAGATGTTTCTAAAGCAAAACGAAAAGACGCCAGCTGCTTAACGAAAGACGCCAGATGTTTTCTAAAGCAATGGTTTTCTAAACAATCAAAATTCACAGCGTACATGTAAAATTAAAGTGAGCTGCAAGTCGTCATAACTCTCATCGAACCTTTAGTATAGACGCGCCCGATCTCACGTCGGTGATGATGTACTGGGCAGAATTCACGGAAGATTCACGGTTTACCGATGAACCTCCGCAGCTTCGCCCACTCATCATCATTCACTCCGTGGATATGCTGTGACTTTTCTCGCGTTCCACGACGCTTTGGATGGATGGATTCAGCTCACGGCGCGGCACTTCGCCCCAGCCTAAGAACCTGGCGACCCAGCTTCTAAAAAAATTAAACCATCTCCCGCTAAAGCGAACCTTCTCCTCACTGCTTCGCATCCATACATGGTTCCCTTTAGCGGGAGATGGTGTAATTTTTTCTTAACTGTTGCCGTGCGCTTGATACGATACGGCTGTCATGTTCTACCGCGTGAACATCAAGAAACAGCCCTAACGAGAGCGTCAGGAATACAACGTGCCCGATATCACGCAAGATGTTTTCAGTGAGGCGACTCGCCCAAGAACCGCACGATGTACGTGGTGTGCTATCCAGAGTCAAAGATGAGTGGTAGGAGACGTGGGCACGGCCTCCCTTCTTGATGTGTCTTCTGACGGTCTTGATTCTCGATACCAGCAAAAAAGTAGCTCACAACATTTTCAGTGGATCGGCCGACTTGTAAAGTTGCAGTGCACTCGGCGGCGTCATACGGGTGCATCAGTAGAGTACGCATTGGGCAGCATGACTCCTGAACAAAAGAGAAAATAGCGGTAAGCGCATCGCAAGGCGCTGCCGTATACAGACGTAACGAAGGTTAGCCTGGTGTCGAAGTTCATGTCGAAGGTGTCACAATCTCAACATCATCATCATCATCATCATCATCATCAGCCTGTCTACGCCCACTGCAGGGCAAAGGCCTCTCCCACGTTCCGCCAATCAACCCGGTCCTGTGCTTTCTGCTGCCACATTATACGGGCAAACTTCTTAATCTCATCTACCCGCCTAATTTTCTGTCTCCCCCTCACGCGTTTGCCATCTCTTGGAATCCAGTCAGTTACCCTTAATGACCACCGGTTATCCTGCCGACGTGCTACGTACCCGGCCCATATCCATTTCTTCTTCTTGATTTCAACTATGATGTCCTTAACCCCCGTTTGTTCCCTGACCCACTCTGCTCTCTTCCTGTCTCTTAAGGTTACACCAATCATTTTCCTTTCCATCGCTCGCTGCGTCGTCCTCAATTTAAGTTGAACCCTCTTTGTAAGTCTCCAGGTTTCTGCACCGTAGGTAAGTACCGGTAAGATGCAGCTGTTATATACCTTCCTCTTTAGGGACAGTGGTATATTACCATTCATGATTTGATAATGCTTGCCGAATGAGCCCCAACCCATCCTTATTCTTCTAGTTATTTCACTCTCATGGTTCGGCTCCGCGGTTACTACGTGTCCTAAGTAGACGTGCTCCTTTACAACTTCCAGTGTCTCGCCACCTATCGCAAAGCGCTGTTCTCTGCCAAGATTGTTCCACATTACTTTAGTTTTATGCATATTAATTTTCAGACCTACTCTTCTACTTTCCGTATCCAGTTCAGTAATCATGAGCTGTAATTCGTCTCCCGCGTTACTCATCAATGCAATGTCATCAGCGAATCGTAGGTTACTGAGATACTCTCCATTGACTCTTATCCCTAACTCTTCCCAATCGAGGGCCCTGAAACCTTCCTGTAAACATGCGGTGAATAACATTGGAGAGATCGTGTCTCCCTGCCGTACGCCCTTCTTTATTGGGATTCTGTCGCTTTCTTTATGGAGGACTGTAATGGCTGTGGATCCGCTGTAGATTTCTTCCATTATGTTTATATAGGCTTCGTCGATGCCTTGATTCCGCAGTGCCTGCATGACTGCTGATGTCTCCACCGAATCAAATGCCTTCTCGTAATCTATGAAGGCTATGTATAGGGGTTGGTTGTATTCCGCGCATTTCTCTATCACCTGATTGATAGTATGAATATGGTCTATTGTTCGAAATCCTGCGTGGTCCCTTGGTTGATTGAACTCTAATGTCGTATTAATTCTGTTAGCAATTACTTTTGTAAATAGCTTGTAGACAACGGACAGTAAGCTTATGGGCCTGTAATTGTTCAGGTCCTTGACGTCCCCTTTCTTATGGATCAAGATGATGTTGGCATTCTTCCAAGATTCTGGTATCCTCCCCGTCGAGAGGCACTTCGTATACAGGGTGGCCAGTTTCTATAACATAATCTCTCCACCGTCTTTCAACAGGTCTGATGTTACCTGATCCTCACCAGCTGCATTGCCTCTTTGCATTCCCTTCAGGGCTTTCTTTACTTCTTCTGTCAATACTGGTGGGATGTCAGATTCCTCTGCGCTATTACTCCTTCTTACGTTATCATCCTGAATGTTACGTTATCATCCTGAATCTCAACATCACCTAGTTTGATATCGATCCGCTCGGTCAAATAACTCAGTTGCAGTAGTACGAAGTGAGCTTTAGGTAGAAGATCCATCCATATCTCTGTGTAGTGGGGAAGAACAATGCTGCTCCACACAAGGTAAGCGACTTTGCGGGCTGTTGCTGCGAGGACAGCTGTATTCCCGACGTGGCGCCTAAGATCATGAGGTTAAGCCACAGCTTTTAACACCCGCTGCATTGAAATTAGCTAGAGGGATATATGCTGATGTGTTCGAAAGGCCAAGCTATAAAGCAATACGGCGCTGTGGCAAAGATTTGCTTTTTTGATAGGTGGTGCTGGTCGGAAGGAACTTCTGACAAATGCACCCCATTCCCTGCCGCTAAAGCCGCTACCAGACATGTAAATTCTTCAGGATGGTGGCGTGAATGATTTGCGGATTGGCTCTGTAATACTGATGAATCTCCTCAGTGTTGTTATGCCCGGGCCTCCCCAACCTATTGTCAGAAATTTTTTTCCTGGTGAATTAGTGAAAAGCTGTTCCAGAAGAACTGTAAAATAGTAAAATAACAGCACGTCGCAGTAACAGCATTCGGTTAGCAGCAACATGATGAAGACGTCTCTTCAGCATGGGGGTGCGAAATAAAAGCTTCTGACTTTGGATGTCGAGATTTCGGGAGATTAGTTTAGATTAGCCACAAGACTGTTCAAAAATATCATACAGTGATGAGAGACTGCATTTTTACTGATATCCCAGTGAACACGGCATTCAGAGTCAAAGTGTGTGATTGACAAGAAAATTCTACATTCTGATTTCCCGCGTTGTGAAACATAGTTTCTGGCCTTTCTTTTTTTCCAGGATAACTGCTAGACATTTTGCGATTAGGGTGGCAAGCATGAAAGTTTACATTTCTATATGTATTGCTTCTCACTGTTCGTACTCACTGGACACTGAGATCCTGGAAAATTGAGTATCTGTTTCCGTCTAATTTTTCTTCAGTACTCGTTGTCCATGCTTGCTTTCTTCCTACTGCCTGTGTCTGCTTGCCCGACGAGTTCATGCTCCCGACCTCCATATGCTCACTTTCTGCCACCTCATCTCTACTGCTGAAACCATCCACTTAGTCGTGTTAGTCTGTTGATGACGATAAACGTGTCGTAGAGTTTTATGAATTGCATCATAAAGTAAAAGATGATCGTGATCTCTCATTTGCTCTTACGTTTCCCTTGCCACTTTTCAGCAAATGGAGCAAAAGTACCATTTCAACTTCACTCAGCTAGTCGATGTGGGTCGTGTAAGTAATGCGTTTTGTAAGTCTGGAAATTACACATTCTAATGAAAACTCAACAAATCTGGCTGCATCCGCATATAGTTCTTTGAAGGAAGTTGTGACGAGACCAGGTTTAAGAAGGTGTATGTGACATTTGGTGTTGAAGCGTCTCCTGTGACATCACAAGTCTCTCGTTGCTTGAGTACTTCAGTTTGTCTTTTGCCAATTGTTCGTCTCGGCTATTTGTCTTTTCACACATTTCAACACCATGCAGCCACAACACACACTGCCTTTGTTACTTGCAGCCAATGTATCCCATCGCTTCGGGTCTATATGTGCAGCATGAGCAAATCAAGCTTGCTAATTGAGGCTAATACATTTGATGCCTCATAAGCACGAAATTTACACGCCCGCGTCGGTGGCGTCAACACAAGCGATGCAAGAAACCATCGTCACGTCATGCCGTTACCATGTGTGGTCATCTTGACGTCACAGATCGCCAAAGTTCCTAACGTCATCAGGACATCGCTATAACGTTACATAACCTGACGTGAAATGGTGGCGTCAGCGCATGACATCATCACTTAGTCAAAGGTGGGCCTATTTCGGAGGCAGCGCAAGGCCTGCTGAGGTGCAGACAGCTTTCAATACCTCCCATCTTGCAGGCAGTCCAGAACAAGTTCAGATGCACAAATCTTTCGGAAGGGAGGGGGATTAGTACATGGAATGAAAAGGAAAAGAAAATGGCTTTCGTCTTCGAGTCATCTTACGTGAGTGCCTAAGGGAACCTGTGAGTCTTTGCAAGGATGCCGCAACACCAAAGACATAAAATACACTATTTCATGCGTATTGTTGAGAGCGATACGTGATCTAAAATATGTCGCATGCATAGCATAATATTGCGCCCCATAAGGCTGTTCGGAATACCGTAGTGCAGATCAGAGGTAAATAGTTGGAGCTGTAGGCTTCTGCTATTTTGGCACTGGCATAAATCTAGCAGCGACTCTTGGAGGGTGTCATACTAAAGCGTCTGAAGCGGCCGCGAACGCCAAGGGCTGAGTGGCTTTGGCATTGCATTGCTGAGTAGTAAGTTTCGACTTCCGATTGCAGGGTCATAATTATGCCAATGCGGCAGTATGCAAAGGCTTTCGCTTGCAATTTTTTGCTTTCCCATTCGTAAATCACTGGTCTCCAAACTATCGTGCATTATTGCACTACGGCCCGTTTTCTCAAACAGTGTACACTTCGGTGCATGAAATCTACAACTTAATCTTTAATATAGCTGCAGCACATATTCAGCCGCCATCACAATGTACGCCAGCGATAACACTTTTTCCTAGCTAGTCTATTCAGAAGGAATGAACTAAGCCATAAATGTTAAGTGAATTTATATTGCCGCATGGTTGTGTGAGCCCCCCACAGGTAGAGGAGGACAAAGAAGTTCGGACTGAGCCGCTTCTTGGCCTAACCAGCCCAACGCGCAGAACAACGCAAGGTTCTCGTCATAAGTGTGACAAGATTGGTGGAGGAGCTGGGTACGACGCCTCACGACTCACCCCATGCACAAGACCCCGCCCGGTAGCCGAAACACAAGCCCTGTGCCTGTGAACACTCCAGTTCACAGAGCAAGCCGCCGCCAACGAGGCTTACCACCGGAGGCACCGGAACAGCCTACTGACGCAGTGACTATGACTTCACCTCAAGCGGCCATGGAAGTTCCTACGTCTTCTACGCCGATCTACTGCACCGTTCAGAATACGCTGATGCCTAGTCCCTTTCACGGACAGCTGTTTGAAGATGTAGATGACTGGCTGAGTGAGTTTGAACGTGTCGCAGCGATCAATTACTGGGATGACGCCGCAAAGCTCCGCAACGTCTATTCCTGCTTAAAGGACGGTGCCTGAACATAGTTCTTGAACAGAGATGATGTCGTGACATCCTGGCGCGAGTTCCAGCATCGCCTCTTGGAGACCTACAGGAGCCCCGACCGCCGCGAACGTGCTGAACGTGCACTGCACGCACGCATTCAGATGCCGAACGAGACCGTCACGTTGTACGTGGAGGACATGACACGGCTTTTCAAGCGAGCGGATCCTGCAATGCCAGAAGAAAAAAAGCTGCGCTATCTTATGCGAGGTGTGAAGGAGCAGCTTTTTGCTGGTCTGGTGCGGAGTCCTCCAAAGAGTGTAGCCGAGTTTCTGACTGAAGCCGCAACGATGGAGAAAGTACTTCATCAGCGGTCTGCCCTATTCGACCGGCAAGTGAATACCGCATCGTCTCCCGAATTTCGCGCCACACTTGGGAGCAACAGCACTGAATGGATTCACGAAATCGTTCGCTCTGTCGTCTGCGAAGGAATGCAGAAGCTGTACGGGCCGAGACAACCCGAGGTAGGCTCCATCGCCAGTGTTATCCGGGACGAGGTCCAGCAGGTGCTGCACAACCGTCACTATCAACCGATGCCTACCAATGTGGAACCGGCTCCGGTGTCCACTGATATTCGGAGCCGTACGTATGCCGAAGCCTTGCGCATGCCGGCCTCTTCCTTGCCGGTCGCTAGCCCCGCAGTCCCGATCCAGATGATGCCGCCAGTTGCAATTCAATCAGCACACGCTGGTTTGGACATCGACGGTCGCCGTGCACCTATGCGGAAGTCTGATCTCTGGCGTACGTCGGACAGAAGACCTCTCTGCTACCATTGCGGTGAGGCCGGTCACATCTACCGCGAATGCCCGTACCGACAGCTGGGACTGAGCGGTTTCGCCATTAATTCGCCTCGTCCCCAAGTTGGTCAGAGGCCAAGGGAAATTGAAGAATGCCTCGCCCAGCAACGTGTACCCTTCGCACGACGTCAATCGCGGTCACCATCTCCACGGCGACCCGCAGCCATTGGGCCACGTTTCGGGGCGACGGCACGGGGACATTCCCCAAGCCCTCGTCGGGAAAACTGAAGGCAGCGGCCTTCGGGGGCGAGGTCGCTGGGACTCAAAGTGCGGAAGACCTCCCATCGACGCTTGCGCGAAACGCCGAGGACATTAAATCCCCGTTTGAGTGCAGTGCCAGAGAAACGCCGGAATATACATCTGAACACAGTGACCGAGTCTCGCTCGACATTCCTGTGCTGATAGACGGTCTTCAGGTAGCGCATTGGTGGATACGGGTGCAGACTATTCAATTATTAGCGGAAAACTGGCCACTAGTCTTAAGAAAGTGATGACGCCATGGAATGGAACACGTATTCGCACAGCTGGAGGACATGTTGTTACACCATTGGGTCGCTGTACCGCAAGAGTGAAAATACGTGCGTCAACATTTGTGGTGACCTGCCTCGTCCTCCGCGACTGTTCTCGTCAGCTCATCCTCGGCATGGACTTCCTTCGCGAGAACGGCGCGATTATAAACCTCCGCGAACGAATGGTGACCTTCTCGACGCAACGCGCAACAGATCGAGACGCCGATAGCTGTCGTAGACCTGCACTGCGTGTTGCTGACGAAAGCGTGACGCTGCCACCACGAGCGACTGCTTTCATAGAGGTCACTTGTGAAGATCTCCGAGACGGTGACGCGGTCGCCGAGAGCAACCTATCACTCTTGCTGCTTCAAGGTGTGTGCGCAGCCCGAAGTCTTGTGCGTGTTCGTGACGGACGGTCACAGATACTTGTGACGAATTTCAACTTCGAGCACCGGCATCTTTTCCGCGGCACCACTGTGGCCTATGGAGACCCTGTAGCTGACGTCACGGATTGCTTCGCGTCCGAGGAAATGAGTGATGGTGACAGGTTTCTGGACCACATCGACGTCAATTCGAAGCTTTCGGACGAGAGGAAGGCCGCACTTCACAACCTTTTGAAGGAATTTCAATCTTGCTTCGTCTCTTCGTCTCGAGTCGGTCAAGCGCCCCTCACGAAGCACCGAATTATTACCGACGATGACGTTCGCCCAATCAGACAGCAACCTTACCGTCTTTCTGCTAAAGAACGCGAAGCTATTCAGACACAGGTAAAGGAGATGCTCGATGATGGTGTTATTCAACCGTCCAGCAGCCCGTGGTCCTCGCCAGTCGTTTTAGTGAAGAAGAAAGACGGAACGCTACGATTCTGCATTGATTACAGGAAGCTCAATAGCGTCACCAAGAAAGACGTTTACCCGCTTCCACGGGTCGACGACTCTCTCGACAGGTTCCGACACGCCAAGTATTTTTCATCGATCGATTTAAAGAGCGGCTATTGGCAGATAGAGGTTGATGAGTGAGACCGAGAAAAGACAGCGTTTGTAACTCCAGATGGGCTTTATGAATTCCGAGTTCTTCCTTTCGGCCTCTGTTCTGCTCCAGCCACTTTCCAGCGGATGATGGATACCGTTCTCGCTGGCTTGAAGTGGCAAAGCTGCCTTGTATACCTCGACGATGTGGTCATCTTCTCTGAGAGCTTCGAAGAACATCTCAAGCGCCTAAGAATGGTTCTGGAAGCCATCCGTTCTGCTGAACTCACGCTAAAACCCCAGAAGTGCCATTTCGGGTATGAAGAGCTGAAATTCCGGGGACATGTCGTGAGTGCGGATGGAGTTCGGCCCGATCCAGAGAAAACTGCAGCCGTCGCCGCCTTCCCTGTTCCGTCAGACAAGAGAGCAGTGCGACGTTTCCTCGGCTTGTGTGCTTATTACCGTCGGTTCATTGCCAACTTCTCGAAGATAGCCGAACCGCTCACGCGACTGACCCGAGATGATGTACCCTTTGCCTGGACTACAGAACAAGAGGCAGCTTTCGCAGAGTTACGGCAGCGAATGCAAACAGCACCTGTTCTAGCCCATTTTGACGAGGACGCTGCTACTGAAGTACACACAGATGCCAACAACGTTGGACTTGGCGCTGTCCTTGTACAACGACACGGCGGCGCTGAGTATGTCATCGCTTACGCCAGTCGTACACTCTCCCGGGCCGAGGCCAACTACTCTACTTCAGAAAAGGAATGCCTTGCAGTCGTGTGGGCGACGGCAAAGTTCCGTCCTTACCTCTACGGCCGTCCCTTCAAAGTGGTGACCGATCACCACTCGCTGTGCTGGCTGGCCAATCTCAGAGATCCGTCTGGCCGTCTCGCTCGATGGAGCTTGCGCTTGCAGGAGTTCGACATCACGATTGTGTACAGCTCTGGGCGCAAGCACGAAGATGCCGACGCGCTTTCTCGAGCACCTGTGGGGCATCCCGATATGGACTTAGAGGAGGCCGATGCTTTTCTCGGAGCAGTCAGCGATTCTGACTTCATGTCAAGACAGCGAGCAGATCAAGAATTGCGCCATGTTATCGATTCCTTAGAAGGCCGAACCTCCCACGTTCCTCGACACATTGCTCGCGAGCTGTCATCATTTTGTCTCAGAAGGGGCATCCTTTACAAGAAAAACGCGCGAGGTAGCGACAAAGCCTTTCTCCTCGTTGTCCCAGCTGACATGCACGATGACGTCCTCCTTGCGTGCCACGACGAGCCCACGTCAGGACACTTGGGCTACTCGCGGACTCTCGCCAGGGTGCGCCAGCAGTACTACTGGCCACGACTATCGGCTAGCGTACACCGCTACGTGCAAGGCTGCCGCGAGTGCCAGCGTCGCAAGACGCCCCCTGTGAAACCCGCGGGCCTTCTCCACCCGATTGCACCACCGCGGACTCCATTCGACCTTGTGGGAATGGACCTTCTAGGACCCTTCCCTTTGTCGTCCACCGGAAACAAATGGATTATAGTGGCAACCGACTACTTGACCCGTTATGCCGAGACAAAGGCGTTACCTCGCGGCACGGCGTCTGAAGTCGCGAAGTTCTTCGTGCACCACATCATCCTGCGACATGGCACGCCGTCATGTGTGATTACGGACAGAGGGACGTCATTTACGGCACAACTGATGGAAGACATTTTTAAACTGAGCTGCACAAGTCACCGAAAAACAACAGCTTACCATCCACAAACAAATGGACTGACGGAAAGACTTAACAAGACCATAGCAGACATGCTCTCAATGTACGTGGACGTACACCACAAAACCTGGGACGAGATTTTGCCATATATCACGTTTGTGTACAATACGGCAACGCAGGAAACAACGCGATTTTCACCTTTCCGCCTTGTTTACGGACGCAACGTGCAAACCATGCTCGATGCTATGCTTCCGTGCGATCATAGCGATGAACTTGCTCCAGACGCCGAGCAATACACCCAGTACGCCGAAGAAGCTCGTCAAGTGGCTCGCGTAAACATCAGTCACCAACAAGACGCAGATGCGCGACGTTACAACCTTCGCCGTCGAAACGTCGCCTACCACCCTGGCGACCGAGTGTGGGTGTGGACACCTATCCGACGACCAGGCTTGTCTGAAAAACTTCTGAGCCGCTATTTCGGACCGTACAAGGTTCTCCGACGTGTCAGTGACCTCACCTACGAAGTACTTCCGGACGGCGCAGTGTCTTCACGTCGACAACTTCGGCCCGAAACCGTGCACGTCGTACGACTCAAGCCGTACTACACACAGTAGCACTTGTGCGCTCGCGCTACTTCTGTTACCATGTGACTCCTGTGGTTGTTTTCTTTGTATTTTCCTGTTTGCACATGGCGCAAGTGTCGGTGCGTCATCTTATTTTCCCTGCGGCTATTGGTACTTAGTCTCTGGTTCTCTGCGTCTGCGCGTGTTGTAGTTATTATTTTCTTTTACAAGCATCGAGTTCATGCTTTTCAAAGGGGGGACTAATGCCGCATGGTTGTGTGAGCCCCCCACAGGTAGAGGAGGACAAAGAAGTTCGGAGTGAGCCGCTTCTTGGCCTAACAAGCCCAACGCGCAGAACAACGCAAGGTTCTCGTCATAAGTGTGACAATATAAAGGCTGAATTGCACCGTGTGTTACAAAACCTGCTCAAGGTTCACTGTGACAACGAAAGACTGAGATCCGAGCTCTCTCTCTAATATATATATATATATATATATATATATATATATATATATATGAGTGCTTCTGTATCAGCCAGGCCCATAGCCAGGAATTTCTTTCGAGGGGGGCCCACTTGCTGAAAACCTTGACTATTTGAGAAATTTCCTTTATTTCTTTTTGGTGAAAACACCTACTTCACAAAAACATCGGCGGGGGGGTAAACAAGTAGAGAACTGATTTTAATGAAACGCCTATTTTGTTCATTGCACTCCAACGACCAACCTTAATGCATGAGCTTGAATTAGAGCTAAGGAGGGCATTTTGTAGTGTTTTTAGCCTATAAATGCATATTTTTGACGTTTGTGCCTAAATGCCTGTAAGTGCCTATGAATGCCTATTTTCAATATCCAGGCCTGTATGAACACTCTTCAGCCTTACGTTTCGCTTTCGTGTGCAGTTTGAGACCGTTATGCATGTTGCCGAGCAACAATGACTGCTCGAAACTCTATGGGGTTCTACCTAGCCCTATAGTTCAGCCAACATCCGGAACACAACAGCTAGCAGCAGTGAAATGGGAGGCGCCGGCCAGCCTACGCCACCGCGCTGACCTGACGCGAGCGGTTGGCGAATGCGAAAGCGCAGAGAGCAAATGATGCATGAAAAAGGTTGGAAGGCATCTCCACGAAGGGAATGATGATGAGTGGGCAAAGCTAGGTCTTAAGCTCCACAATGCCTATACGTTGTAGTCGCCGACTAGTGTAAACGGTTTGTGCTTGTAGAAGTTTTAAATTGTTCTGTCACAATTATGATTGATATTAGTGTACTGTTCAACCTTTTCTTGTGTCAAACATATGTTACCCGAGCATTGCACAATATATTGTAAATTAAGTGACTACATAAAGGGTCGACGACAAAGCTTGGTCTTGAGGTCCATAATGTGCACGTTGATGTCGCAGACTAGTATAAAGGTTTGTGCTTGCAGGTGTTTTATATTGTCTTGTCACAATTATGATTTTTGCACTCGGTTGCAGCGCAACACACACGAGGACAATATAAGGAGAACGAACAGCACGGCGCTGTGTTGTCCGTTCTCCTTTTATTGTCCCCGTGTGTGCTGCGCTGTAACCGAGTGAAAAAAAATTCATCGCTACCAAGGAACCTTGGTCCCAACCAACTGACCCAACTTGCCGTTTTGCTAGAAGTATGATTGTTGTTCGTCTATTGTAAAACTTTTTTTTATTCACATACACACATATGTTTCGACTATAGCAGCGGTTTTCTAACCACCATAACAGCGGACAGTGAGCGTCGTCAACAAAGGGAAGTGCAAAGCTGCACAATGTCCACGTTGAAATTGCCGATTAGTATGAATGGTTTGTGCTTCTAGGTGTTTTATATTGTTCTGTCACAAATGTGATTGGTATTCGTCTATTGTTAAATCTCTTTTGGGGGATTTTACAAGGTGTTGTGCCGTGAGCACGGACACAGCACAAGGGACAAGACGAGACAATAAGGCGCTTCGTCCCTAAAAGAAGTTTCTGTGCGCTGCACCAAGTAACTGAAAGCCCTCCGACGTCCGCTCTCTAGCGCCTGCATTAAATTTGGGTTCATGCATAATGTCAACGCGATGAAATACATACACGATCATTTTAGTTAGCTATGTATCTTACGATCAGTGGCACGAAGCTCGCTTTATCAGGGACGAATGGCCCTGCGATTTGTGCCTTTTCAGTTGCATACTCTCTTGCGCTCTCGCTTCCTGTGCGTTGGACTGTTTTATTACGCATCCTCGCATGTTCTGTTGACGGTTGTCTTCCGTTTGTATATACTACAAATGGAGATACAGGTGTGTCTGCTTTTGCGGGGTGCATCCGAATGCAAAAGTACCTTGAAGGTGCTGACGACCAACATTTTGCGATTTACTTGTATGACGCACGTGTTAGCGTTTGCTAGTTAAAACCGGAACATTAAGCCTTTAAAACCGCCGCGATGGTCTGTGGCGACGACCAATTCAGTTTATGTTGAGTAGCGGTGTACCAGACATTTATTGCCCGTCTCTTGAGTTTGCCTCTAGCTGCTCACTCCATTTTACACGGTGCTCGCCGCGGTGAAGGACTCTGCGGAGTTACATAGTCAAGGTTACCACGATTCTGCGTTAGGGCTAGACAAAAAATTAACGGCAGAGCTACATTATCACACTTTCTCATGCTACGGGATGTGGTAAACGTGAGTAATGCGTTTACCCAACACGTTCAATGGCCTGTATCCAGCGCTCTCGCCTTTCTGCTTCATAGAACAGCTATGGAGATCGACAAACCTGACCGTTGCTATTCAGTCCTTTACGCCCGTGGCAATTCACAACACAAGATCTAGTGGTTATGGCGCTCGAATGCTGAGCTGCAGGTCGTGGGATTGTATCCCGGCCACTGTGGCCGCATTTTCGACGGAAACGAAAATGATTGAGGCACGTGTATTTAGATTTAGTTGCACGTTAGAGAACCCCAGGTGTTCGAAATTTACGGAGCCCTCTACTGCGGCGTCAATCATAATCATATCGTGGTTTTGGGATGTTAAACCCCAGTAATTATTAGGCTCTTTCAGCTGAGCGTCGCTTACGCTCAGCCCTTCGCAGATGTAGCGTCCCGAGAGCGCGCAGGGAACTGCATAGATTTCGTGTTTTAGGGGCGTAGCTGCTCTTAGTCTAACCTTGTCCCATGTCAGGCGTAACCGCGGCAGCATCTCCCGAACAGTATAATAGATGGCGCTGTCCCATAGAGGTAGAGAAAAAAATAAATAAAAAATAAATATAAATCAATATAAATATAGAAAAATAAAAATCAAAAATAATAAAAAATAAACAGTATCAAAAATTTAAAAATAAAAAAATAAAAAAGAAGCAAGAACGGAAAAATGAAAAGTGCTCAAAGCGGCGTATCGCTTTGATTACTGCTGGGCGAAACCACTGAACATTTCACGGTGCACACATGATTGTTTCAGGAGCTTCGCCCAAGCTCTTCATCATTCACCCGTGGATATGCTGTAATTTTTTCGACGAGCGTGTTTTGCCTAGACGCGGTCAGCTTGGCTGCAAAACGACGGCGAAACTATGGCGAAACCAAGTGGACGCACCTTCACGCTCCGGTCAGTTGGCTTCGCTAGCGCAGGGAGAGATGCGTTCCACGTTCCGCCGGTCAGACGATCGTTCTGCGCACGCCCACTGCAGTTCTTTCAACGTGTTTGTGCGTTAACGAGTCACGCGCACTACAGTTCCCACTAGGCGTTCGTGTGCATTCGGCGGTCTGACCGGAGCGAATCGTCAATGCCCAGCTAAAAGTTCCTATCACTGTAAAAAAATTTTCTTGAAAAAAAACAGAAATTGTCGGGCAGCTGGCCTGCCAGAAAATTTCTGTTCTCTTTCTGTTTTTACGTTTTTGTAATTTTGCATGTCTCTTCTGTTCCCGCTAACAGAAAATTTCTGTAATTTACATGGATTTTTCTGTTTTTAATAACAGAAAATGTCTGTAATATACATATTTTTTTTGTTCTCAGTAACAGTAAATTTCTGTAATTTCGAATAGTTTTTTCTGTTGTCAGTAACAAAAAACTTCTGTACCTTGACATGGTTTTTTCGGTTCTCACTAACATCGAATTTATGTAATTTTACTCCACTTTTGGTTTTTTAGTACAGGAATCTTTTGTGAGTGGACAAGTTTTTTTTTTCATTTGTTCAGTACAGAAATTTCTGTAATTAAAATGGGCTTTCTGCTTTAAAGGGACACTAAAGGCAAATATATTAGGTCGACGTTGATTTTTGAAATAGTGGTCCAGAATCCTCGTAGTGCTATTTTATGCCAAGGAAGGGCTTATTTTGAAATAAAATCACGTTCTAGTGGTCCGCATCGCGTTAGCGCACTCCAAATCACCCGCCTGAAATCCGACTTTTATACGTCACTGCTGCCGTGCCCAACGTTGCCCGCCTTTACTGCGCGGCCGCCGACTCTAGTATCAGCAGAGCGAAAGTAGCGGTACCCACAGCAGCAACAACGGCCATCGAAGCCATCGAAGCTTGCCGCACTCGCCGCAATGAATGTGGACAGAGAACTTGACAACGATACATTGGCTCGCGACGCTGGGCTCCAATTCAGCGACTTGAGCCCCGATGAACGCGGTATGCTGCTGAAGGCTCGTAGTGCCGACGTCCATACGACGCCCGCCTTTCAACACTTCTGCAGTGCCGACGTCGTTGCATGCGGCATTTTGTCGAACTTTCTGTCAGAGCAACTTTCACGAGCGCGCAAAACATACGCGGCAGTACGCGATCCCGAAACTACCACTGAGACGCGACCACGTGAGCGAAGCAGGGCGCCGGGCGAAGCGCAGTTCGGCGAAAACGGAACCTTTGAACCACGCGTGCCGTTCCCCATGGCAACGCCACAGAGGTTCTTTTTTCTACGAATCAAACGGCAACGAACAAACAGCATTTTATTACGTCTTTTGATGCACGGAAGATTCTTTTTTAATACTGCTAGTTTGATTACTAGTGATTTATTGTAGGCAGACTCGCATACGTCATCGGGATCACTTCAAAAATGCCCCACTCGTGGCGCTCATCATGTGATACATTTAGCTAAATTTCTCGGTAAGTAGGGCACTGCTGTTGATAATATTGCCGTTTTAGAAGTTGTCATACATTGAGCTTTCACTTTGACATAAATTGTTATTTGTCTTTAGTGTCCCTTTAAGTAACAAGAAATTGTATTTCTTTCTCATGGCATCAACGTCACTTGACAAATATTCTGCAATTTGACAGGGTATGTAAAATTATAATGCACGATGTGCAAGAACAGAAAATGACACAAACAGAAAGCACCAAATTTTTTGCATCTGCATTGTCCCGTTTATAGCACGCATCCTCTCTCACAAATTCGCTAATTTAGTACACCTTAGAGTGAAATGCAAACAAGTTTATTGACATGAAACATAGAAGTTGAGGCAGTTGCCGACATGCGCGTCATTAAATACGAGAGATGCCCACACTATGACAAGCGCTCACTATGCGTTATTCGAAGGTCGCAGGTTCGGTCCCTGCCAGCGGCATGTTATCTTTTCATCCACTTTGCTTTCTTCACATTTGCTTCGTAATGACTACAAGTAACATCCCCTGTAATTGCCTTGGCTTTCTTGTCTGTCAATTGTAATTAATGCTGTGCCTAACAAACAAAAACAATCCTACAATTCACTTTCCTTCACTATGCCCACAGTATCACAACGGGTCCAGATTCAGGAATCTCCCGGGGATATTATTCGAGTTGGCAGGCATATATGTTACCCTCCCCTTAGTGTAGGGTAGCAAACCGGATGCTATAATTCTGGTTAACCGCCCTGCCTTTCTCTCGTTTTATTATTATTAAGCCCTCGAGGGAGCTAATCAATGACGTCACTTTCGGGTTCAGGTTGTGCTGTTTCTCACGGGTATGCTCAGTCTTTGTGCCCTTTCCGGGACTGACAGTGGCAATTGACCTAAAAAGAAGAGGCAATTCTGTTTAGCAGTGTAGAAGTGCCTAAATATTCTTAGATACAGTGTAACTACAAAGGCACGCACTTGTTCTTCATTAATAATAGGCTTTTCTGCATGCATCTATCTTTACTTATATCACCTTAAGTTTAAATACAATATTGCCACCCAACTCTAAAATGAAACTGCTAACCTTTCTAACACTAAAATTAGAATTTGAACCATCTAATGTCTAAGTACTGAATACTGACAGCCTGTATCCTTGCGGATACTCGCAAGCAGTGTACCATAAAACAGATAGCTTCTCATTCATGGGATTATGCTTTAGTTTTAGTAAATTAGTTTCAAAGCGCTTTCTTTTCCTTTTACCTAAATGAAGCCATCCCTCTAAGTAAAGTTATTTAAGGTGAGCAATATACCATACCTTATTTTAAATGTTACCGGAAAGCTGAAGTTATTGGCCGAAGTATTGTGTCCAAGATTTAGTTTCAACATCACCTATGAGTGAACTCCTGCGTAGGACTTGTCTCTTTTGGGTAGAAACGTTGACGCAAAGTGTGTCAGGAATAGTATCTTGAACGCCTCTCTAGGACTGCATGCTTGCATGAAAGGGACGTTGTCAATGCAAACTCTGAAAGACTTCTCTGTCAGCAAGCCACAACCTGCAAGTTGAAAATGTGGGTTCAATATTTACGCATATTTAGAAGGGGATAATAACATACCTTTAGCAAATATGAAATGCCAACTTGGCATTTCCTCAAGGTCATCATCACAGGTGGTATTCTTGAATAAAGAAACGAGCATTGATCGAATGAGTAGACACGAGGCAAAATAGAATTCGTTAATAACAGGAAACAGCGCGGGCAAACGGGACAAGAAAGGCTGACAGGACTTTCTTGTCCTGTTTGCCCGCGCTGCTTCCTGTTATGAAGCCAAGCCAACAAGCTCAAGCTCGTACCCTTTTAAACAAATTGTTGAAGCTGAATGTTTGCACATATTTTAACACTGCATACTCTTAAACACTTTGAGCACCCCAACGATGCTTTACAAAAAGCACAATGCGAGAAAGAAGATAAAAAAACAACAAGCGTTTTTCAGGCTGTATTAGCACCGAATCTTGCCCAAAGTGGAAGTGAAATAGCGCATTTTAAAAATGCTGGTCTGCACCTGCGATGGTTCGCTCCATATTCCGTGTACAATCGAGCCCGGAAATATCGAACTCGATGGAGATTGTGAAAAAGTTCGATATATACATATATATAATTCGATATTCGAAATGGCGCTCGTAATAAAAACATAGCACGTCTCTGGCAAACGTTTAAACTTGCAAAAAGACGGGAGATTATCGACTGGCGTATCCAAAAGCAGCAACGTCGACAGGCACACGACGGTGATAACGACGGTGATTTGATGAGCAAAAAGCCGAACAGGTCGACGGGGCTCAACTGGCAGAACACGTGAAATGAGCCAGAAGGAACACGTGCCGAATAAAAAAAGGCCAGTTTGGTGCCGAGAAAGACATGCCCTGTAGTCGCAAGTAAGCGCTTATGCCCATTACAAAGTCCAGCGCCAAATCACGGCGCCGATACCTTCGACGGAGCGCAAATTCGTCAAAAGCCGCCACTTCAAAGTACCCACCCTCCCCCAACGCAAGAGAAACACGTGCAAGAACAGCCAGCGTGTTTGGAACAAGTAAGCGCTTACACCACATTCAAGATCCAGCGTCAAATCAGGGCGCCGATACCTTCAATGGAACGCAAAGTCATCAAAAGCTGCCGCTTCTTCAAAGCACCCACCCTTCCCCCCCCGCCGGAGAAACGCCTATAAGAACCGCCAGCGGGCTTCGAACAAAGCGCTTGCGCATAGCCTCGAAAGTTCGAGAACCTGAGGCGTCAGTCAGTCTCAAACGACGCTGCTTTCACTGGCTTGTGTGCCGACGACGCCGAACTGGCTCAACACCTTTACCGAGCCGCTGCTGTAGTGTGAACAGATGAGTCATGTCCAACTCTCCCGAACCCAGGCGCGAACCAATAAGCACGCAGAAACGTGTGGGTCGGCCAGTCAACGAAGAAGCCAGTGAGCCAGAAGTGACGAAAGACATTATCAGCCTGTGGCACCGAAAGTGACTTATCTGTCGCCACGCATACATATCTTGTAGTAGCGCAAAGTTAAAAAAAAGGAGAGGAACAAAAGACAGGCGCTACACCCTCTACTCTACGCGTGCGCGGACTTCTTGCACGTGTGGTGCGATGCACTTTGAGGCCTTGGGCGAGGCGTCGCGTTCGATATATCGAATGTGCAGTGAAGAGGAGCACTATATTTGCGTGCACTAGCCCAATATATTTGCACGGAATATTACAACTGTTTGACATGCACAACAATTCGTGTGGTTCGATATATGCGTGTTCGACTGCGTTTTTTTGGATAAGTGCTGTTCATGTAATGATGATGATGATGAAATGAACTTTATTTGGTCCTGGAGAACCCCGACCAGAGGCACAGAATCGTTGCGCTATACGAAACGGGCTGAGGCGTTGCTTACAAGGGACACTGCATCTCCTCACTTTTTAAAATGATTATGTTATCGAACGGAATCTCGAACGATACAATTCACTAAAACAGACATTAGCACTCCGGTGTCAAAAAACCTCTATAGTTCGACGTAACGTCGATGCGTGCGCACGCTTGGCACAGCGACGCTACGCTACTCAAACGTATAGAGCAAAGGCCGGCGCGTCCGGCGTCCGTCGGCGCGCCGCGCCCCTGCTGCAGCCGGCGCGAGATGCGACATGCTGCATTCCGCGCCGGCGACGTTACCCAAAGAACAGTGTACCCAAAGACCCTGACTTCACGGTGTCTGCGATTCTTCGTTCTTCGTGGCGAAGGCAACGAAGGGCGTGCTCAACTGCGCATGCGTCAAGTCAACGCAGCGCGGCCGGCGCTGCGCGCAAGTGGGAGTATGAGTGCTCGGTTTTCGCGTCTACGTAACGTGAGGAACCAACGAACCTGGCGTCGCGAAAATCTGCTGACGCTGGTTGACGCGAACGCTGCGCTAGACTATAAAGGGCTCTTCATAACAAGGCGATTCCGCCGGCAAAGCAGAACAAAAATTCACGAATGATAGCGACCTATGGACGCACGCGATCCGCATAAATGGGACTCATTCCGCCAACGCCACATGACACGAACACATTCTTTGATGGCAACATTAGCGGAGCCCCTGCTTCGGTGCGCCTAAACTAGCTCCTCACAGATAAGACAACGGTCGAACACATTGCAGTGTGACGCAACCTCACGCACTCAACGCCTGAACTGGGCGTGCACGATAGTACGCTATGCGCGGTAACAACGTAGCACACTGCTCAGACCGCGGCAGCCGCTTGGCACATTTGAAATGCAGTACTGCTCTGCTTACACCTCCTGCCAATATTTACACCACCTGCCGCACGGCTAAGCGCAGCAGCACAGCTAAATACGACGTGCACTAGCAACAAACGTTTCTAGAGCCATTGGTTCAAAAAACGTTGCTAACTCTGTAATGACTACACGAGCCGCTGTCAGCGAGCGCTATAGCAACAGCATAATCACATAATAGCACTCTAGTAATGCAGAATAGGGTTCAGTAATCATATAAAGCAGCAAGGGAACTCTCACTCACCTGATGGACGATCTGTAACAAAGAGCAGAGGTTCAATGGCAGCAGACCGTCGACGAGCAAACAACGAGGAGCGTCAGTCGGTCCAGTCGACAAAGAAGAAACTAGGCTTATGCAGCATGAAATTTGAATCTGTGCATTGAAGCGCGCCGAAAGAAAGGACCGCAACATCTACAAATATTTTTACGCATATTACTTGAAACGAAATTAATTGCTACCGTTCGCTTGCTTCCTAAAATTTAAGCAATTTATTACTTGGTGGAGTGTATTTTTTATAGTTGTTTTTCAATTACCAAGAGACACGGGTTCAATCATCTGTAAAGCGCCGACCTTAAAGACAGAGATTCTCTGTTTTTTTTTTTCAGGTACATATTTCTGTTAAATACGAATAACAGAAATTTTCTGTGTGACCACAGACTTTTTCTGTAAAGATGTCTGTGCTTTTGCACATATTTTTTACAGTGTAATTATACATTCACAACAGTAGCATCGATTGCGGCGTTTCTTTGTAGCACGCGGAGCTGTCGTGTTTGCTTTTGTTTTCTCCAACGTTCTGGCGAGTGACCCAACAAGCACTTCATGGCGGTTCAGTGGCGCGTCCGGCTAGCGGTTCATACCTCTCTTCCTGAGTGTTAAATGTGCAAAACACAAGCACTATTAATCTAAATTGCTGTTTTCGACCCGCTAGTTGCATCTGGTTCCCAGCAAACCTTGCAAGGGAGTCGGACGCTGCACAACTCAATTCCTTGATTCTCGCTCCGACAAGGATCGTCACGCGTGTCGTGAAACTTCAGTCTGTCGTCTATGTTCAACTGCGCGCGCCTTTGTGTCATCATAAGCAATAACATTTCTTATTTTGCTATTGCAGATACAGGTCGCGCACGTGTTTGTTTTGAAGTTATTTGCATTTATGTAAAAATATGTAGTCCTTATAGTGAAAACGCTGGAGGCCTAAAAGTCTTCTGCCTCCTATTTTTGGTACCTAAATAAAAGCGGAGCCAGTAATGGAACCACAGATGTTAATCTGATACGACGCCTGTATCGTAGGAGTACACATCGTAGGAGTAGCATGTAGTGTTTACTGCTTTCTTGTAAAATTAGATAGCAAGCATCACAACCACAATTGGCATTGTACCGCTATTACGCCTGCGTAGGCTGTTTTCCAAACCAGTTTATACACCTGGCGTGGCTCAGTGGTAGAATACCTGATTGCCACGCAGAATGCTTGGGTTCGATTCCTACTGGGCTCCTAATTTTCATTCTTACCATTCGTCAAGTCAACGCTGCCGGTGTTGGTTTTCCTTAACGTTCTAGCATTTAGGTTACCAACGTCTGTTCTCGCCGTTCCTGGGTAGGTATAAACTGTCAATCACCTGTGGCGCATACCCGTACACCGCGGCCCGTGGTAAACGGGTATGCGCCACACGTGTCTAGTGGAAAGGGTTTGACGACGTACGCGACAGGATTTTCACTTTATTGATGTCATGACCCGACAATCATATTGGACAAATCCTGTTGCCCTCCCATGCCAATTCTGGTCGACACCCAATTAAGGAGGCGATCATGAGAGCACCCAGACGTAGGCGGCTAGATAGATAGATAGATAGATACGTAGATAGAAACGCTCAAAGTGCCAAAGGTTCGCTAAGAAATGCTTCGCATTTAAAAGCGCTTTTTCAATGCCTAGAAGTCTGGCCTCAATAATAAGCAATATGATGTGCAGGCGCACCTACAAAAAAAAATTAATTCGACGTTTCGACTGGGGACCAGTCTTTCTCAAGTGTGGAGTTATTAGGTACAGTCGTTATATTTATACACGTTCGCACTGAGAACGGTGCAAGGAAAGAATTTTATTACAATAACAACAAAATGACCACTGCACCCATATAAAAAAAGCATGCTCACTTGGTGGCGTAAGCGCTAATGCCGTAAAACAAAAAGAGAAAAAAAACTACAAAAGAACAGCGGCAGAAACACAGCAATGCTATGCCAAAGCAAGAAGGCCGGGGGGGCGGGTGCTTCTACAGTGTCAACAGAAAGGACAAAAAACAACAGCAGGATAAAAATGTTTCGGGCGTTTCAAAGCAAAAACTCACAGCAGGATAAAAAGAAACAGTTGTGAGCATTTGAAAACAAACACTACTTCCGGGGGCGTTGGTTTTCGAGAGCCCGCAACTCTTTTTTTTTTATTGCGATAGCATTTATATGGACAGTCTCGGCTGGAAAATGTCCGTCCCCGTCGCCGTCATTCACCGTATATGTATAAGTATGTGTATATATAGAAAGGCCACAAAGAAAAATAATTAAGAAATTCTTTCCGACGCGCGGAATCGAACGGGCTACCTCTCGCTTTGCAGCCCGCCGCGTTAGACGTTAGGCCACGACAGCACCGTCTCTCAGCCTGCTAACGGCGAGCTATTTATATACACCATGTAATTCGGCATGCTTTCTTAGTGGCTACATAGATGGCGCGACGTGCGCGCGTGTTGCGCGCTTTAAAGATCGTCGCCCCGCCCCTGCGAACGCCGCTGCTGTTCGCTCTACAGGGCGTCGTCGCTTTCGTGCGCTTATCTCAAGGAAAGAAGGGGCTGCCGGTGGGGTGCTTCGCTTCGCTCGCTGCAGCGGCCGCGTTTGCGAAAGGAGCGCGCTGTTCAAACAGAAATAAATAACAACTGTGACAATTAGTTTTTATCCTGCTGTTCTTTGTCCATTATATAGATACTGTACCAGCACTCCCCTTCCCACCCCTATTGCTCTTAGTGCATAGTACTAGTCTTTTTGCTGTCGGCTTTGTTTATCGGTTTTCTTTACGACACAAGAACTTGCGCCACCTCTTACTGCAGGTGAGCGCTTTTTTTCTGTGGGTGTGGTGGCCATTGTGCTGTTATTACAATACCACTCTTTTCTCACACCTCTGTCAAAGAAAACGTGTTTACATCCAGCGAGTGTACCTGTCAACCCCACGGTTTGAAAAAGCCGGTTTCCTTTGTTGTTTTCGTACATGCGCCTGCAGTTCTTATTAGATACATGTACTGATGGTACGCGTTTAGCGTTGAGTCCGTGAGGCGTTTAATAAATAAATAGCACAGGTTCAGCGACCAGCAGTCCGGAACGGAGCAAGCACGAGCATCAACAACCGTCCTCGTCTTCGTCTTTCACTGGCGCCCCTGTTTGCGCCCTATCCATTCTACAAATCACTCCCCCGCAGAAAAGGACCCATTCTGGCGACTTAAGGAACAGGGACGACTGGTGGGTCGTAATGCGGCTTCAGTCGGTCGACGTGAACAATCTCACGGCCACGGCGGCGCCGGTCTGCGGATGGTTGAACGGGCTCGACAACATAGTTGACGGGAGAGGCTTGACTTAGGACGCGGTAGGGGCCTTCATACTTCTGCAGTAGCTTTGTGGAAAGGCCAGGAGCAGAGGAGGGAACGCGAAGCCACACCAATGTTCCAGGCGAATATGACTGGGGAGGCAGGTTTGCGTCATGGGGGTCCTTTTGGCGTGCTTGGTCTTGTGCGGTTAAGGAACGTGCGAGCTGCCTGCATTCCTCGGCGTAGGTGGCGACTTCAGATAGAGTTGGGGACTCTGAAGCGTCCGGGCGGTACAGAAGAATGGTGTCCATAAATGAGGAAGGTTCGCGGCCGTAAAGAAGAAAGAAGGGAGAAATTCCTGTCGTAGACTGAGTAGCGCTATTGTAAGCGTACGTAACAAAGGGTAGTATGCGGTCCCAGTTGGTGTGGTCAGCGAAGACGTACATGGACAGCATGTCGCCTAGACTGCGGTTAAAGCGCTCAGTCATTCCGTTGGTTTGTGGATGGTAGGCGCTGGTTGTCCGGTGCACAACGTTGCATTCACGGAGGAGGGCTTGTACGGCATCAGAGAGGAACGTGCGTCCGCGGTCGCTGAGTAGCTCGCGAGGCGCGCCGTGGCGAAGAACAAGTTGGTGAAGTATGAATAAGCCGACTTCACGTGAGGTGGCCTCTGGCAGCGCGGCAGTCTCAGCATAGCGTGTCAGATGATCGATAGCGACGATCACCCAGCGGTTCCCGTCTGGTGTGTACGGAAGGGGTCCGTACAAATCAATTCCGATGCGATCAAAAGGCCGGGAGGGACAAGGCAACGGCTGGAGCGGTCCAGTGACTATACGTTGGGTGGCTCTTCCGGCGCTGACATTTGGAGTATGAACGCACGTATTGGCGGACGAAGCGGTACATGCCACGCCAGTAGTACCGCAGCCGGAGGCGTGCATAGGTTTTGATTACACCAGCGTGGCCGCATTGGGGATCCGCGTGAAAGGAGGCACAGATATCGCCACGGAGATGGCGAGGAATCACCAACAACCACTTGCGACCATCAGATAGATAGTTGCGGCGGTATAGGAGCCCATCGCGGATGGTGAAATGTCGAGCTGTGTGCCGCAGCGAACTCCATTAAAGAGACTATCCAAGGATCCTGACGCTGCTCAGAAGGCATGTCAGCGTGTGTAAGGGCCGCAGAATCGTAGCTGGAAACAGACCCGTTGCCAGAGTCATGGGGAAGGGGAGAGCGAGAAAGAGCGTCGGCATCTGAATGTCTACGGCCTGATATACATACATATATATATATATATATATATATATATATATATATATATATATATATATATATATATATGTATACACATATATATCAGGCCCGTATCCAGGAGGGGGACCTATGGGCCCGCCCCCCCCCCCCGAAATTTTGGTCAAGTACGTGTTTTTACCAAAAATAAATAAAAAATAGGTGTTTTTCAAATTGTCAAGGTTTTGAGCAAGTGCCCCCCCCCCCCCGAAAAAAATGCCTAGGTAAGTGCCGGATATATATATATATATATATATATATATATATATATATATATATATATATATATGGGTCATTCCATGCCAAGTGTCCCAGAGGTGGCGCTCGCCCATCACAGCTTTTGCTGATAAAATTTGTGCCTTTTTCGTGTGCCACGTGGAGTATTGTGGCAAAACATTTTTGCTCGAAAAAAATTTTGACGATCATGGCGCCCCTTCGAAATTCGCTTGTATTTGTTAAACTGTGCCTAATAGAAAAATGTGTATAAAATCTGTTTTTGTGTGTTTAGCTTCGAAACCACGCTTGCGCTATCTCAGAGGTTCTGTTTAGTTGTCATATTAATTAATTCCCAAATTATTGTGTTTCGCTACGAGCTGCGTAGCTTCAAAAACTACGAAAATCTTCAAAGTTCGTGATTTTTTCTTGAGCATGATGACGGATTTGCCTAAAAAGATCTGAGGTACCTGGTCGTTCGGCTATCTGAATATTTGCCAAAAATGCTGCTTATTCCGAGCTACACATATTTTTGTCTATTTATTACAATAAGCCAGGCATATAAAAAGAGCCACAAATTTGCCAAGTAGCTCAGGCCAAAATTTTTCCGCCGCCATCTTGAAAGGTAGCCAACTAGGCACATAGTAGCCAAATGGGGCAAGCCTGGGTAAGACGCGATTAGGTAGCAGGCGACCGTTTACCGGTGAACCTCGAGCTCGTAAAAATCACGTACGAGGTAACGCCGAAAGGGAGAGAAATATAACATTTATTCATCGCCACTACATAGCTACGAGTCCTGATTGCTAATGCTGTCGAGGTTTCCCACAGAAATACTCAAGAAAGGGGTCGGTGGAGCGGCGGCTGCCGCGGTAGGAACACTAGCAGTTGCGTTGAGTCTCCATCGCCGCCAAGTTGCTTCCCGCAGGGGCGCCTGCGCGAGTGGGCGTTTGGTGAGTGACGTCACCACGAATCCGAACCAACGGGGAGGTTTCGACCCCTTCCCAAGCCTGTCCGTGCGTGCTAAGCCGTGTCCGGGGAAAAGGGCATCGTGGGGCTTGAGCCGACACCAAGTCATTGGACGTAGAAGGCCCCCTGGAAGAGGCAACACACCCTGTTGTCCTCGGCTTTACGTAGATGGCACTCCTGGGCTGACTCACCAAGGGGAAAGCGGCAATCGCCTTTTCTTCTCTCTCCTCTATTATCTTTTTCTTTCCAACTTCTTTACTTGCTGTCCTGTCTCCTATTTTCTTCAGTTACTTCCCAGTTTTCGTATGTGGCCTGCGTTATCGTTGTCTAGTATATCTATCCTTGGATATATTACATTGAGCTATGCCAGCGATGTACAGCTGGCGTCTGCTTTTGTTACCCAAGCATTGTAGCGTCAGCTTGCTGCGCTCGATGGTGGGTGGCTGCCATAGCTGCTGAATAAGGAAGCATGTAATCGGCGCTCTTTCCTCCCACTTTCTGATTGGTCTATGTGAAGAGTGCCCACTGAAGCGACAGCAAACTTTCTGATGCAGCAGAAAGATTTTTTTCGATATCCCGTGATCCACAGTGAGCAAACCGACATGGCCAGCGCGAGGTGTTTCACCTTTTCTTCTCGCTCAATGCCTTTGAAAACAACTAGGACAAGGATGCAACACCACTAAAATGTAGAGCAGAGATCGACTTCTCGGAAACTCCTCCAAAGCGCGACATGAGAAGCTCCCCAGCCTTCAGAGATTTGGAGACACTCCCATAACCGTGACTGAACACAAATGCATCATCCCGTCGAATAGTGACAAATGGTGACTTTATTACACTGAATGAGACGGAACTACTGAACGGATAGAATGAACTAAATGTGATCGATGTTAAGTGCATTAAGATGAGTATGTTCGGGGAATACTTTTAGTGGCAATGGAGCGAAAGCTGCGGGGAGCGGAGCTAACTGATTTGTTACAACGCGAATGTAGTTCCCGATAAACTGGTTTTGGTTTTAGTTTCGGCGCGACAGGCACGCATTTTCTACAGTTCATTCTTTTCCGCATGTGCTCTGTGGATGAGTGCGTTGAACCACGCTCAATGAGCATGCAGGCATATTGGTGACTCTTTTCCTACGCTTCAATTGCTTGTGACCAGGGTGCCATTCAGTACCTGCGCCTTGAGCCGCGCAACAGTACGCGCGCTTACGCCGGTAAGCTGGCTAACCGAACGCATTGCGGAAACGACGGAGAGTCCCAGTTGCGTCAGTCTCACTTGGGCGTACACGTTGCAGAGCACCTGCTTCATTTGTTTTGACAGCTTTTTCTTCTCACGCTTCTTCAAAATACTATGCGGCGATTTAAGATGCGAGCTACCGGAGGAAAACGGCACCGTCGACGAAGAGGCCACGTCTCTTTCTTTTCTTCTGAAGGGAACCTATGCGACGCCAGTGGAGAACGCCGCAACCGCAAAAAAATTAAAACCTGAAAATCTAACACATATTGCTCTTTCGCATACATGGTTATTAGTTTTTTGGCATTAGCAAAATGAGGCTAGAAGAATAACTACATTTTTAAAATGGTTCGCTAACACACAGCAAATAATTTTTTGTGGGACTACTTCCTGCAGCGCAGCGACACTATCAAAACGGCGTGGTTCAGCTCTGTAGCCTTGACTGCATTGCCACAAAAAGTTGCCCCCGAGTATAGACATGACAAAGAGATACCAACTAAAGACCTCGTCCTCGCATTTGGATCAAGCAGGCTCCCAGAAGACGTTGACACAGGTTACATGACCATCTCTGTCACAGCATACATATCGATACCCAGACGGTGTGTCAAGTGCCAGAGATGGTGCGATGGATCTCAGAGCTGCCGAGGACGGCAAACATGTGCAAAGTGGGGTGAGAACGGTCACTCCTCTGACGGCTGTAACAACACTCCCCACTACGCGAACTGCGATATTAAGCACCCATCTTACTCTTGTTCATGCCCTGCATGGAGAAAGGAAAAGAACATAATATCGTTCAAAGTCAAAGAAAATATATCGTTCAAGGGAACACGAAAAAGGCTATCAACAGTACACTACACCACATACGCCGATGTGACACGCGAGGGGGTCGTGTAACAACGGACTCTGGCCTCCGCTGAGACCTCACGTGGGGTTGCATCGGCTAAGCCTACAGCCCCCACAAGTGGATGCGGCAGCTGCGGCTCTACCACCAACAAAGGGCCAACAGCCTAGCGGCTTGGTGGCCTTGAAAAGGCCGTGAAATGTACTGACAGATTCTAGCATACTTTTCGCACTGCGAGTAGGATTTATATTTTTAAATCTTGTTTAAATCGTGTAATTTCGATAGGTGTTTTCATCATTATTAAAAATTGTACTAATGAATATGTATTCGATGAATGTTGGTGAACGTATTTGACTTGCTGTGAATCGATTTACTCGCTGTTTCCTTTTGGTAGTTTGTTTTTGTTTATCTTGTTTGAAATGTATGTATTCACCTAAATTTCCACTATGTAATTCCAAGATGGGCCTTTAGGGTATTGAAATAAAAGAAATAGATAAAAAAGTAACAAAAAACTGGTATTTTGCGCAGCCTAGCGGAACAGCTTTGAAGCTGAATTATGGAGTCGATCACTTTGCTGCAGGTAGTCTGAATTAGAGTATGTATGTTATTTTCTATACCCGCTCTATTTTGTGCTGCTTACGAGGTTAAATGACTTGCACGGTGAAAAGCGGCACTGCCTTCGCGGTAGCCAGAGAAACATGTCGAGCAGCGGCGCATGCGCGCGGAGTGCACGCATGCGCAGCAAACCGCCGTGCTCGAACACGAACTGATCTCGCGCTTACTGTTTGCAGCATGTCTTGTCACTTGTGTATACGACTTCATATTCGCCGCAGCTAGAAAAATTCTGGTTACAAATATTTAACGGCGCGTTCGACGTTACGATCCCGTGATTAGACACTCTCACCTGTGAGCTTTCCGTTGCGCTAAAGAAAATAGGCACCGTAAGTATTGATTGTCGGTAGGGGTTTGCGAATATTCGAGTTTCGAATTCAAATCGAATAGTTCGTAACCGAGTAATTCGATTCGACTTTCGAATAGCTAGTATTCGAAGTTTCAAGTACATCGACAGGACTATCTGAATATCTGAAACGCGACAAAGGCCAATGGTGCAACTTGGTTAGGGTGTGGTGGCCAAAACTAACGGTAACGTCGTCGTTCGTTTAACTTCCACCGACAACCTGGTTCAAAAGCGAGCGCATGTTGATCTTAAAGGAGAATACGTCATTTTCGCACGTAGTAAAACACAAAAGAAAACTGTTAAGTCCTTCACAACATCGCTCCAGAAACGAAGGCACGGACTTCTTGCGTAGTTCGGTCGCATATTCCCGCAAGCGCCGTAAAACGACTTGACTTTGGCCTGCGAAACCCTCGTTGATTGGCTTTGCACGTAAAAATTTGTTCCCGCTGGGCACTCGCCACTGCCGCACCGCACCACTAGTTTAGAAACTCCCATCGTTCCGGCGAGCAGTTAAAACGCTGCTGTTAACGGGTGCCCGAAGACCTTTGGGCCCGGAGCACACATGGCGATGAAGTGCAACATTACCGTTGTCAGATGAGCCGTATGGCGCGACCATACGGAAAGAAAACTAGCTACCGTCCCCCCTCTGTCAGGAGGTTATGAATGGCGCTGCTTGCTGGAATGGCGGCTATTCTGTGAACATGCTTGCGCGCCCATAAAAGCTGAAACAAAAGCCACTCCCGAACAAGTGCGTAATGAAGCTGTCAGCACCCCGTAGCGTCCATGATTTTTTCTTTGTCTTGCTGTAAGCGACGGTACACATTTCGTGGTATTATGCTATTCGATATTTGATTCCATATTCGGTGTTTTGGCCACTATTCGGCACTATTCGATTCGAGAAGAAATTTCACTATTGGCACACCCCTAGTTGCCGGTCCTTTTAAATATGTTCGCAGTACCAGGCTCGTAAAGGTTATCTAGACGGACTTTTCAAGTGTTGTCAAAGCCTTGAAATCACTGAAAAACAAACCAAAATCCGATTCTTGTCGAAGTCTCTTCAGTCCTATGCCAAGCATACGTATCAGAACAACGTTTTACATAACACACTGTCATTGTTTGGAAACAGCCTCACCTAAACCATCACTACCTATTGTATTGTAGTATTTGCCTTATTGTTATTATTGTGTTAGTCTGTAACGTGTATTATGCGTATTACGTTATTATGTATTATGTTACTCTGTATTGTCTGACTCTACGAATTTACTGAAATAAGCGTTTTTGAACCTTAGCCCTGTAAATTCACATTGTACGTATTTATTGTACTTTGATTGTTCCTTTGAATGTATGTACATATTTTCCAACATTTTTCCCACCCTGACACGATCTTTCAATTGAAAGACCGCAGTATTTATAAGTAAATAAATAAATAAATAAATAAATAAATAAATAAATAAATAAATAAATAAATAAATAAAAAAGTTCCCGGTCACAGGGACATAGAAGGCATTGTACTCGCTGGCAGAATGCCGGCTTCCCTAAGAACAATACCTAGGAACACCTCTGTAGGTCCTCCTGCCTTAGATATTAAAGAACTCGTGCGTAGGAACGGGATGGACTACTGGCAGCGATTTTGGTATACTAGGCCTTCTAACAAGGTCCCCCTAATTAAACCACGGATACTAAAATGACCTCCTTGTAGTAAAGTAAGACGCACTAAGGCCACTCTCTATCGTCTAAGAATATGACACACGTACGATACGCACACTTACTGGCTCCTTTGCAATGGTCTCTGGTGAATGTAGTGAAATACTAACGGTCCTGCAGATATTACTGGAATGCCACAAGCTTGACAATCTAAGAACAAAGCATTTTCACCTGGCATATAAACAAAAAAATACCACAACACCTAGCTCTATTTCTGGGCTCAGGCCCTTTATTCAGCACAGGCTCTGTTTCAAGTGTAAACGAATATTGTCAAAGATTGCATGTTATTGCCCCAACTGGACTGCCGATCAGCCTCTCAGGAGAGGCTGCTGCAGCGGCAGCTTTAAGAGGCAGATGTCTCCAGGCCTTTGTGGCTAAGGGCTCTGTTGAGGCATTAGTGCCGTCTTCACGAAACGCCACTGTAACTTTGAATTATTGGTAAATACTTGTAATCTCTTTTTTTTTCATATCGTACCACTACCGGATGTAGCCCATAGCCCACCGCACTTCATGCATCGGGATATCATTTGTTGCATATATATGTTTCTGGCCTTTTCATAGTCACGATATTATTAACACATCGTACCTCATCGTTCATCGTCATCCCAGCACAGATTGGCATAAAGCTCTTTGGCCAGATTTAGCCCTTGCCCCACAAAACACTATTAAATCATAATCAACATCAGCAGCAAGTTTCTTTTTCTGCCATTTTGCTTTTCCTGATCACAAAATTGCTACACTACAACTGAAACTATAAATAGAGGCCGCTATAGTTCTTTTGGAATTGTTACTTCTTTGCGTGCTATGGCTCTGTCTAATAGAAAACAATCCCATCCAACCAGTATTCAATTATTGACCAGGCAGAAGTAGTTTATAAATGCAGCACGTTCCATCTTACTGAACAAAGCAGTTGGAAACAGAGGGAAAGCTCTACTGCTTGATGCCTCGCGAGGACATTCACCGCGTCGGAATTGATTCGTCGCATGTACAACGCAAGGCGCGTCCTGCTGGCCTTGCCAAAAGAGGACTAGCCGCGTGGCGTGAGGCCAATCCAGAGATATAGCAGAATTATCCTGGCTTTTGGTTAGCTCTGACACTACAGCCGCAGCTGCTGCTTTTCGTCCCGGTGTCTGAAATCCACGGGACACAACATAATTACCGCCCATTGTGTCTGGAAATAATAAAGAGGAATAGAGGCTATGTTCAGAAAGATATTAAGGGCAACGCCAGTATATGGCCAAGAAATGATTTTTTTTTCACTCCGACATCAAACATCTTCTATGGCTGCTTACGCTACCAAAGATAGAAGTGTCAGTGCAAGGCATAATCAGAAAAAAATGACATGTTCATTCGAGCCACTCAACCACTGTCTATACATACATGTCTAGACAGACAGCCCTAGTGTACCAATTTTAGCATTTTCAATGTACAAGGTTTATTTAAGTTTTATCGCGTGACATTGTCTACAACCGCTGAACTATTCGCTATCCTAAGTGCTTGAACATATATCAATTCTGTAAGAGATGCGCAAAAATTGGTAGTTTCAGTGATTCACAGGCGGCACTAACATCACTTTAGCAGAAAAACGAAAACAATAAATGATAATCTCATCTACGAGACACTAAAAGAGCTCACAAAGGCAAATGAAAAGCATCATGAAATAATGTTCCAGTGGATACTGGGTTATTGGACCGGCAGCAGCGACAGCTAGCCGACATACCTACTTAACGTCCACTTATTCCGCAGCCATGAAGACCGTGTGACGTACAGCGCTTGCGGACAGTGGAGAACTACATTTTTACCGGAAGCACGAAACGCAGCACTGACGGAAACACCGTTAGACGAATGACGTCATCTTGGCGGAGCTTATATAAGCATAGGTACAAGCAAAGGCGGCCACTCTGCAGCGGCGACAGCTAGCCGGCATACCTACTCACCGCACATTTGTTCTGCAGCCCTCAAGATCGTCGGACGTAGAGCAAGGGTCGGTTTCTTCGTATACCTCTCATAGGACGCGAAATTCAAACGCTCCGCCGACGCAAGCGCCGACAGCGCCGAGAGCGCTATTGAGTTACGCCCCTTGCAGAAGGCCGCCAAGCTCAAAGGGCGATGACGTAGCGATTACGTTGCTTACGTCGTCAGGGCAACAGTAACAACAGCCGCTCGCCTCCACCCCCTCTTCCTCCCTCTCCGCGCGCCGTTTTCTTTCTATTTTTTTTTTTGTGCGCTTGCTTTTCCTCCTCCCCCATGCCGCGCACCGTTTTTTTATTTTGTACGCTTGCTTTTTCTCCTCTCCTATGCCCCGCGCCGGGATTTTTTTTTTGTTCGCGTGCGCTCGCGCGCGTGCTGTGCTTGGCCGCGCATTCGCGTTTGCCCGCAGCCAGCATGTGCTAGAGCATGAAGGATGAATCCACCTACAACATTTCTGTTACCTCTTTTTATTGTTGTTTCCGAAACTCAAGATTTCCATGTAATGGGGCACGATACAAGTTCAGGAGAGTACAGAAGGGAAGAATTCACAGTGTGTGCATGACTAAACACAAAAGTTCATTGTAAAATTTAGAAATTAAAAAATCGAACACATTGGAAAGTGTATAGGCCCTTTGACGTACACACATATAAGAAACACGATTTTCATTTGGTGCAATACCGAGCAAAGTGCATAGGAGCCTCTGATGAGAGGTAATCATGTAGTTTAAAGAAATGTCAGTGCATTACAAAAACATAACGAGGCGCAAAATATGTAAATATGAAATAATATTGCAATGATTTACTTATTAACCGTTGAAATGATACGAAACACAAAACAACCACTTACATATTTGCTCAGATTTTGCACAAATATACATGAAATGCTGGACACCTTCACCAGATAAACAAAATGAAAAAGATAAGATTTAGCACAGTAAGTAGTACATTGCGCTAAAAAGAGCAAGACACAATATATGGTACTTGAACACTACTTGAAAGTTAGTTGGTGGCAACGGGATGCAGGCCATGGTCAGTTTATGCAGCAGCACATGACATTCGAAGAAAAGCGTATTACTCAACGACCAGGTGAAATAAGCCTATACGCAGCTTTTCTTTCACCGCGAATACAATGCCTAGCTGAATGTGACGCCACTGAAGGGAGAACGTCATGTTGGGTACACTGAGCACTTCATTGTGATAAACACAAACAGTAAAATTCTGCATATAGACATGTCTCATGCCTACACACGAATCCTTAGAGCGGTTTTTCCATAGGCAATAACAGAGACAATATATAAACACACAAACTACTTCTTCAGCCGTAAGTACATAGCATATTCTCGCACCGAGAAGAAGCACTGGGGGCAGTGTAGAAAGCTGGTCCACTTGAGTTGCGGATCGAGACTTCGCAGAGCGCTGATTCTACAACTGTTAACCCCTCCTTGGGCAAACGCATCAGTTCTTGCTTTCTCGAATACTCCGAAAACGTTTCCGTCCTGAAATAAAGCAATTGAAAACTATTAATTCCAACGATACAAATTACGCAGTCGCATGAGGCAAACGTAGTTTCGTCGTCTCGGCTCAGTGCAAGCTGCGATACATTAGGCAGTTTTAGAATAGCGTACGCTATTTTAGCGTTTGCGGCTCGCTATTTCCGTTACTACGGGAGCCCGCAAGCAGTTAGCGTACGACGCATGACAGTTGCGCGAAAAGCCAACGCAAAGCTTTTCGTACGCTATTCTAAAACTGCCTATTGAGTCTCAGGAACGCGTATTTAAACGATGGCGAGTGATAAACAGGCAAAAAAAGCAAAACGCACTTCCATCACGCAGTTCTGTCATAGACGCAAAAGTTAAACTATGAGCCTTCTAGGAACAGCGATATTAACTGCAACATCGTGCTTTTCACGATTCAGCCGTAATAAAAAAAAACAATAACTGTGTTGTCCAACTGCAATTCGTAAATGTGTGGCTGCGAACGCAAGCGGCATGCTCACCTTTAGTTTTTCGGAACCTCGAAGAATCTTGCGGAACTCGGCCGGTCTTGAAGTATCCGTGCACCGTTCCATGATGTACGTATGGTGCGTGCCGTTAACCACCACGGCGGCAAGAGCGCACAACACGCAAACACCACGAAAACTCCACACGCCGGCCAAAGCTCGCTTCATGTAACGGAACATCACGAAACTTCATATCAAGGCCGGCGACTAGGACGGGCTCCTGTATGGCGTCGACGGAGCACGGCTGACATAACGACCACTCCGATAAGTCTCAAGAGCGAACAATGACCCGCTAACCACAACGGGAGACTTGCAGGTGTCCGCCAAGCATAGCCTCCCTGCACGGCCAGCCTGGTGCCCGCTCTCAGCACTCGCTTCATGCTACAACGGAACTTTCGAGGAATTCAAAACTAGCGTCCTAGCGTCGCGGCGCGCGCGCGGCCTCCGCGGCCGGCGCGGGGTGCACGGCTTTGCCGGCACGGCGGCAGGCTGCCATTGGCTGCTTTAATTTTGAATCTCCATGAACACTAGCGCCAATTTCACCTTCAGTTACGGCCCCTTTTAAAAGGCCGCCGAACTAGCAAATTATTCAAGATGGTGTCGGTGACGTCATCATGACGTAATTCTTTGGGACGCCGGAGCGGCAGTGTTTCCGGGTATTGCGTAGAGCGCGTGCGGACAGTGGACAAGTGCATCTGCACTGGAACACGAAACGCAGCAGTGACGGAATGACCGTTGGACGAGTGACGTCATCTTGGTGGAGCTTATATAAGCAGTGGGACAAGCAAAGGCGGGCTCTCGGCAGCAGCGACCACTACCGGCATACCTACTCACCGTCCATGTGTTCTGCAAATTGGTGAAACATGCTTTAGTTGACGAACTTGCCAATAATTCCAAAAAAAAACTCGCGGCTGCAATCATTTGACAACTGCAGAAGAACGTGTTGTTGGGCGAGTTGGTGCTTGCTGAATGACATAATGCAGCGCTAAAAACACACACACCACAAAGTAATGAACACAAACCGACGGGACAGGCGCTACTCACAACTTTAATGAAGACTACAAGATTGTGGCACATATATACACAACCAAATGCGCAAACGCAACGTCACAAACCATAGGGGGCGTATCATATCAAAGATTTGAAAAAATTGTGTTCCGCATTGTACAGGAAGACTGACGTCTGACTGACGCAATCATCATTCTTGTCTTTGATGTAGAAAGCCTCGAGAAGTTCACGCGCCGTTTTATCATGGCTTCTGCCCAGAATCCTCACATCATTAAATCTTGGCACACAAGAGCAGGTCTTACAATGCGCCGAAAGGTGCGCAGTGAAATCCTTCTTTAGATTGTTTGCGTGTTCCCTCATGCGGCCATTAACACATCTGCCCGTTTGTCCCACATAGGACTTCCCACAAGTTAGTGGTATTTCATATACCACCCCCGTCGCACACCGAGTGTATGGGGTGGAATGCTTGACTTGGCAGCCCGTCTTTGAGGCGTCCATGATGGGGGGCACAGTAGGGCCAGCTTGTTGGGTGCGGAAAAAACCACAGGTACATCTTGTCGTTAAAATAGGTGACTCTGTAGGTGAGGCAATAATGTCTGAAGAATGGCATCGTGTTCCGACGGAGATACTGGAAAAAGCAATGCTGTTGTGCAGTTCTAAACCAAACAAAAGAGAGATAACGTTCTAAAAAAGTCTCGAAAGAAAAGGATGAGAAACCGCGACATGGGTATAGCTGATGAATCACCGATCTTCGTAAACGAACATTTGTGCCCTGCTCTGAAAAGGCTTCTTTCTTTTACAATCGGCAAAAAGCGTGAACGTCACTGGCGTTTTGTGTGAACACGCAATGGAAAAATCTTCGCAAGAAATTCGGAAACAGACGCGATACGCATCGACTGTGACGGGGATCTAGACAAAATCAACTGAACAGCCAAAAATGTATCGGCCTTTTGACAACACGCACCATGCCGTATTACGAATTGTGCCCTCCCCAAGAGCTACCAGAGCGCCCTCGAATGCACAACCCAATTTCAGCCATTCAAATCAATGCTCGCTCCCTTAGCTCCAAAAAATCAATTCAGTGTTGTTTTAGATGAATTTCTTTTTCATTTTGACGTTATCATGTTTTGACCATCGTTATCAAATAAACCGTACAGGCATGCGTGGTGGAGGTTCGGCAATGCAGGTCACGCGAAATAAGCCACGTGAACTGGTAAAAGAATTTACACGTGTCACAGCCGACTTTGAAATGCTTTGCTTGAGAAACAAAACTGAAATTTTTGGCGTAGTATACCGACCTCCCTGGGACAATATAGCTACTTTTTGAGATATTTTAGACAAAATATTGGAATACACCACGCTTCACCGAGCAACCATGCTCCTCGGAGGCGACTTTGCCATAAACTTGCTTAGTGAAAATGCACACTCTATTGAATTGCTAAATAGAATCAGAGCTAGTGGTTTTCAGACCGTCGTCACGACACCAACAGGCATAACAGAACATAGGCAATCTGGACTGAATACCTTCGTGGTAAATCTAGATGTTTGTGTTCACAGTGTGAGTACAATGTGCGCAGACATAAGCGATCACAACCCTAATGTACATACGTATTAACGTCCAAGGGCGCAAGGTGACGTTCACAAAACGCCTGTGGAATACAGGCGTAATAAAATTACTGGGAGTTTAACCTCCCGAAACCACGATATAATATGAGGGACGCCGTAGTGGAGGGCTCCGGAAATTTCGACCACCTGGGGTTCTTTAACATGGCCTAAGTCTAAGTACACGAGCCTCAAACATTTTCGCCTCCATCAAAAATGCAGAAGCCGCGGCTGGGATTTGATCCCGCGACCTACGGGTCAGTAGTCGAGTGCCATAACCACTAGACCACCGTGGGGGGGGGGGGGGGGGGGGGGGGGTGAAATATAGTTGCATGACACAGCAAAATATGGACTTCTTTTGGGAACAAATCTCCAAAATATATTGGTCAGTGGTATACACCAAACTAATGCATCTGCTGCTTACGCAGAGTTTTTGTCCATAATTTTGAAAACATGAAACATTTCGTTCCTGTATAAATGTCTTAAAAAACGGAAAAACATTATGAAACCGTACATTAGAGCGTAACACATCAAGATGATCGACAAGAAAAATAAACTTTTTAAACGGCTCTTGTCATCAAGAGATCCTTGCCAGCAGGCAGCTTTTAAAAATTTCCGCAGCAAATTAAACTCAAAGCTAAAAAAAAGCGAATGCCTTGTATTACAATAACTTTTTTTTGTAATTTATTGTAGAAACACCCCGCGAAAGCGAGGAAAGTAATCAATCCCGTTTTGAAACGCGGAAACACCGCTGGTATGATATCAGAACTAGAAGTCTTTAACAAACGGCTTTCGGGCACTGCTTTAGCCGAACACTTTAACGCCCACTTTGTAAATATGGTAAAGGCATCGCATGGTTTTCCAAACATTACCGTGACTCTGTTTTGCAAAGAAAGTATTTTCTTGGAACCCACAACTGAGATCGAAATTTGTGAAGTATTCATGCGCCTAAAGAATAGTAAAGCTGTGGACGTTGATGACATACAGGTGAGACGCGTGAAGTATGTCATTGATAAAATTTTCATCCATCTCACGCATATGTTTACCCAGGCATTAGAAACCGCTTGTTTCTCAAGTGCGATGAAACGTGCGAAAGTCACTGCTATTTATAAAAGTAGTGAAAGGAGCCTGTTACTAACTATAGGCCCATATCATGCCTCCCTGTGCCTTGAGGGGTCTTGAAAGAATAATTCTCAACAGTTTAAATAATTTCTCTGCAAAACACAATATAACTTCCGATTGCCAGCCTGGATTTCGCAAGGGACAATCAACAAAAACGCCTTAACTAACACAAAAAGAAATATTTCTTCATAACATCGAAAAAAAACCAAGTAACTCTTGGTATTTTTGTAGACAACACAAAGTCCTTTGAATGTCTAAACCATAATACTATTTTAAAGAAGTTGTAATTTTATTGCGTACGTGGTGTAGTTCATTCCTTGTTTAATGCTTACTTGAACGACCGTAAGCAGTGCGTTACAATTATTAACTGCGTATCCTCTTTTAAAAATATTACATATGGAGTTCCACAGGGAAGCCTGCTCGGGTCACTTCTTTTTAATGAGTACGCAAACGATGTCACTGAACTAAAAAATTGGCCGCGTATCTGCGTGCTTCGCTGCAAATGTCGTGTAAAGACGATAGAAGAGGCGCTGCGTGAGATATGAACGCCATCTGGGCAATACGTCGGGAAACGTGAATGCTGTGTTGCGGGCTGGTAGTCCCGGCGCAGCAGCAGGCAAGACCGGCGGGGACGCCAGCCAGCCCGAACACGCGGTTTGGCGCGAAGCGCAGAAGCAGAAGAAACGTCCGCACTCAACGAGTACTCTCCACACACTCTTTTATATTCACGTCGCCTGGGTAAAGCAGGAACGCCAGAGCGGCGCCCCATGGCGCTCGTACAGTGCGATACTGAACTGAAACCGAAACACAACAATGAGCTCGCGCAGAGGGCACAAAGGAAGCCAAGTTTCGGCGCAGTCGCATTTTCAGCGCAGCTTAAGAAACTAGGGTCTCTAGAATTACGTATCTATGTATTTTCTATTAAAGGAACACACCACCTAATACTTACCTAGTGATGTTGCGCCTCAGATATGCGTAATGTTTGCTTTTTGATCAACCATGTAGACAAGTATGAACCTAGTGAGCCGTTCACGATGGCTGGCCCTTGTGCAAGGGGTTCAACTTTGGCCGATTGGCTGAATCGAGGGACGTGCCGACAAACAGAAAGACAGACAGACACACAGAAAGACGGACCAAAATTTCTGCGTTTAAGTTCCCCAAGAAAGACTATCGTCTTTAATAATGACTCTCCCATTGTAATGCACGTGGATGACACAGGTCTGTTCGTAAAGAGGCATGATATAAATGAAGTTTTTACCAAGTCTCAAAAAGAGCTTTCAGATCTTTGGAAATGGTCGAACACTAACTTACTTAAAATCAACGCTGGCAAGGCTAAAGCCATCTTTTTTAGGGCCAAAAACAAGCATGTACGTCCACCAGCAAACTTGTGTATTTGTGGGAGTGCAGTCGAGCTTGTAGAAAAGCATAAATCGCTTGGCGTCATCTTTTCTGCTGATTCTGTTACCTTTGTACAGAAGTGTGGAAACCCTAATTCACCGATTAAGGCTAGCTACTGCCTACACCAAGCATTTTTCACACAAAATGGGCTGCGCTGAAACTCCTTAATGTATATGCCAGTGGATGTGTAGATGAAGACATCGGCCACCTCCTACTAGGATTCCCACTCCACGACACACCAAGACGTCGACTTGAATCTGCGTTAATTGCATTAGACAACATACCACTAAGTTTAAGGAAACTTTTCGCCTTCTGGTGAACAAGCCATTTGCAGAAGCGCGCTTTAAAAGCAGCAAAATTTTTCTTGAAGATAGTGCCATTCTTGGCCGTTAATAGCTCATTTCAGCTTTCATTTGTTTTAGCGTAACAGTGTGTATTTTTGTGACTATTGACTTTTTTTGTCTTGTTTGTTATGCTGCCTGATGGTTGTTCTTCAACGTTTTTTTGACACCAGCGTGTATATAATTATGCGTGACTGTTGAATATCTCTTTTGACTTTTATGCTTGTCTTGACGGTTATGCTAAGTTGTATATTGTATGTGCTGCGGAGGTGGTATGCTTGTAAATTTTGGAATCTATATGCTCTACGTTGGACACCTCTAAAAGCTAAGGAGTAGCCGGCGCCTCATTTGTGCGCCAACATCTCTTTACGTCATGTCCATAAAAAATCAGAAGCCAAAGTTACCACAATTGCTAATAACTTTACGGTCCGCAAGACCGGCTTCTGCGCCTTTTAAGAATTATAAAGACACACACCATCAGCTTTGGATAAACCCTACCGTTATTGAAACACCACGTGCGTAGTCCTTCCAAAAGAGAGTCAAACGTAACTTCCGCTCGTGATAATTACGTTTAAAAGAGCTAAGCCTCCGTTATTTCTTTTAAGCATCAATTCCACATGCTGCAGCGGCCTTGGACACTGCTGATGTTCAACATGTCATTTTCATTATTCAAACGCCTCATTCTTTACTATAGCTACAAGGGTCAATACCGTGCTAATGATGTATGTTTGTTTTCTTTTCCTGCAGAACTGCTGTCGTCGTCACTTTCCGAAAGACGCCCGTTATCTACTGAGAGTAATAACATACGCCAAGAGTTTACTATCTGGTTGACAATAAATTACATGTATCCTGGTCGCCGCGTTCTAATTGTTACATATGGGGAACGTAGCTGTAGTAAGCAAGCAACCGAAGAATTGGCTAGGTAGTAGAGCCAACCAGATGCTCGTTATATTTGCGATGTCTACGACGACAAATTATTTGACACACTTCTTATAAATTGCTGTCTAATTTACCGAGTCTCTTAGACAAAAATATTTCTCTACGGCAGTAACTACTTATGTTCATTGCATTATACAATGTGTCCCAGCTATCACGCAGCACGATTTAAAAAATAGACGAATGGTGTTACGCAAGGCAAACCTAATTTGCATAGTTGCTAGTACAGTGGAGCAGCCACTACTATTGTTTCGTTATTGAGGTTTAATTAATAAGTCGAAATTATATTTGTAACTCGACAAGTACTCAACTATTTATCAAATTTTTAATGAGGCATGCGTAGACAAGTTCAAATGACATCTAACTGCGCTATTTTCAATAACGCACTAATTACACGCTGATTTTTTTTCCGGTTGATAAAGAGGGCCGCAAAATATGAAAAGTGACAAGTGACTACACTGTTGCGCGCGTCAATAAGATGCGCCCTCAAAGAGGCTCACTGTGACGTAGCCAGTATAAAGAAAAAAAAATTGGATCGCCCCATCTGTAATTTCCCAGCCGAAGAACGCGCCGTTTGGTCTTACAGAGTCAGGCCATAGTCAGAACAGTGCTCCTGCCGCGTTATCAATGAGAGCAGTCGGCCGTAAGATCTGGATAATGATAGCGGCGTACAATCGAGTGGAACGAATCGCTGCAAGATTGCGACCCATGTTCACGCCCGACATGTAACCTTGGCAAAGTGCGAAACGCTGCCTCTGGCAACGGACAACAGGCAAAGCGGTTGCTTGCGTAACCCTAATTGAGGGCGCTGCTTTCGTTAGCGGGTGCAAGCATAGCCACGTGTTATTTTGCAGGTTTCGCGGACTTTCTTTTTCAGAAGTAAAAAATGAGCACACAATTAGTACGTGGTTGAAAACAGCGCAGTTAGGTGATTTGGGCATGCTGACATATGCCTCATTGACATTTTGATAATTATGTAAGTACTTGTCCAGATAGTACAATTATTATTATTATTATTTAGACCACAATAACGAACAATTAGTGGTGGCTGCTCCAGTCTACTGGGAACAAAATGTACTAGGTTTGCTTCGGCTAACGCTGTTCCTCCTTTTTTAAATGATGCTGCTCGGTAGTTGGGACGCTCTGTGTATTACTCACTTTAGTCGCTCCTAAATGTCCCAACCCATTTGCAAATAAAAAGCAGCACAGGCAATGTAAGTGCGTGCACTTCCTACATGCCGCAGACATGGGAATAAATCTCGTTGAGAATTTGTTGAAGTCATTCTATAATATAACGGCGCCACCCTGCCATCTAGTCGCGGTTACCTGGGAAGTCAGCAAAAATATGGGACACTTATGTTATTGCGTTTCGGCAGTGTATTTTATAAATATGTCCACGATCCAAGTTCAATGCTGTGATTCTTCCATTGCCCTCATCGATTTATGGCAGTTTTGAATAAATCGGGCTACTAGAGAAACTTGCATTTAATAATCCGTCGACGTTTACTCAAAGCTTTGCTCACCATAAGAGGTGTAAACTTTGATCTTTGAGCCTAAAAAGAACAATGGGCGCTTGGTGTCAGAAAGGAGGACAATTTGTTGTGGAAGTGAGAGCTAGCTGTACCGAAAAGACAAAGAAGGAAACCGAACACGGACATCGGGCTATATCGAAGGAATGGAACAACTGATGAGCCAGCACCCGTGGCTGCTTCTCGTGATTCACGTCCCTTCTTTTTTTCTTATTTCGTAACACACTCCCGCTGCCGACAAACTTAGGAAGTGCTGGCTGCTTCGAGGAGGTAACCTTTCTGGGCAGGACGCCTAATTATGGAGCCAGACGTAAACATCAGGCAGCACGCTGTGCGATGTTGTCGCGATTGGGAAGAAGTTCGGTTACGCGAACCAGTTTCTAGAGTATTGGCAGTGAGTCGTAGTGCCCCAGGATTACATTGCCGCCCTGACGCTTCATGGGCCGAGCGCAGAAGCAACAAGTGCTCCTTGCACCAGCGCTTCCACAGACGATTTGTTAGCGCTTGCCGATGTAGCACTCGATGTAGCACTCGACGTCGACGACTGAGGAATTACGGCGCCGAAATCTTGCGGCGTGTATGTTGCACGTTTGCAAAGCAGTAAGTGCTAAGGTGTAAGTGGGCTTGGGTCCTCGTGAACGGCAGATAGATAAGTCAGCGGGCGGCTCGCCTCGACCACGCAGATAACCGCTGTGATGTCTTCGATGGATACATCACTGCGACCCAGTGCACATTTCAACGTGCTTTTGGTAATGCCAACAGGTCACTCGCACCATCGGCCCTACCAAAGGGCTCGCTCGACGTTTAAGTTCCACTCTATGCGATGGCCACTGTAGAAATATGCCAAACTGGATGTTGCATGATTTTCGAGCTGTGTTGCGCTGTGTGATAGAATGTTAGGACGTTGTCCGAGTAAACTGTAGATGGTATTCCACGACGGGAAATAAAACTTCGAAAGACTGCGTCAAAGCTGATGGCTGTCGTGTCCGTTTTGAGTTCCAAGTGTAGAGCACGTGTTACAGCGCATGAGAAGATGGCTATGTCTTCATAACAAGTCTGTTTCGCTGCATGACGATTAAATGGTCCGCAGAAGTCGACTCCAGCGACCGAGAACGAACTTGCGTCGGTAATTCGGTCTCGGGGTAATGGCGCTGTTCGTGTCAGTTCTGGCTTAATCCTACTTGTCGCCACATGGAACAGCCTCCGAATGCAAAATTTACTGTTTTGCGTCCTTTCAGTACCCAGAAACGCTCTCGTAACTCGGCCAGCAGTGCGTGCTCGACGTTTGAGTGAAGCATTCGCTCATGAGTGGAACGAATCAGCAGCTCTGTGACAGCGTCGCGCCCAGGAAATACGCCACAGTGACGTACGGACATGATCCCAGGCGGAAGTCGGAGACAACCTCCAACGCATATAAGCCCATCGTTACCGATGAACTGACGAAGAAGTAACAGGTGGGATGAAGTAGGCGCAGGTTTTCCAGCCGACAGTGCCGCTAAGTCGTCTGGAAAGTGCGAATGCTGGACTTGCTTGAACCAGTCATCTTCATATCGTAGGATTTCTTGGGTATTTAGTGGTCCGACTGTAGAAGAATGAAAGATGAACTAATGGGGATGCGAATGATTCGTTGTCATCACGGCGGTATTCCACGACGAACGACGACTAAACTGGTGGCGGTCATGTGCGTTGGTATCGCAGATGAAGAGCGCATGTTATGCCATGCGAGAAGACGGAAATGCGTGCTTTTGAGTGAATCTACCAAGAAGTGCTACCCGGCTGCAATGGAAGCTGCTGCCAATGGGGCTGAAGCTTGGAGAGGCGGCTGTTTGTGCTGCGCGAGAAATAGTCCATTCTTGCTGTGATGTCCAGTGTTCTTCGCGGTTCCGTACCGTTGTTTGCCATATTTAGCTTGTTGTCCTGAGGTCCGGTGTCCTTGCTTCCGTGCTTGGATCTACTGGTTGCCTGTACCGTGTTTTGAGCGCATTGCGCCCAGGTGGCTTGCTGAGGAAAACTGGGCAAATTGTGCAACTTGGCTAGGATCACATTGGGAGCTGGTGGCAATGGCATTCGCAGGGATAGGCACTGGTTGAAGTGCGATGAAGCTAGATCGCTCAGTTACACTGGGCGGCTGTGGCACTAAAAGCGGCTGATATTTCCTTGACATCTATAAAAGCAGCTCTTCTGGTATTATAAATGTGCGTGACAAATAACCCATGATCGTATGATCGCGTTCATGTAAAAAAAGACATACCTGGCCTTTGACAAAGCTTACAGCGTAGGTGCGTTTACTGTTTGTCCGCACATAAGTGCCAGCACCAGCAAGACACTACGTGGGGAACAGATAGGACCAAGACTTCTTGCTGCATGCCACATGCACAGGTAGTGAGGTCCAAGAGACAATGGCTCCTAGAAAAATAGGGGAACAGCTGAAAGCTTCCTGCCTGGTTTTCTACGGCTTAAGCTATTAATGTCAGTTGTATCGACTGCTCAAAACGTAACTTGGTGGTGTTACTGCTTTTTGATGTTATTACTAGCGTGCTTTAAAGTTCGCTGCTATACGCCAAGGTTACACGCTACACTTTTGATAACGGTAGCAACATGTTCTGACTTAGGGCGATTTTCTGACAGTGCAGCGACCGGATACTTCACTCCTTAATGTATTTTTGCTACTTGGTCGCGTAGCGTTTATAATTTCATTTGATTATGCTTTGGGTGAAATTAATGTGTGAACCTTCTTATGCTAAGGCATATACTATTGATAACACACAAGGTTTTGACATCCTTTATACACCAGCAAATTGAGAACAGGGCGCTTCGTCGCTTCCTTGTCACGGGTAGCTCCGCTCTAATGTATAGAGGGGCCGCATTTCCGGCGCTCTCGGCGAAACGCTGCACGTTTTGGGCTGCTTGCCGTTCTTCGTGCGACATTCCAATTTGTTGCTATCGCATTCATTGCTTCGCCCTTGCGTCGAAACTGTGACATTTTTGTCAATTAATCTGGTCAATGTCATTTATTTTAGCATTTTCGTCTGAGCATACAGTACGTGTGCGAAAACGACTGGAGAGTTACTGTCGCACAATTTTTAGAAAAAATATTGCTGCATTCGACCTCCGACCTGAAAACCCTCTGCTGACCCTCACTACGGACCAGAACCTGCTTGCTGTGGAAGTGGATGGCGTGCCTGTGACTGCCCTCATTGATACCGGCGCACATATTTCTATTATGAGCTCTGATCTCCGTGCACGATTAAATAAGGTCCTTACGCCGCCCGAGTCCCTATTTGTACGTGTCGCTAGTGGAGGAACTCCGGCTGTACTCGGAATGTGCACGGCACGTGTGAGGTTCTTCGACCGCCAGACGTCCGTTATGTTTCATGTTCTCGCTCATTGTCCTCATGATGTCATCCTCGGACTCGATTTCTTGTCTGACCACTCTGCTGTCATTGACTGCTCGGCCGGTGTTGTACAACTTGATTTGCCTGCGTCCGCCGACGTGTCGGAGATGGTTCAGATGAAACTTTCGTGTGCTGAGGCTGTTCGTCTGCCACCACAAGCCCTAACTTGCGTCGCTGTTGAACCATATCCCAGTGTACCGGATGGAGATTACGTGGTCTCTCCCTCTCCCAGTGTTCTACTGGCCCGCAACGTCTCCTCTCCGTACACAGTTGTAACTATTACAGCGAACAAGACGTGCCTTCCTCTTCTGAACTTCGGATTGAGCCCTCAAGTCCTACCACAAGGCATTGCTCTCGCTACTCTGTCACCGTCGTACGAGTGCCAGATCTCATCGGTGTCACCCGAACTGCCCGCTGTCGTCTCTCCAAACCCGCACAGAGTCGACGCAGTCCCCTCTTCTACACTGCACAGCAACATAACCAAGATGATTGCCTTAGACCTTTTGCCCTCTCAAGTTAGAGACCTCAGTGATGTCCTTACGACCTACTCTGACATATTTGACTTTGACGGTAGGCCCTTAGGTCAAACCTCGCAAGTCAAGCACCGCATAGATACCGGTGATGCAGCTCCAATTCACAGGCGTCCTTACCGAGTTTCACCATCAGAGCGCCAAGTTATTCAACAGGAGGTCGATAAGATGCTCACAAAAGGCATTATTGAGCCTTCTTCGAGTCCGTGGGCTTCCCTGTAGTCTTAGTTAAAAAGAAAGACAACACCTGGCGTTTCTGCGTGGATTATCGGCATTTAAACAAGATCACCAAAAAGGATGTCTACCCGCTTCCTCGTATCGATGACGCCTTGGACTGCCTTCATGGTGCTACCTATTTTTCTTCGATAGACCTACGCTCTGGTTACTGGCAAATCGCCGTAGACGACCTCGACCGTGAGAAGACCGCCTTTGTAACGCCTGACGGTCTCTACCAATTCAGAGTCATGCCGTTCGGTTTGTGCAATGCGCCGGCCACGTTCGAGCGGATGATGGACACGCTTTTGCGCAGCTTTAAATGGTCTATCTGCCTTTGTTACCTGGACGACGTCATTGTATTTGCTCCCTCCTTTGAGTCTCACCTCGACCGACTTTCGTCTATTCTTTCCGTGTTTCGTGCGGCTGGGCTACAACTTAATTCATCGAAGTGCTACTTTGGCCATCGCCAAGTTGCTATTCTGGGGCATCTCGTCGACTCATCTGGCATCCGACCCGATCCCGACAAAGTTCGCGCTGTCCTCGATTTTCCCGTACCAACTTGTGCCAAAGACGTTCGAAGTTTTATGGGCCTATGCTCATATTTCCGACGATTCGTCAGAAACTTCGCAGATATTGCCCGCCCCCTCACTGACCTTCTCAAGAAGGATGTGCCATTTTGGTGGGGTCCTGACCAAGCCAGTGCTTTTTCCCGCCTCATTACGCTGCTCACCACACCGCCGATCCTCGCCCACTTCGACGCGTCCGCTCCAACCGAGGTGCGCACCGACGCTAGTGGTTACGGCATTGGCGCTGTGTTAGCCCAGCGTCAATCCGGTCATCATACAGTTCTTGCGTATGCCAGCCGGCTCCTTTCTCCTGCCGAACGCAATTACTCTATTACTGAGCGCGAGTGCCTGGCGCTTGTATGGGCAGTTGGTAAATTCCGCCCCTATTTATATGGTCGACCTTTCACCGTTACCACAGACCACCACGCTCTATGCTGGCTTTCAGCACTCAAAGATCCAACAGGGTGCCTAGCTCGTTAGGCTCCACGCCTCCAGGAATTCACGTACACAGTGGTCTACAAGTCCGGCCGTCTACACCAAGACGCCGACTGCCTTTCTCGGTACCCCGTCGACGATCCAGACCTCGTAACGGATGACACGTCCATCTGTATTTCCTCGCTCTCCGCTTTCGGCAACATCGGTGACGAGCAACAGCGTGACGCGTCCCTACGAGATCTAATCACCCGCCTGAATACTGACTCGACGGACAGTTCGCTTCGCATGTTCGTCATCATCGACGGCATTTTATACCGCCGGAACATGCGCCCAGTGGGACAGGAACTACTAGTTGTAGTACCCACTCATCTCCGCTCGACCGTACTTCAGCAACTACATGATGTACCAACGGCCGGCCATCTTGGTGTTGCCAGAACGTACGACCGTGTCCGCCGACGCTTTTTCTGGCCCGGCCTCTACCGTTCCGTACATCGTTATGTCGCTTCTTGCGAGTCGTGCCAACGCCGGAAAAGGCCAGCTGTGCACCCCGCCGGGCTCCTTCAACCTATCGACGTACCTGCTGAGCCTTTTTTTCTTGTCGGCCTCGACCTTTTGGGACCTTTCCCACTTTCTAACAACGGTAACAGATGGGTCGCCGTCGCTACGGATTATTCGACCCGTTTTGCCATTACGAGACCTCTCCCGAGCAGCTGCGCTACAGACGTCGCCGAGTTTTTGATACAAGACGTCATCTTACATCACGGCACTCCTCGTCAACTTATCACGGACCGAGGTCGTTACTTTTTATCCAAGGTAATCGAGGACCTACTTCGGTCTTGTGCAACCAAGCACAAGCTTACGACGGCCTATCATCCCCAAACGAACGGACTCACAGAACGTTTGAATCGCACGCTCACTGACATGCTCGCCATGTATGTCTCGACTGATCATCGCGACTGGGACGTTGCGCTACCCTTTGTCACTTTTGCGTACAACAGCTCGCGCCACGACACTGCTGGATATTCTCCCTTTTACCTTTTGTATGGAAGAGAACCGACCTTGCCGTTCGACACGCTCGTACCCACCCCTGCCCACCTGTCCACCGAATATGCTCGCCACGCTATTAGCACAGCCGAAAAGGCCCGTCAGATCGCCCATCGACGCCTTTCGGACTCGCAACTCCGCCAGAAACATACATACGACAGTTGCCACCGGAACGTTCGCTTCAATCCGGGTGACCTCGTTCTCCTGTGGTCTCCGTCTCGGCATGTTGGCCTTGCCGAAAAACTTCTGCCCAAGTACTCCGGCCCTTACCGTGTGCTACGCCAGGTGACTGGGGTCACCTATGACATCGCCCCTCTGGACCATACGGCGCCCTCTACGTCTTCCAACGTCGTCCACGTCGCTCGCCTGAAGCCGTACCTTTCGCCCACCACCTGCTAACAAACGCCGAGTCGGCGCTTTCGCCGCCGGAGGTTGATGTAGCGGGGTTGCAGCTATGACTGTGGGGAGGTGTGCGAAGAGGAGGCAGACGACGTGTCGGTGTTCTGAAGATACACAACCGCCATCTTGACTGCTGGACTATTCCATACTGTAAGCAAGTTAAATATATTCGTAACAATATCTATTAAAACACCCTGCTGACAGTTCCATTGCGTCCCTTGAGCGCCCCATCTGGTTCCAATACGACGTCCGCGGCCAAGTCTCCCGATTTTATCCTCATCGCCGTCGCACGTCTGCAGCAACCTTTAAGTGACCGCGTACTTTCTAGCGGCGCAGCAGTCAGCATGTCGACGGGACACACAGGCCCTCTGACACTTATAACACGACAAACCGTCGGGCGAATTACCGCAGAGACTCACCAACTTCTGCGCGGAGCTTGATGCCGCCACTTCAAGCCAGCGAATGCCCCCATCACCTCGACGTCTGATGATACCGTCGCCGGGAACCTAGGCAGCCATGGAGGTAAGGTTGCCAGTCATCTAGAGCTACACGCCCATATGCCTCTACCAGTCACCATGTGTCAGAATAACGTTCGTGGTTTGCGGACCATGTTATACGTTGATTCTAGTGGACACAGAAGCCAGTCTCTCCGTTATCAGCAAGGACTTCAAAAGCGAACTACATTCAAGGTGTTATTTCATGGCATAACTCTAAATACATTTCCTGCAGTGAGTTGATGATTGCTCCAACCCCTTGGTGTGCGCACCTCGAACGCTTATTTACCCGATCACGCGTATCAGGCCGAATTCGCAATACTTGCTAAATGCATTGTTAACGTGGCCTAAATGGCCTAAATTTCCTTCAACAGTGCGGTAGCACTCTTCTTTGTGGTGCCGGCGAGCTTTTCCTCTTTCCTCTAGCCGACCAACCTGTTCACTCACTCCGGCGCCTTTTTTATTCAGGGCTGCTGGTGCAGACAGCCATGCATTTGCTCGTATTGTAGAGCCTGTGCCTTCAATCGTTGTGAATGAAACTGTGCTCGTATCTCCTTGCGCCATCTCTGTGGGCTGTGCAACAAATATAGAAGTGCGTAAAATTTATCTTATCAGTCTGCTGTTCTAGCCATCACCTCAACCAAAACTGTCACGGTGTGATATGTTTATTGGAAATGAGTTCATCAAAAAGGAGAGCAGCATTTTCGACAAGTTGGTAATTCATAACTTCAGTGCGACTGTGCAACAAAGGAAAAGGCGCAGACAACAGAGGAAAACGCAGCCAGCGTGCTTTCTTCTCTGTTGACCGCGACTTGTTTTTAACACGAAAGTGTTTTATGCCAAAGCCCACCAAGGCTTTCATGACGTATTTCCGTCACGGAAGTACGTCAGCAAAATGAACGTCATCAGATGCCAAAGAAAAAAAAACTATAAAAAGTTCAGTTGGCGGGAGTCGAATCCACGATCTCTCGGTCCGCGACGTTGGCTGGCGGGCGTTTAGCACACTGAGCTACCATCACACACATTACGGAGGCTACATAAACGCGCCTTTTATCTTTCACACTTTCCTCTCACAGTGCTCTTGGATTGATGGATGGATGCTATGAGCGTCCCCTTTATAACGGGGCGGTGACATCTGTGCCACCAGGCTCGAAAAAAAACACCTCTTTCCTACGACCGTCCCATTCGGCGCGCTTTCAATACAAGTCTAATTTTGTCAACGCTTTAACACACCGTGAAGTGCCAGCTTTAGCCGAAGCCTCGCTCATAGCATCCGTCCATATCGATAAATAGCTCCCTGACGCTCGCCTGGCTGTCGCACCGCTTTCCCCGCTCTCCCGTGAGAAGAAGAAGAATAACAAAACTTTATTTTGAGGGAATGGGTAGAAACTCAGGAGCCTGTTGGTTGGGGCCACAAGTCCAGGGCCCCACTGGCTTGCGCCGCTCGCCTAACTTGACTCAGAAGCGCTAATTGCACCTCTGGGTCCGAGCTGCCAAGTTGTGCCTTCCACTGCTCCGAACGTCCTACAAAGTTGCTGCCTAAAAATGAGTTTAAATGAGCTGGCTTTCGGTCGCACACCCAAGAGATATGGTATTCGCAATGCCCATAGACTGTCGCACCGCCAAGCGGAATTCAGGAGCGTCCTCTCGAGGAGGGTTAGTAGACGACAAAATGGCAGCACTACGCAGTCGCTCCCTTGTTCGGCTGTGCTAACCTCAGTGTTAACGCGTTGGCAAGGAAGGAACACTACGACTTGGCATGTTCCCTGCATCAGTGAACAAGCCGGGCCCTCCGTGACACGAGAAATCTGATTCGTTCTTGCGAGGCGCGAAGTTTTTGTGAAAATATGTGGCGACTCGCGCTTTCAGTGCTAGCCCACAGCGTACGCAAACTATCAGCTTCGCGAGGCTCTCTGTAGCCACGTAGATTAGTTAAATGTTATCGTCTGACATATTCAGTTGAAGCTCACCCTGTTTTACTTGTATAAAGCATCGGTCAGTGTTTCTTGTAGTGCATGAATCCCATAACACTGTACGCGGGAGGTCGCGCCGGCTCGCGATGTGCTCTTGCAAAACTGAGCAATCTCAAGTTGTCGATACATTAAAATATGCCTCTATCCTTTGTCAGCAAAGCGCTGTTAATAATCGTGCGAGCGACGTTTCAATCATTCGAGGACGCGTCTGCTCCACGCCTTTCGTGGAGCGAACGCTTTCCACGCCGTCCTTCGCCAGTGTATTGGTTTTATAGCCAGCGCTGCGCCGCTTGTTTTTGTACGTTTGTTGATAGGTGGCAGCACACTGCAAGCGATTTGCTCGTTGACCGGTCTGAGAGCAAAATCAGCGAAATGTTCTCCGCGCCCAGACGTCTCTGTAATTGTAAACATGGTGATGCGGAGTGGCCGAAGTTGTTCGGCGGAGGAAATTCTTCAGATTGCTTTCAGCAGTGATGTTGAAAGAAACCATCTTGACGACGAGGATATTTCACTGGACGTAGAAGACTGTGAAGGCACCGAGAGTGACAGCGACGGTAGCGACGGTGAAACGATCAGCTGCTAACTCACGAGGAGCGAGTTGCACTTCACGTCCCCTCGTGCGTTATTGTTCTTTCACGCTCGTAAGTCACTTTGATTGTATTTAATGTATAATATCCTCAGAGCGAGATCAAAATAAAAGCATAGTTCCTCTTGTGCATTGCATGTATCAATTATTGTGGATATTATGGAGCGCCGCATGCCGCCAACACGCTCGAGCTCGACCAGAGAAGCGAAATGGTTAGAGCGTTGGAACGTGCAGTCACAGCCACAATCCACGCCTTCGGCTAACTTCGTGCCTGCAACATGCGAGTGAAGTGAATTGCACACGGCTAGAGCTTCAGCATGGCTGTGGCAAAAGCGCTACTGAATGGGAAGTTAAATGCTTGTGTTCCCTTGAAGACGTAACTCCGCGTTCCCGACTCAAACCATCACCACGTTAAACGTGCGGTCCCGTGCAGCAGCGATGGCGCTACTCGCTGGCGGCCTACCACTGCGGCAAATCCGTAAGGCAGGCTCGGTACAACGTATCTATAAACGTTGGCTCGGTACGTACTACCTCGGGGTGCCCTTCTGCTCGTACGTCAATTTTAGTTCATGCAGTTTTATGTAGCACGCACAGGATTTCGCAAAGCATCGTTATGCACGGTAACGCGTAGCTGAAATATAACCTTTCACACCACAGCAAATAATTAGGTGGCGAGTACTTAGCACTTTCCATGGTTTGGGAAAGTAGTTTAGTCTCGTATCCATTTCAGCGCAGCCCGTGACTTCATCCGGTGAAAGTGGCACTGGCCGTACGTCCGCACGTCCTATCTGTTCCTGTGCTAACAAACGGGTTGACCCTCCTCCTGGCGCCATCTTGAAAAGCACGGCGCGCCACCTATAGTTCTTGGGCATTGCGAATAAAGTTGGCAAACCGCCGCACCACGGACAAGCATTACGGTACAACGTGGGATGTATTTTACTGAGCCGCGATAAATTTGAAAAGACTCCCGCCTGCACCTTGCGGAGATCCGTAGCGTGTTCCCCTTCAAGCGATTTATGGGGGGCACTATATTTTTGCCGCGTGCTCCGCTGGTAAGTGAGAATGTCTTTTGGGGCCATTAAATGGGGTTCGATTGCAGGGGGCTGATGCTCCGCTCGGTTCGTGAAATCTCGAGCTAAAGCGTCCGCTCTCTCGTTCCCTTCTAGACCAGCGTGTGCGGGGCACCAGATTAGCCGGTGTCTCTTGGTTAAGTTAGGTCCAATCAGTTTAATTATGTTTGCGGGTAAGCGTCCGTTCATATACAGTCGGCACGCCTCTTGGGAGTCTGAGATTATGATTGATTGTTCTTCCTCTCTATGTTCTTGCTCTCTAATGGCCAAGACTACGGCAAAGGACTCCGCCTTGGCAATTGAGGAAGTGCATAGAGAGGCACTCGTGACCGTCTTCAAATCCCCGTCAACTGCTGTTGCTACGCATTTCGCCCAGTTGTATCTGGCCGCGTCAACGTATATGACGTTTGTCTTTACTGTAAATTGTTTCATAAGCCACTTGACTCGTTCTTACCTCCTTCTTGTGTTTTCCTCTCTCGTCATATTTTTCGGTAAAGGCGCGACCGAGATCATGCGACGGATGGTTTCTGGCACGCTTATCAGTTCTTCGTCTAAGTGTTGGGGGGTATGGTGGTATACCTAGCCGTGTCAGGATCTCTCTGCCAGACCGTGTTTTGCTTAGACGGTTTCGTTGGGAGATGAGAACTGGCGCCTTTAGCTCGGCGTACGTATTGTGCACCCCGAGCTCAAGTAATTTACTGGTTGGCGTATTTACAGGTAGTCCCAAGGCCGCTTTATAAGCACTTAGGATTATGAAGTCGGCCTGCCCTTCTTCGCTTTTGTTTAGCGTGTGGAAAGGCAGGCCGTTTGTTATCCTGCTCACCACCAGCGCCTGTACCAGTCGTAACGTGTCTTTTTCCTTCATGCCTTGCCGGTGAAATGTGATCCTTTGAATCATCCTTGCAATCTGTTTTGTTGTGGTTTTCAATGTCGTGATGGTGTGGCTTGCACTACCATTGCTTTGAATCCAAAATCCCAGGATTCTTGCTGTGTTAATCTCCCGAATGTTGTTCCCTTCCACTTTAATTTCTACGTTCTCATTGCTTTTATATCGTTTGCCGTGTATTCGGATGATTTCTGATTGCTCCGGGGCGCAGTGAAGTCCATTGGCGCTGGCACATTTTTCTGTGAGAAGTAACGGCCAGGCGAGGGAAGACACGACGCGCGCAGCGTTTCTCTTCGCATTTCACGACGATATGAATGAGTGCATATCGAGTATGAGTGTTTATTATGTGCTTGTTGATGGCATCTTTGCGCGGAATTCGCCATATGCGGTGTCCACGTATATCTTAAGAACTTCAGCTACCGCAAGGGTTGAATCATGATCATGGGCGTTAGTTGTCGGTACGGAGATATGCCACTAGGCGTCAACGTGAGTGAGATGGATCCACATCAATCGGTGCTATATTTGCCAAAAAGTAGACATTGTACGAGCTCGCATATTCCAATGTAATACAAAAAATAAACTACTTCTGTGACGACACGTTTCACTTTCGTGCTATACCGATTCCTATGACGGAGGGATCAGCCATCATTTTGTGGTGCGCAGTCGTACTGAAGTTATGAAAGCAAACATGGTTGATCCCTCCGTCTTGGGAATCGGAATAACACGAAAGTAAAGCGTGCCCCTAAAGAAGTAACTGAATGTTTACTGTACATTGATATAAGAGGGTTAGCACAATGTATATTGATGTCTGGCCGCTATAGCACCGTTTAACGTGGATGCAACCACTTTGATGCTTCGTGGCAGATCTTCATGTCGACGATTAACGTCTATGTTCAACGATCAAACAAACCCTTGTGGTAGCTGTAGCAGTTAACGGTGAAAGCGCAATCAGAGAACGAGTTGCGATAGGCACAAGAGCGTCGTATATCGGACGCAGAACTTGGTTGCCATCCTGCGGCATGTTAAAATGTGACTGAACTCCACGGCCGCACTAGAGGTAAACGTAAAGCGCGTCGTGCCGCCCCGATAGCCCGGCCGCAATTTTTCTCGGGGCGACCGCGTAGGCGGGGAACGTGGTGTTACATCCATGCAGGTGAGGGATGCGCACGTCGCAGAGCTATGTTTGATTTGATTAGCATGATGCTATGAGCGAGGCGGACGCTTTCACGACGCTTGCGTTAATGTCACCACCTCGCGGTGCTTTGTTAAGGCATTGACAAAATTGCACTTCTATTGAAAACGCGCCAAATGGGACGAACGTGTAACGCGTTGCAGGTACTAATCGCAGAGGCCAAAGTAATGAAGAATTACTTTACCTTGCCGCTCCCAGAGGGCAACACCACCCCGCCGACCGGGAGAGTGAGAGTTATAAAAGGCGCGTTTGTAAAGCCTCTAGAGTCTGTGCCCGTGACGCAGGACCAGTGCCGGGCGCGCTATGGGCAGTCTGTGCCCATAGCGCGCCTGGCATCTGTTGTTGCGGACACAGCGGTCGTAGGTTAGATGCCCGTTGACGGAACTTTTAAAGACGATAGTCTTTCTTGGGGAACTTATACGCAGAAATTTTGGTCTGTCTTTCTGTTTGTCGGGACGTCACCCGATTCATCCACCCGGCCAAAGTTGAACCACTTGCTTACCACCCACCCATCTTGAACTGGTACGGCTGTTCATACTTGTGAACGTTGTCGATCAAAAAGTAAATATTACGCATATCTGAGGCGCAACATCATTAGGTAAGTATTAGGCGGTGTGTTCCTTTAATAAAAAAGACATAGATACGCAATTTTAAAGACCCTAGTTTCTTAAGCTGCGCTGAAAATGCGACTGCGCTGAAACTTGTCTTCCTCCGTGCCCTCTGCACAAGCTCATGTTGTGTTTCGGTTTCGGTTCAGTATTGCATCGTACGAATGACAGGGGGCGCCGCTCTGGCATTCCTGTTTTCCTGTTTTACCCAGGCGACGTGTAAATAAGAGTTTGTGGAGAGTACTCGTTGAGTGCGGACGTTTCTTCTCCTTCGGCGCATCGCGCCAAACAGCGTGTTCGGGCTGGCCGGCGTCCCCACCGGTCGCGTTGGTCACCGCCGGTCTTCGCCTGCTGGTGCGCCGGGACTACCAGCCCACAACACAGCACTCATGTTTCCCGACGTATTGCCGGATGACGTCCATATAGATAGATAGATAGATAGATAGATAGATAGATAGATAGATAGATAGATAGATAGATAGATAGATAGATAGATAGATAGATAGATAGATAGATAGATAGATAGATAGATAGATAGGAGCCTTTTCTGTTCTTTTCTCAAAGAAAGCCGCTTAAGCTGGGAGTCAATGCTCCGCTTTGACTGTCGTCATTGCGTGTTGTCGCCGAGGACCGTCCCATAACACCTTTACAAATTGGTGGTCAGTGTTCTGCCCTCAAAATAACTTCGGTCCCCATTCGATGCCCCTGGAGCTTCGATTCCCTACTCTGCAATCTGCCATGCCTCAAGACGCCGTCCAGCAAACACCTCCTCCCGCACCAACTACATGTGCCAGTGTCCCTCATGCCACAGACCCACCTGTCTTTACTGGTGGGGATTGCACCGACGGGGATGACTGGCTCGTGGTTTGCGAGCTTTTCTCAGCCGTCAACCAAACTTTTGCCTCCCCTCCACCGAGCGATTGACCAGGAAATCGCGGGCCTCATGCCCGAATACCAACAGCCCCCTGTGTTGCCTGCGCCACTCAGCCAGGCCGCTCCCACTTAGTTACGCCGAAGTCGTCGCCAGACCTCTGACATTCGAAGCGGATATGCCGCCTACATATGCCGGCGTCATCCATAGGCCCTGACGGCAGCCAACCCTGCTGGCATACCAGGCGCCGCCCCGTGTATCGCGTCCTGCCACCCCATATGCTTTGCGTGCGGTTTTGCCGGTCACGTTGCACGCTATTGCAATCGCGTGCAGCCGCCTCGAGTCAGATCAGCCGTCACCATCCAGTCAAGCCACCCGTATTACGACCCACTGTCGCCTGTGTCACCGGCATCACATGAAGCTCCATATACCCGCCTTTCACCTTCTCGATGACGCGGCTCACTATCGCCGATGCGGCCACGTGCGGTCGCACAATACCAGGAACACTAGACGTCGCAAGTCCACGAGGAGAGGCTGCGACGCTACCAAACTGCCAAAGCCCTTAGCAAAGCCCATCGTATGAAAAACACGTGTTTGTGGACGGTGTGGGCGCGTGTGCCCTTGTATATACATTGGAGCCGTCGTATCGGTTACGGACACATAATATAGCCGATTACTACGAAAAGTGACGATGACACTTTCCGGGCTCTCCTGCCGTACAGCTAGTGCCCAAAGTATTCATTCTACTGCAGTATGCACAGTCCGCGTCATCATTCAGGACGCTCTGTACGCCGCCCAATTCATCATACTTTCTGCATGCTCTTCACGACGTCATTCTGCCATGGGATTTTCTCTCCCGCCATGACGCCATTTCGCACCAGCCGAAATAGAACTCTCACCGCTTTCTGAAATTTTACGCTGGCAGAGAGTCCATCGGCTGGCAGACAAATAGATACTCGCTAACGACAACAGCAAGGTGCCTCCAAACTCATCAATAGCTGTATCAGTCTACTGCGCCGGTCTCTCCGACAGAAAGGCTTCCCGGGGCCATTTGCGACCGTGCAACCCACTCAGAGCAGCCCCTCTATTTCTGTTACCAACCCATCCCCGTACATTGTTACGTTGGTGAGAGGGGAATGTCTCGGCAGAGCGGAACACCTCGAAGACGCACAACTTATGGACGCACCGGATGACACGCACTGCGCGAGCTCCCGTGCGCTCAGTGCTGTTTCCACATCTGGTTCTTCCCCTGCTGATGTGCTTGCTTCTTCCATTTCTGACAATGTCACGTTGGTTCAGCTTTCGAGCTTCAGTTCCCGTTAGAAGAATTTCGTTCTTCTTTCGATATCAGGCAAACTTATCAAGACTGCACAGCTGCTGTTAAGCTTCGCATCGACAGTGGCGCCCAACCACCGCTGCGGCAACGTCCATATCGCGTGTCTCTCGCAGAACCTCGGTTAAATAATGAGGAAGTCGGCGACATGCTTCGACGCGATGTGATTCAACCCTGAAACAGCCCCTGGGCATCTCCTGTCCATGTTGCGAAGAAGGACGTTTCTGTACGGTTCTGTGTGGACCATCGACAACTCTACAAGATCACTCGAAAGGACGCTTATCCACTACAGCGAATACATGACGCGATTGACAGCCTGCTAGGAGCAGAATTTTTTTCACCTCTCGATTTGCGCTCAGGGTACTGGCAAGTACCCATGGCTGATGACGCTTGACCGAAGACAGCCTTTGTCACGGCCGACGGTTTGTAAGAATTACACGTCATGCCGTTGGGACTGTTTAATGTGGCCGCGATCTTTGAGCGAATGATGGATACCATTCTGCGCAACTCGAGATGGCGCACCTGCTTGTGCTACCTCGACGTCGTCGTCGTCCAACGCATGCAGTATGCTTTAACGCATTGGAGCAAAACCGCTCTAACTGAATCAAAATAAGTGTGATTCGCAGCACGGCAGCTGGCAATACTAAGCTACGCCGTGTCCAAGGGCGGAATACTCCCCGATCCTGCCATGCTTCGGGCCGTGGCCAAGTTCCCCAAACCAACGTCTGTCAAAGAACTGCGCAGTTTTGTAGGGCTGTGTTTCTACTTTCGGCGTTTCGTACGGAACTTCGCCAATATCATATCACCGCTGACAAAGCAGCTTGGAAATAATGGGCCCCTCAATTCGTGGTCGTCACAGTGCAACGACGCTTTCGTAGCGCTCCCTCGTTTGTGGACGTCTCCTTACATACTACGGCACTCGACCCTACGGCCCCTACAGAGGTATCCAGGGATACCTGCAGGATTGGACTCGGCGCAGTCTTTGCGCACGGCAAACCAGGGTTCCCTGATTATGTAGTGGCATACGCAAGTAGTATGCTTACTAAAGCCGAGACCAATTACACCGTCACACAAAAAAATGGCTGGCGATCATCTGGGCCCTTACGAAGTTCCGACCTGATTTGTATGGCAACCCATCTGATGTCGTTACCGGCCAACATGCACTATGCTGGCTGGCATCATTGAAGGACCCCTCAGGCCGACTCGCCCGTTGGGCACTTCGCCTACAAGACTACGATATCCGCTTGCTGAACCGCATGCTGACGACGACGTCCTGTCGCGTCAGCATGCTGGCGTCCGTTGCGGACGCCTGCCTTTTCAAAGAGCCATTCTCAAAGAGTGGTAGAAGAAATATTTTTCTTGCCTTACGACAATGCCCACGGCTTAGTCTCCTATCACCCTGCCATTTCTTCCATTGACGTTCACGCCATGGCTACCGAACAGCGCAAGGATCAATGAATCGCATCGCTGATAGAGTGACTCATTGATCCATCGGCAACACTAACAACTCGCGCTTTTCGTCGTCACGCCCACCACTTCGCCATTCGCGACAACCTACTTCACCGACGCAATTACAACGCCGACGGCCGCCAGTAGCTACTAGTAATACCCCGCAGTCTGCTTTCTGAAATATGTGAGTCGTTCTGCTCTGATCCGCAGTGTGCGCCCTCTCGAGTATTCAGAACTCACCACCGCATTTGTCAAGGGTACTTTTTGCGAGGTATATACCACTATGTGCAAAAGTTCGTTTGGTCCTTCCTCGATGGTCAACAGCGAAAAACTGCAACGCACCTGTCACCAGCAGGTCTGCAATCTTTACCTTTCCTTAACAGACCGTTTGGACATGTTGGCATCGATTTCTGCTAGCCACTTCGTCGGACGTGCGCTATTATTCGCTAGTCCACCTTCGCTGCTGACCATCTCACGCGATACGCCGCAACGGGCACCCTCCCAGCGGCTACAGCGTGCGATGTTCCCTGCTTCCTGCTCCACCGATCCATGCTGCGTCACGGTCCATTCCAGGAGCTCCTCAGTAATCGAGGCCGTCTTCTTGTCGGAAGTCGTCGAATCCATTTTCAAAGAGTGACACGCTGTTCACCGCAAAACTACTGCGCACCACCCGCAGACGAATGGCCCCGCCGAAGGCTTTTACCGTACGCTCATCGACATGCTCTCATTGTACACGAGTGAGCATAAGTATAGGGAGGGCCCAGGGGACCGCGCGCCAGAATGCATTGACGCGCCATCTACCGAGGTGCCGCCTTCTGCAGAGAGCACGACAGAAGCAGCGGTGCGCATGCGCGTCCCGTCATATCAGGTGGCCTCTCATATCGCTTTGTATGACCTGGTTATGTCGCTCGTATAAAAAACGTCAACTGGGTGTCGCTTACTTCGCTCCATCGCATCTATGCCGATTTTTGCATAGCGGCTGTGGCGGGGCCGGCTCTAGCGCCTAGCGCACATCGCTGTTTATAGGGGTAAATAATAATAATAATGATGATAATAATAATAATAATAATAATAATAATAATAATAATAATAATATCTGGGGCCTTACGTCCTAAAACCACGATATGATTATGAGAGACGCCGTAGTGGAGGCCTCCGGAAATTTCGACCATCTGGTGTTCTTTAATAGTAGAGGCATCTGGTAGAAGCATCTAAAAATGGTAGAGGCATCTGGTGCCTCTACCATTTCGCCTCCATCGAAATGTGACCGCCGCGGCGGGAATCGACGCTGGTAAATTAGCCTAACTAAGCATAGTTAAGCATCGTGTAACCAAATAAAGCCAAGCATATTTGATTAACTTTTCTGACGACACCACATGGCATCACCAGAATGCTCAGCCCAGCTTGCCCTTGCAGCTTTAAGCCAAATTCAGCTTAGATGAGCCTAGTTAGGCGAACGTAACTATAACCGAACCTAATTAGGCCTAGTTAAGCACGGTATCACATACAGCCAAACATAACTTTCATTAAGCTAACCTAATTAAGCCTAGCCCCCAGCTTGCTCTTGTCATGTTAAGCCAAGTTAGCTTAGATGAGCCCAGTTGAGTCAAGGTAAGTATATCTGCATTTATTTAAGCATAGCTGAGCATGATATCGCCAAAAAAAGGCGGAGCATATTTTAGTTTAAATAAGCCAAACCTAATTGTTGTTAGTTCATCCTAGTCGAATTTCCCATGAACCCACAGAAGCCTAGCTCAGGAAGGCGCTAATTACTCCTCACAGAGTCGAGCCTGATTAAGCTCAATTAACTTTAATGTGGCTAATTATTTTAAAACAGTTAGGACTAATTAAGTAGCGTGAAATCGAACTAAACCCACCCCAGATACCTGATTTCGTGTCAAATAATTATGATACTTACCCCAATTTAGGCGTTTAAAACGAAGTCACGATAAGTAGAGATAAATTCGATTAAGAATAGCTGGGCGCGGTATCGCCTAATCAATCTGAGTATAATTAAGTTCAATATAGGTCACAACTAATTAATCCGAAATAATCCAAGCAAGACAAGTCGAATTTCCAATGAAGGTAGTGTAGCCAAGCTCACGAAGATGCTAATTACTACCGACCGAGACGAGCACAATTAAGGTAAATTAACATAACTCTCGCTAATTTAAACTAAGTGTAATTACGACTGATTAAGCTATGTGAGATCGAACCAAAAAATACCGCCAGGCCTGCGCTGAAACCGCAGCACAGTCACAGCGAAAGCTGGAAGAGCGGCGTTTCTACAGCCCGTTGTAAGCTCTCTTGGGGCTACAATACAAGTACACTAGAAAGGTACCCACTACGCCATAAATCACAATTTTGGTGAAGTTGGGAAGCATCTACTAAGCAATTATTCGTCATTCTGCGGAGAAGCGAGGCACCATCTACACGTCTGTAAGGCATTATGTGCACTTTGTTGACGCGACGACTGATGACCATGAAGAATTATGGCTCAGCCCTTTGCAATGGGTTGGAAGCTTTAAACGGCCCACCAGTTATGTAATTTGCATTGGGTGACGCCCGGTCGCTATTTCCCTCTCCCGCCATGCTGTATAACATACGTTGGCGTGGGAGAGAGACGGGGGGGGGCGAAGACATTTACTGAGACCCAGAGGAAATGGATCATGCGCTTATGGGCTTCCTTGGCAACCAATACAAGTGCACTTGCGAGGAACCCACTACGCTATAAATCATTGTAATTTTTGAGAAGTAGGGCAGCAGGCACTGTGCCATTTTTCGTTATTCTACGGAGAGCCGTGGTACCTGCTAAACGCATGTAAGGCATTATGCGCACTTTGTTGATGCTGTGCCTGATGACGACGAAGAATGATGGCAGAGCCCTTTGTAATGGGTTGAAAGCATTCAACAACCTACTCGTTGCGCAATTCGCATTGTGTGACGCCTGGTTACAGAATTCGCGTTCTGCGACGCTTGGTGCTTATTTTACTCTTCTACGACGCTATATTGCATATGCTGTGGTTCCTTCTCGACATGAAACCTGTATAGGACCTTTTTGCAAAGCTGTTTCAAGCACCGGCATGGCTCAGAGGTTGAATACTGGGCTCCCACGCAGAGGGCCCAGGTTCGAACCTCGTTCCATCCTGGAATATTTTTCTTATTTCATTTTTTTTCTTATTTCGAGCGATACTGGTTACGGACACCGGTGGTGGCGGCGGCGGCGGCGGACAGCTACGGCACCAAAAACGGCCGGTGAAATTATCTCATAACAGCTTTCGCTGTAAATGCCGAGCTACCCGAGTTCCATGTGACAATTATGCTATTTACGCCTAGTTAGGCTAATTAAGTCGAGTCAAGCTAAGTATAGACAAATATGATTCGACAAAGTTGAGAATAGGTTCACCGGATTATTTTGAGCATATCTAAATCTCCTAATTTCATGCCTAACTAATTCCAATTAATCCAAGCAATCCAAGTGGTGCGCCCAACGAGGATAGTGAAGCCAATGTCACGAAAATGCTAATTACCACTGACCAAGCCGATTTTATTTAACCTCAGTTACGCCTAATTAGCTCTACCTAGACTTAGTGGGCTTAATTTGGCGCAACTTGGTCAGTGACAATTAGTATTCTCGTCAGCTTGGCTTCACTAGCCTCATTGGGAATTCCACTTGGATTTCTTGGATTAGTTGGGATTAATTAGGTGTGAAATAATTATATTTAAATATTCTCGGAATAATTAGGCGATAATACTCCCAACTTTGCCCAATCAGGTTTATCTCTACTTACCTCGGCTACATATAACTAGCTAAATTAGGCGTACGTAGCCTAATTAGGCAACACGGAACTCAGGTTCTCGGGCGGGTTTGGTTCAATTACACACTACTTATTTGTCCCATTTAGTATTAGTTTTATTTAGCCATAATTAGAGTTTATTTAGCTTAATTACATTCGACTCGGTCAGGAGTAATTAGCGCCTTCATGAGCTTGGCTTCTCTGGCCTCATGGTGAATTCGACTAGGATCAATTGGTAAAGAGAAGCTTTGGGCTACTTGGTTCATAATTTCAGGATCAATTGGTCACAATTAGGTTTGCATTATTTAAATCTAATGATCCTCGACTTATTTTGGCGATAACACACTCGGTTACGCTTAAACAAATTGGCTATCTATATAAGTGTGCATTTAAACGTGGGAGCGTCAGTCGGCGCCGCCAGTAGCTGGCGGCTCTGACTGACGCTCCCACGTTTAAATGTACATATATACCCTATAACGTGGACGGGGGGATCGCCGTGGCGGTAGCTCAGTTGGTAGAGCATCGGACGCGTTATTCGAAGGTCGCAGGTGCGGTCCCTGCCCGCGTCAAGCTATCTTTTCGTCCACTCTTCTTTCTTCACAGTTACCTAACATTTACTACTACAACATCCGCTATACTTTCCTTGGCATTATTGTTTGTTAGTGCTCATTATAATTGTGTATAACAAAGAAAAACGAGCCCTTAAAATTTCCACTTCTTGCCTTCATTCATAGAGAGGGTCTCGTTCTGGCAGACTTGATGCTTTCATGTAGTATGCGAGGGATTATTGGTCAGCTGCCAGCTCGTAAAAAGTTCACGTGCTACGTGACGCCAACAGGCAGAAAAAGAGTGTTCTACACTAGCCGTCACGGCTACTGGCGGCGCTGACTGACGCTCCCACGTTTGAATGTACATATATGCCCTATAAAGTGGACGGGGGGATGGCCGCCGCGGTAGCTCAGTTCGTAAAGCATCGGACGCGTTATTCGAAGGTCGCAGGTGCAGTCCCTGCCCGCGGCAATCTATCTTTTCGTCCACTTTTCTTTCTTCACATTTACCTTACATTTACTACTAAAACATCCCCTATACATTCCTTGGCATTATTGTCTGTTAGTGCTCATTAATATTGGCTTAGCATGGCAATAGCAGGCTGAGGGCTAGGCCTAATTATGTTACCCTTAATAGACTTACTTATGCTTGGCTTTATTAGGTGATACAATGCTTAACTATGATTGAAGGAAAGAAGTGTTCATTTTAAGGGCTCGTTTTTCTTTGTTATACGCAATATTAATGAGCACTAACAGACAATAATGCGAAGGAAAGTATAGGGGATGTTATTAGTAGTAAATGTACATTTACTACTAATAACATCCCCTATACTTTCCTTCGCATTATTGTCTGTTAGTGCTCATTAATAATGCTTAACTGTGCTTTATAAGGCTGTAGTTACCTTGGCCTAACAGACTCATCTAAGCAGAACTTGGCTTAGAGCGGAAAGAAAATGCTTCGTTCTATGTATAAGGATGTACCGCCACACATATTTCAGATTTGGTAGCATTCAAATAGGATGTTTCTCCCTCCTCTGTGTCTTGAATTTCATTTGTACTCTTATTTTACACATGATGGTCTTAGGAATATGTTAATAATATTGCTATTGTTATTTTGAAAAAGCAATTTACGCTGTGTGCACAAAGTGTAGATAACAATCTCTTCATTTCTTGTCTGCTTTGCTATGCAGTGTTTTCTTCCTGAAGTTATATGTGCGGGACGGTTTTGCGTTGAACTGCCTTTCGTCATTGTCTTGTATTTAGAGGCTGTGACTCGGTCAAGCAGCTTATTACAGCTTTTTCTACAGTTCCCCTGTCAATGTATTTTCTTGAGGTAGAAATAAAAATTATTATTATTACAAGAGCAGCTGGGCTGAGTTTTTTGGCGATACCGTGTGCTGTCAGCAGAGAACCTAACTAAATATGCTTGGCTTTATTAGGTAACACGATGCTAGCTATGCTTAGGCTAATTTACCAGTGTGAAAAGCCATGCGCGCCTGGCGCTCGAGCTGGCCCCGCCGCAGCCGCTACGTAAAACAATGGCCCAGATGCGATGGAGCAAAGCAAGCGACACCCAGTTGACAATTTTGTCTACGAGCGCCATAACCACGTCAGACAAACGGACATGAGAGGGCACCTCATGACAGGATGGGGATGCACACCGCTGCTTCAGTGGTTCTCTCGACAGCAGGTGCCGCGTCGGTAGATGGCGCGTCGATGCAATCTGCCAAGCCATCCCGTGGTCTGTATACACATGCTCACGCCTGACGTCACCACCGATCCCGGAAATTGAGATGCCATTCTGCCCTTCGTCACCTACGCTTACAATACCACGCCCCTCGAAGCACTACTGCTTTTCACCCTTCTTCTAATCGTACGGCAAGCAGTCGTCGCACAGAATCGACACAGTCCTTCCATACAAGCCGTATCAATTGGAGTGTGCGCCTTTTTCTGCCACAGCCAGGCTTGCTGAGGAGTTTCGCGAACTTGCCAAGAGCTTTACTACGCATGACGAAGAGCGATAGAAGAGCATTCGGGGTGACACCACCCCTATTTGAAAAAGACAAGTGGTGATCATAGTGAAAACCACCATCCACCATTATAGTCCATTATTCAGGAGCGTAGCCAGGGGGGGGGGGTTCAACACCCCCCCCCCCCCGAAATGTTTCAGTTTTGCTTGCGTATATATACACGCGCACATACAAACGCACGCGCGAACATACATAGGTATGGTTGAACCCCCCCCCCCACCCGAAAAAAATTTATGGCTACGCCCCTAGATATTGTAGTGGGTGGATGGTGGGTGGATGGTGGGTGGATAGTGGATAGCGGGTAGCAGACAAGGTGAGTAGGTGGCGGATGGATGGTGCGCAAGGTGGGTGGATAGTGGCCAGTAGCTTAGGTGGGCGGATAGTGGGTGGTATCCATGCGAGTGGATGGTTGGTAGAAAGTTAGTGGTGGGTGGCAGGTACGACGACGGCGGGCATAACTGTCAATGACATTTTTACTCTTTTAATGCTGTTGCAGTGACCTTGGAAAACACACTTCCTGGTTAAAGAACGCACACAAGATAATCACAGAAAAAAATGTTGACAGGAAGCTATTGTACCGTATGCCATGTTTGTGCCATGTTTGTACTAAGCAGCAAACAGCCTAGCTCAGTGAATAAGTGTATTCACTTTTCTATATTTCTTCATGTTCTCCTTACTCCTTTGCCTTGACGGGCAGCTTGTGCAGAAAACACTTTAAGAAAGCCCCTCCATCGCGGTAGTTCCTTGTTGGTTATTAATGAAATCGCTACAAAGATGTATTTCTCCAAGCAACCTGAAAAAAATATTTGAAAAGCAGCATGAAAAAATTGAACTTGAGATGAATGGTGAATGCTTTTTGTTTAGGTAATCAACATATTGATGTGCCTCACACGGCTGTTTTCGCACAATGAAATACAGAGAGTGAGCACTTGTTACACCTAAGTCAGTTCTTTTGTAATACAGTAAAATGACACTACAAATCACTACACTGATAAGGTATTACCGGCTGCTTCTTTTCGTGAGCTGCCATAAACGGAATAACAATGTCGGCATTCAGTGCCGAGACAACTACCTGCCCTCGCATTATGCCACAAGTCTTAGCTTGATGGCAGCTCTTGAAAGAAATGCCGTTAAAATTACAAGCGGGCTAATTCTGTCAGGAAATAGCTTTCCCTTTGCAAAATGATCGCGCGATTCGCTTGCCCGCACTGAGCAAGACAAAAAACATACCGAACTACTGGTAAAACGGCAGCTTAAACTTTAGAACGTTGCCGCGGCAAATCAAGTTCACAGTGGCTTGTGCCGGCAGCCAGCCAGCGGGGATAGATAGTCGGCCTATTTCCGCTCAAGCTGCAGTGACGAAGCCACCACCCCCGCCTCCCCTCACTTTTCGATGCACACCTTCGGTATTCTCTTTCAGGGGAATATTTTGAACCCTTTCTCCTTATTTTCGATATAAAAATTATAAATGCATAAGCATCCTCGCATAATCCGTGTTCAGTGTTACATCACCTAATGACATGAAATACACGCTAAGCAAACATAATCAAATGGGCCATTCTACACCAAAGGTCCCAGCCATTTTCGCGACCATCACAACTGTGATCGAAAAAAATCGTGCTGATTTCTTCCATTGAACACAGCAAAGTTCTAAAATATTTCACAAAGAAAATTTTTTGGTCACGTGGGAGTCTTCCAAATTTTGCAGAATGTCGTCTGTGTGAGAACTGTTAAAAATTAATTGTAAGAGTATCGCATCTTGTGTACGTATTAATCCAGAGCGTTTCCGTAAGGTTTCCGAATCTCAGCAATATTACTGCAATTTTTTTGCTATATATGCCTCCACAAATGCTCTCAAAATGTTCTATGTTCGCAGTTTTTCCCTTTTAATACCGCGCTACGTAAATACCCCAGCAATCAGTACTTACTTTACGGAAGATATGTGCAGACCACAGTCATTTGTAAATCTTACGAGAACAAATTACGAATTTCAGACAATCTTCGTTTTCGTACACATTGAGACACAATTTACACCACGTCCTGCTCTAATTAAAAGTGAGCTTTATACATTCATCAAAAGCAAACAAATTCTTCTAATTTGGCAACTTTTATCATTGCGAGTTTTGTTTTAACAAAGAGAATAATTTTTAAGTTCCCCATTTACGGCTCACTTCTCATTTGTTCATATGGCGCCTTCGTCAGTGACGTTGCCCATCGCCGTCAATGGGGAACTTCAAAAATTATTTTCATTCTTAAAGCAAGAATTGTAAGGATAATAGTTCCATTTAAGAAGAACTATCTATTCGCTTTTGATGCGTCTCATTATGAAGCTATGCCGCCTATACTAATCAGTATATTCGGTCTTCTTAAGCTCATTAATAAACTTGGCCTTCCTTCAGCACCCGGATTTGATAATATTGGTGCGAAGTTTTTGAAAAACACATCTACCTATACTGCATTAATCCTGTGTAAACTTTTTCAGCAATCATCTGATCATTCTGTTCTTCCAAAAGTGTGGAAAATTGGGAAGGTTATTCCAATCCACAAGTCTGGCAGCAAAGCATCTCCTCTTAACTATCGCCCCCATTCTTTAACCAGCACATGTTGTAAAATGTTTGAGCACATTATATTCACCAACCTTGTCAGTTTCTTTGAATCAAACTCTTTCTTCTCTTCAGCACAACATGGTTTTAGAAAACATTATTCATGTGAAACTCAGCTCATATCATTTACTCATGTACTACATCAAGTTCTAGACCGATGATCAATCATCGATTGCATATTTTTAGATTTTAGTAAGGCACTTGACAAGGTATGTCATAAATTACTACTGCTTAAACGAAACAAGCTTAATATTGATAATAATTTACTGAAATGGATTGAGTATTTTCTTTTAAACCACTAACAATTTGTTTCCTTTAATGGCTCTAACTCTGAATTTACAGATGTGTATTCAGGCAATCCACAAGGCTCAGTCCTTGGGCCTTTATTATGTCTAATCTATATTAATGATCTTCCTTCCATTGTGAACTCTAACATTCTTCTATTTGCCGACGACTGTGTCATTTTCAGAGAGATAACGAACACTAACGATTCTTCCTTACTCCAATCTGATCTTGGTGCAGTTGCTAATTGGTCTAACGAATGGTTAATGAAGCTAAATATTAATAAATGTAAAGTCATGCGCGTTTCTAGAAAAGCTTCCTGCCCACCACCATACTCTATTGATAACATTAATTTAGAATCACTCACTTCATTAAGTACCTCGGCGTGTACATTACAGCAAACCTGAACTGGTATACTCATATCGAGCACTTAATTAACAAAGCTAATCGCATGTTAGGTTACCTTCGTCGGAATTTTTATCATGTTCGTCCTTCCTTGAAACTCCTCCTTCATAAAACACTAATTCGATCTAAATTGGAATATGCTACACCGGTCTGGGATCCCACCCAAGCAAACTTAATTCATGCTCTAGAAATGGTTCAGAATACCTCCGCACGTTTCATTCACTCTAATTACAGCCGCACCGCCAGTATAACTTCCATGAAATCAAACCTTTCCCTCCCATCATTATCATCGCGCAGAAAAGTGTCACGCATTGCGTTGTTTCATAAGACGTATCATCATCCTGCACTACGCGATCGCCTCATCCCTGAGTCATCGTATGTATCCCATCGCACAGACCATCGTCATAAAGTCGGACTCACTTCATGTAATACTGCGCACTTTTATCATTCATTTCTACCACGAACCTCTCGCGATTGGAATGGCCTTCCCGCGGACGTTGTGAACATTATTCATCATGAACAGTTCCGTAATTTCATAGCTAACATTGTATACTCAGGCTCTTTCTAAACTTACTGTAAATTCACATTTTGCTCTATTGTTCAATGTGCGTTTTCTCTTACTTTTTTGTTTTTTTTTTCATTCGTTTGTTTCTTGTTTTTTTGTGTCAAAGTGTTGTTACCACTCCCCCTCTGTAATGCCTCTGGCCCTGAGGGGTATAATAAAATGAAAAAAAAAAGAAAAATGTGGCCCGAAGTGAAGGTTCCTCAAATTTGTGATTTTTTCTCGTTAGATTTACCAACTTCAACGGTCTGAAAACATCTTTACCGGAAAATGCACCTTCCGTAGCGTAAGCATTAATTATTGGGATATTCATACATAGCGCGGTATTACAGGGGTAAAATGCAGACATGGAACATTTTGGCTAAATTTGTGGAGGCCTATATAGCAGAACAGTTTCAGTAATCTGACCGAGATCTGGACACCTTGCACAAACGCTTTTTCTTAATATATGTGGCATTGAAACAAGAAACAATGCGCTAAGAAATAATTTTTTAACAAACGTCACTCAGACGACCTTCTGCGAAATGCAGAAGGCTCCCACGTGACCAAAATTTTTTTCTCTCCTAAATGTTCAAACACTTTACTGTTTTCAATGAAAGAAATCAGCACGGTGTTTTCGATCACGTTTGAGATGGTCGCCAAAATGACTGGTACGTTTGGCATGGAATGACCCAAATTCAACTTATCTCGCTTTGCCTATTCACAGTCAGAGCACAACTTGGTGGCCACAGAAATAACTTCTTCAGTTTTTTATACAACACGGGTGCAGAAGTTTTGACTTTATTACCTCAGTTCAAGTGCAGCGACGAGTGTTAAATACCTGTGTAACACGAGCGCCTTTCTGACGAAAATTTGGCGTCTGTTTAACCTTGTTGAGGCTCCTAGCAGCTGTCGAGCCTTTAAACACTCCCAAAGCCACACATATGGACGAAGTGACAACATCGATACGATTTATAAGGGACACTATGACTTTTATAACATGTTCGTGTGGGTTGAAAGTGTTTCCCTTGGCCACACATTGCTTTTTAAATGCGGAAGCTTATCACTGCCGACCCAGTAGAAGTATGTGTCTTCCTCCAAACGCCCCTCTGTCGCGTAAGACGAATCTCCATACACAAAAGTAAGTAAATAAAAGGAAATAAGTTTCTTCTGCAGTGCTGAGTTTCGAGCTGCACAATTACCGAAACACAAGAATTCGCTGCAGCAGCCGTATAATACAAAAGTAAACGGGGAACAATTTTTATTAAAGCTGCGTTTAAATACTTAGTGAAGGTACAATAAAAGCTCTCTCGAGGGCGTCATGTAAAGCTGACATGAAGCATTCTACACATCAGGGAAGTTCACACGTTGCGATAATTTATTGCTAAATATGCATTTCGCTACTCACGGATGCGCCTTTGGTGGGGCTGTTTCTGACGCTGACTCAAGCAACAAAATTAAAGGACACCGTGCCGATGCCGCCCGACAGCGACGTCATGGGGAGGGCTTCAACCGATGAGTTTCCTGGAATATAATTATGTTTACGCACTACTTAGGTAACTCACAAAAAGAAATCTTACGTGTAGTTTTTTCTTTGTGGTTATGTAGGAGTTCCTCTACCTTGCCAAGGCTGTCTAAGCCACATCAGTGTGTTCACCTGAGAAAGAAGAAAGTGCTGCATCCTACCACAGAAACATTAAGACAGGAAGCCATTTATCGCCCCGTAATACGGACTTGTACTGTTTGGCCACACTCCTGCGACCACCACCGCTCATTCGGCGCCTGTGACGCCGCCGGACTGGCAGCTGTATCCATCGCCACGTGGGAGGTGCTCAACGTGCTCCCTTCTTATGAGGTTGTTGGTGCCCTTTCGCTAATTATGTCATTCTAGATGTTCTCGTGTGTCAGTGTCCCATTTCGAGTAAAGTGTTCGTGCAATTTACTGCAATGCAACCACCATGTTTCTTAGCGCTGGAACTTCGTATTTCTGGCCTTACTTTCCCAGCTATGCATCTAGCGAAAAGAACGCCATTTTTGTGCACGTAGTGAGCGCTCAAAGACCTTGTAGATCTGCAGCCTTCACTGCGAAGACAGTTCACTTTCTGGTGCTGACCAGCTTGCCGACGACGCGGCACACGTCATTTGCCAACAATCCATGCTGGCTGCCCATAAACGTTTCCCGGCAACATTTCCAGTTAACACTAACTCAATAGATTTGAACATAAGAGCAATGGTTCGGTTTTATCTGCCGCATGCTTTGCGATAGCTATAGGAACATCGCACACATGGAAACTGTGAGGTGTGCCATTATGATCGCTCATTTTTCTTTTGCCCTTTGTGCGAACTATTTGAAGACAAATTGCTGTTAAGAAAGTGTCACGTTTCCTGATCTGCCTCCTTCTTTTTGTTCGCTATCCATACTTTCGATCAATTTATGCCCACTGGGCGCATTATTCAGGGGCAGCTGCAGAACGGAGCACGATAATGTCTCTTGGCACACCAGGAAAACTATATTTGCTTCGCTATCCTTCTTACTAGGTGTCAACATTTCAACATTACTAGTAGCGTACGTTACGTATCGCAAGGACATTTAGGAAACGACATCTTTTCGACTGTTTCTATGTGCACAAGCGTTCACGTCGGAGTGATGAAACATTCCACGATAGAAAAGAATAAAATGCACGCTTTGAACTCTTCGCTGGGGCTCCTGCTGCCATTTTCATACTGATGTTGGTAATGCATTAAAAACGGGGTTCTTTTTCGACGAAGAGTCCTAGTCTTTCGGCGCAAGCGCTGATAATAATGGTGTTGTTAAGGAGGGCCTCGACACTTAGTTTTGCCGTTATTTTAGCGCTGCCAACTGTCGTCTTTGCGTTTGAGAAAGTGGATTTCTGCGCTACGTCCCTAAGTAAGTAGTGCTCCTCAACAAATCAGTGCCTCCTGGTATTTCATGAGAGCGATGGCAGTTTCAAAAGTAGTGCATTTTCCTGTTTACCACTTCCACGTTTACTTTAGATGTGGAACACCGCCATATGCTGTTGTAGATTGTGTGCCGTGTTCGTCCTGTAAATTTTTCTCACTGCCTGTTAGTTTTTACAGCGGCTCAAAATCTAGATTTTTTTATATAAGTAGGTCACATTTTTCTATAGGCAAGTCACTGCAGGTCACATCGTGGTTCCCTTCAGATAACTTCTCACGTCATGCCGACAACAAATATTACGTAGAAAACAGCGCTACGAGACGGGACAAAGAAAGGGCACAAACACGGCGCTGCGTTTGTGCCCTTTCTTTGTCCCGTCTCGTAGCGCTGTTTTCTACGTGAAGTCATGCACCAACCAGCCCAAATCCGTACCCTACAACAAATATTAGTTTTACTTTTGCGGCGAAATCACGAAATTTTAAAGTCACCAAATGGAATCAGCTAGCATAGAGCTGGGTGGATTTCAGATCATTGGGAGAGGCACTCGTCCTCGCAGGGAGCACAAGACATCATGATTAAGATTAAAACCGCCTTTTTACCAGACGTTCAGCGCTTCTTACAATCATATCACAGGAAACTCTGGTACGGCGATCGTTCTGATAGCATGGAAGTCATGGATGTAAATGAATTTTCCTAGTCTTTATTCTCGCTCTTGCGGAGATTCAGGTGGCTTTGTTGTTGTTTTCGAGGTTCAGTGGCGGGAGTGACATCACTACCTGTTTCATTGCGCTACAGTGGTAGCGGCTGAACCCTGGTAGCATTGGCCCATCATTGTCGCGCTCGAGCTTGGTGTTTCATAATTATTACCTCAGTTCTGTGCACACTCACAGTGCAGTAGTTATTTCTAGTGTTTTTCGCAACGCTGAGAGGTGAGCTTATGTTATTTTCCTCACTTTTTGTTTGGATAGCACGCCACAGAAACCGTGCGGCCGCTTTCGAGATTCATTCACTATAACAAAGCGGCTCATGACGAGAACTACAGCTCGTATAGCACCTCCCTCATGTTATGGGATCTATTAAACAAAGCGGCTCATGACGAGAACTACAGCTCGTATAGCACCTCCCTCATGTTATGGGATCTATTAAACACGCTGATAACGTGCACTTATGAGAGCTGACATAACGCGCCTGGCAGACGCCGACTGAGTGACGAACACGCGCTTCCTCAGATTACGCTCAGTGACTGCAGGTAGAATTTCCCAAGTAGCTGCAGGCAACACCGGTGCGGTTTAAGAAATAGTATTTTTAAGGGAGTGCACCAGCAAAATGCTGAGCGAAACTGTCTTTCATATGTGGTTTTGAGCAGCGCATTGAACCATAGTTTCTAAACATCTAGCGCAGCACTTGTCCTGCATGAACACAAGCAAGTGACTACCGATTTCTTGTGTCAGGCGCACATCTAAACCATTATTTACAGGAACAACCTAACGAACTACCAGCAATAGCCTAACGAAATAGACGCCGAAACCCTTATTTGAAAGCAATGGCTGGTGCTTTCTTAAAGGGGTGATGTCATCAAACTTGTGGCTTGAGCGTTCTTTGTTGCAAACGTTTCCCAATGCTCCAGAACGCATAATGCACGCCTCAATATCCATGTATTCTGGCTAAGTACTGTAATATCGCGTTACTTATGTGAACGACTTTCGGTTTCGGTTTCTGGGCGCCGACTTGGACAATAACGTCACTGTGTAGGAAGCTTGAACACGTGGGCCCAAAAAGCTGGGACTCACGCAGTGCAGCATCATCTGCTCTCGCACACACACGCGAGCAACCATCCGTAGGCCTTCAACTTTCGCTAAAACTCTGTAACGGAGAATATTAGAGGGTACGGTATTCAGATATTCGCAGAGATGTTTCCACAGTACCGGTTTGCCGGGCGACGGCATTGACATCTTGTGATGGCTCGTGCAACCACAGTTATAAGTGCGTTTTGGTTTTACGCTGAGTGACCGTGGCGAAAGATTTTTAAAAGGCAACGCATCCGAAACTTCGCCGATGCCGAGAATTTAGACCAGGAGAGAAGTACAATAGTTTAGGTTTCTGCAACAGCAATTCTGTGCTTGCCTGGTTCATTGTACCACCAATGGCCCCACCTATCCGGCCGGTCACGTTTACGCCTACGGCAACCCCGTGTGCTAAATCAAAGAAATGTGCAAACGAACTTCACTTATCTAATGGCACCGCTGCAAATTCGAGTGACGATGCACTTTGCAAAATGCGAGCATGTATGACTACTTCGACAAGCTCATAAAAGATGAGTGTAGTTCGCGGCCGACGCTCTCTTGCTTGCCCAGTGCAGCCGAGCTGTAAGTCACCGCTCACTGCACTTCAAACTGATGTGGTCTCACCACGTCTCTTGTCACTAGAACTTTCGTTACGCTTCCTACAGCGACGTCGGTGCCAGTCGCGTAGCGATGGGTCTCGATCGCGAGAATGAGCATTTAGGCACAATTTGAAAGCGAAATATTATTACATTCTAAACGTTTGTTGTGTCCAACACTTCGTGCTGAGTGTTCTTGCGTACACAGGAATCCTACAGCCTGAAAATTTCGCGACACTGCCCCTTTAAGGTTGCGGGGTTGCGAGAAGCGACCGTGGTTAGTCGGCCCGAAGCCCTTGCTCCCTGGTGGCTCATTTTTCCCTTCCCGTGATCCACGCCTTACAGTCTGGGTAGGAGCAAACCAGTGTGGCCTCCCACAGCAGCGTCGTGGTAATATACAAGCCCAGTGGACTACCACAAATACATGTATGGGAACAGCCTCACAATAAACGAAAAAGGTGGGCGCGAGGGGCTCCGCACAGCTTGCCGAGCGCCTCTGGCACAAAGGTAGCAGGATTCATGCGAGAGTACACGACTGGTCTACACGAGGGAGACCATCTGGAGTTGTCTCCACACGAGTTCCTGCCCCTTGGAATCGTGCCCAAAGGGGGGGGGGGCAATTAAGTTATTCTACAATGTTGTGTAATTTCATTATAGGTCACCATGCGATCGCATCTAGACCACCTAATTTCCTCAATCTTTTAATTCTGTTTTCTGACCTGGGTTTGGCCGTGAATTGGGAAGCGAATGCCCGAGCCTCCTGGTGGGCAGCCTCATTGCGGAGAAATCAGGAGTGGGCTGGGATCTAATGAATTTGTAGAGTGCGGTAGTTAGTGTTTAAGCAGCGGATTTTATTATTTATAAGGGGGTTTCCTTTGATATGATTGCGAATAGCATCAATCACCAAAGATGGAGAGGGTAGAGTTACAGAGAATTCGGCTGGCGCATACGTGGGCGCCCGCGTGCAACTCTGTCTGCAGACAAGAAATAAGCACAGAAATGCTTTAGAAGCAGGAGTGCATGGAACGAAAAGTAAAAAAAAACAATAAATGATATTACCCTGGCATGTAAAGCTGAATTAGCGGTTTTGATCTGGGTTAGGTTTGGAGCTTATTCGTTATGTATATGTCGTCGAAAAGCATAAAAATAAATTTCACAACTAGACTTGCTTTGAGGGCTAAGGCATAGAACCAAGCATTTGATCCTCTGCCTTAGCCTGCAGAGGAACGTCAAGTTGGAAACTTAGTTGACACTAGAGGATTCCAACACATTCTGTATGGAGACAAGCTCTTCCTTCTTTGTATCCAGGGCGTTCTAACAAAACATGTTGGGCTGCTTCCAACGCACTGTAGTCGTAACAATACGCGTTGGGGGTCTCAGCAATGCGGCGCATGCAATCATTGGTGAATGTGGCGTTTAGGCGAAGTCAATCAAAGACTGACTCAAGATGACGAGAAAGGCGACGTGGATGGAAGCCTGCATTTTGTCAGGGTCTATTGAACAGGGAAAGTGATCGTGAGGTGAAATATTTCAGAATCGATTCCTTTCCGTGTGGGCGTATATCTTCGCCATTGATGATGCGTCTGAAGTAGCAAAATGTACTCGCCCATTTTTCTTCAAATACACCTCTATGGACAGCTCTTTGTCATTTTAGAGAGCAGCTCTTAGGCGCCCGTCTAAGCGTTGAGCGGCGTCGCCATCACCGTTGCCGTCGCCGCGCGAACGAGGACGTGCCACCGGAATTGGGCAAGCAAAATGGGTGCGAGCTAAATATAAGGAACCAGCAAGAAAGCGAGCAAAGAAGAAGACATACGTGCGTTTGTCGTAACAAACAAAGGCGCTCTCTCGCCGTCGCCGTGCAAAACAAACACATCGAAAGCCCCTTAAACAAGTACCAAACCGTCTATCCTATATACAATTTTCAGGTAGTGTTTGACACGTACGCATGTGCTGCTAACGTGGCGGAATATGTAAATGAGGCCAACCGAAGCATGTCCAATCTGAACCGAGCAGTGCAAAAAATAGTTAAAAAGATGTACGACATGTATTACACGCAGGCACTGAGACATCTGGGCGTGCAGATGCTCAATGCGAATAAACAGTGGTGGGAAGTCCACATACATAAATGTATGTCTCGAATTGTTCGTCTCAATTTACCACAAAATTAAAACACCTCAACAGCTGCGCCCAGAATTCGCATTAGGTAGTATCGTAATCCTCGGTGAAGTTTTGTATATGGCACAATGTAGGAAAATCAGCGCGAACTTGACAGTGTGGCCATAAACAGTGGCCATAGGATGGTTGTGACAAATGTATCGGCTCTCTGATTGTTGGTTACGAGGCTTCTTCATCATACTCATGCGCAATCGGGCTGTTGTTGAGTGTGTGAATATGGTGGTCGCCGGGAGACTTCAAAATAGTTTTCCTATAGCATATATTTCCGCTAGTTTTCTTAAAGGACCCCTGACAGCGAAATTTTTGTTGGTGACTTTTTTGCTGTAATTTGTAGCTTTGTGTCTGGTAATCTCTAAATTAAATCGTAAATGCTCTAGCGTATCGTACAACTAATTCTAGCGTAGTTAATTGTGACCATTTTAGCATCACTTCAAAACGCCCGCCTAAAAACCACAAGAAACTGGCGCCCCATGCGGGGGAGCGTCAAAGACCACGTGCACTCAAGCTGTGGTGACGTTGACAGCGCGGTTTTCAAATCGGGGCCCCGCGCGCGGTAGAGATTGAAAGTATGTGGGTGCCTCGGTATGGGTTAAACCTGTTAAGCGCGTGTCCCCTCACGAAAACTACCTCGAGAGCAGCCCGACAACAGAGCCAGAGGGGTGAAGAACAATAGGCCTCGCCGGGTGCCAGTCGTTGTATTGTGCACGTGCGCCCCGCAAACCTTCTGTGACGTCCACAATACTTGCTTTACTCGTAGAACGTCACACGGGGCCTCTATCTACGTCATACCAGGATGTCGCAAGGTGCAGCCAACTCAAGTGAGCACTCACGCTTACTTTAAAACCAAATTAAGATATCTTAAAGGCAACGTTCGTCACTAATAATCGGTCAGATGTGCCCCCGTATACGGGAAAGTCAAACAACACAAATATCTCGAGGTTTCAATTTTTGTGTCAGGGGTCCTTTAACATTAATCGTTGAAGACAGTAAGTGACACACTGATGAGTAGATGATAGAAACCGTACCAGAGGATGATGAACTGTATGGAGAGTAAGACCCTTCGGTAAAAATCTGAACGGAAACCGAGTATATCTTCGCAATCTATTTACAATTATTTGCAAAATACCAGCTGTTATGATATTCGTCTTCGTATTAATATTGATGAGTTTTAAATGACTTCCAGAGGAAACAACGTCCGAGATGCAAAATTCATGGAAATCATCTTATGCAACATTGCAAGAATAAGGGCAGCCTTTTGCCGGTCGGCTTGGCTAAATCTTGAGTTAGTGCGGCTTTCAGCAATCGGCCCAAAGAAGTCTAATCTCGATGATGCGTTAAAGATGAATACGCAGGACTTATTTCCTTAAGATGTCAAGGGATATCCTCTTAGTTCGACGATACTTCTGACGCAGGGCGATCGTATTGGCAGGCCAACGCATCACCGTAGACAGTTGGCCATTGCGGCTTGCAGTCACGTTTACCTGGATAACAACATTCGCTCTAGTACATGTACGCTGTAGCTAAGTATGTCCCGTAAACGTTGTGTAGACGCGTCATCGAGCGGGATCAACTGTCCTATTGTGCTCCAGCTATGTATCGGAGCACTTGTGATAATTCAGGAATTCGTGCACAAAGATTGTTCACCATTAGCGACCAAGACAAGCTTAGCCTGCCCACTCAATAAAAATGGGCATTTTTTAATTCATTGTCTCAGAAAAAGACGCGACCACGCCCTTTGCATTATACACGTGTCGGCCAGCGCGTGCGGTCCATATGGAAATTTCGTCTGCATGCACAAGGATGGGAACACCACGTAGCCATATTTCTTAATATGAATGAGAGCCATATGAACAATAAATGGCTAAGCGCCGCAATTTGTGGTACATCCTTTTTAATATCGTAATATTGTGTATGGCCCTCTGTGGTACTAATGAATAACTGTCGTCCTTAGCTATAGTCCGCAATTCACGCGTCTACCCTTCATTCAAGATTTACAGATGCCATAGCTTCTGGTTTCGCATCGTGAGCAGAGTCGAATGCTTCCGTGATAACAAGAAAAATGTAAACTGTCATATATCGGTGCGCATGTTCTTCAATTTACGGCATGGAGGCTACAACATTGAGAATAACTAAGCGGTATTCATAGTAAAAAACAGCGCGAAAACAACAAGGACGAGACATATGAAACAGGACGGCATTGCGGTATTGGCTAAATCGATTCTCTACAGAGGGTTTCTCCTTTAAAGTTACCACGATAGCCTTTCAATAAAACATTCCGACACAGCTCAAAATATATTTACGCCTGAACGAAACGTAGCTGATTGATTGCTTCCCCAGTTTGGTGACTGGGACAATTTTTTGAACCAACTTTCCTTCAGTATGAACTTGATTGAGTCAAGAGTCAAATATATTTCCCGAAGGCGAAGGATAAAGTTTTCAGATAAATGAGCAAAAACTTTGTAAGTAGTTAACTTTGTAAGTAGTTCTCTCATGCCCTGGAGAAGGTAATTCCTTTGAAATCGATCATGCGGGTTGTGTGTTCCTTTAGAGAAAATGCTGTACATAAACCAGCTGTAACTAAATGTGGTGCATTAGGCTTCGAACTGCTGGTCGTTGGTGCGATATCGAGCGGCCAGGCGCTGAAAAGCATATCATCATCATCATCATCATCATCATCATCAGCCTGTCTACGCCCACTGCAGGGCAAAGGCCTCTCCCATGTTCCGCCAATCAACTCGGTCCTGTGCTTTCTGCTGCCACGTTATACCTGCAAACTTCTTAATCTCATCTACCCACCTAATTTTTTGTCTCCCCCTCACGCGTTTGCCATCTCTTGGAATCCAGTCAGTTACCCTTAATGACCACCGGTTATCCTGCCGACGTGCTACGTGGCCGGCCCATATCCATTTCTTCTTCTTAATTTCAACTATGATATCCTTAACCCCCGTTTGTTCCCTGACCCACTCTGCTCTCTTCCTGTCTCTTAAGGTTACACCTATCATTTTCCTTTCCATCGCTCGCTGCGTCGTCCTCAATTTAAGTTGAACCCTCTTTGTAAGTCTCCAGGTTTCTGCTCCGTAGGTAAGTACCGGTAAGATGCAGCTGTTATATACCTTCCTCTTGAGAGATAGTGGTAGACTACCATTCATGATTTGATAGTGCTTGCCGAATGAGCCCCATCCCATCCTTATTCTCCTAGTTATTTCACTCTCATGGTTCGGCTCCGCGGTTACTACCTGTCCTAAGTAGACGTACTCCTTTACAACTTCCAGCGTCTCGCCACCTATCGACATATGCCTGCGGCATATTCTTTTCAACGTCGGACAACGTTCTGCCAGGCACCAGGCCTCCGCCAGCCCCTTTGTCCGTTCTGGAGAACGGTGCGTGGTCTTCGTTGTCTTCCTGAGCCGCGTTTTCTATTCAAGGAGCTGGTGCTCTTCCGAAAGCGCATGACATTGTGACATTGATGTCGCAGAAGACTTCTGCGTGAGGATCACAAACCAAGCGGTTTGTCCAGATTCTGCGGCTGCAAATGACGTGCCTCAGTACCGTGATTGCCTAATGGACCTCTTTTTTTTGCGACGAAGAAGCTTTAGGCAGCGTTAGCTCTATGCAGTCGTTCTTCATCTCCGGGGCCACGTGGTATATAATAACGCGCCCTGCACAATACCGGTGAGACCGCGCGGGAAGAACTGCCACGTCTCTACAACAAATCGAATAAGGTCAACGTTCCCGACGAATGGAAGACAAGCGGATTGGTTCCACTCCAAAAGCAAGGCAAGTTCTTGCTTGAACTTGCATTCTATCGTCTTGTTGCACTGGCCAGATGCGTGGGGAAAGTAATCGACGAATGATGCTTCGCTGCCTGGAGTGGTATCTTAAATACTAAAAGATCTCTGCATATTCTGTGGCTTTTTGCGACATGACAGTTCATGCGTCTATAATGTTCTAGACCTCGTTGCGTATGTCACACAGCAAATATCACGTAAGCGACTATATGCAGCATTGTTTTTCGGGGGAAAAGGCTCATGGCATAACGTACTGCACGAGATCATTCTCGATGCAATTGAGGTGGATGGCCTTGAGCCTCCGGCTTTTCGATGGACTGCTAGCTACCTGGCTTTAACATCATTCTTTGAGTGGAACGACGACGGACAAACCACAAGAGGCTTTCTTCGGAGCGGAGCACAAGGTATATACACACGCAGACGACACACGCGTCTGGATCCTAGCCTTACGCGTTCTCAATTACGTGCGAACGTCCAAAAAGCTGCAACTATAACAGAGAGCTACCTCGGCTAACAAGATATCCTCAGAAAAATGCGAATTCATGCCGTTCGTGCGCAAGCAAGACACCCTATGTCACTTTTGTTGACGGGCTGATAATTTCTTATGCCACCACCCACAAATTCTCGCTGATGTAGATAAGCTTCTGAAAGAGCATTTTAAATGTGACTGCTTTTCTAACAGTGTTTAAGCTTTCGGCAACATATGCTCCGTCGTAAAAAGCTATCATGAACCGGCACGCGCTCCCTTCATTCTCTTTTCAGTGAAGCTGTTTACGCTACCGGTAACTTGTGCTTCGTCGTGCATTACTGCTGCGGCGGGTATGCACCACAGGAATTGGGCAAGTCCCACTACCGTGTACAGCAAGTGCCAATGTCAAACGAAGCCGAACGCGTGTAAAAGACACCGAGAAAAAAAGTGACAGGAAGAAAAAGATTAAATATACAAAGAAAGAAAGGAAGAAAGAAAGAAAAAGAAAGAAAGAGAGAAATGAAGAAAGAAAGAAAGAAAGAAAGAAAGAAAGAAGAAAGAAAGAAAGAAAGAAAGAAAGAAAGAAAGAAAGAAAGAAAGAAAGAAAGAAAGAAAGAAAGAAAGAAAGAAAGAAGCGATTGAAAGAAAAAGGAAGAGAAAAAATTCACCGACAATTACGATACTTCCGCCTGATGCGAATTCTGAGCGCAACAGTTTAGGTGTTTTGATTTTGAGGTAAGTTGAGAGAAACAGTATAAGAGAGACATATATGTATGTGCAGTTGCATACCACTCTTTAATCGCATTGAGCATCTTCACACCAAGATGTCAGTGCCTGCTTGTAACCCATGTCGCCCTTTGACAATTTCTTGCACTGCCCGGTTCAGATTGGACGTACCTGGGTTGGTCTTATTCACATATTCACCACGTAAGCAGCACATGCGCACGTGTCAAGCACTATCTGAAGATCCATGTTTGAATCTAGGATGGACGCCATCCATGGGTCAAAGTAATTCACCCACCTTTGCTGCACGATGTGGCGTTGCATGAGGGTGGGACGAGGAGTACCCGCTCGGAGAACTGAAATGTACTTGTCCATGACACCGTGATGTTCCCAGAATTGCGCCATTGAATCATAGTTGTTCGGTTCCAGGGCCTGGTGCATGGCTTGGTACTTGTTTCGGAGGCTCTCTATGCGTTACTTCTGCACAGCGACGGCGAAACAGCGCATTCGACCAACGGACGTCTTCTTCCTTGCTTGCCCAATTCCTGTGCCACACTTCGTTTTCGTTGGACACAGTAGTGGGCCTTGCCGAATTCCTGTGGCACGTGCTCGTACGCCAGGTTGCGCCACAGGCGATGACGGCGAAGACGCTCAACGCGGGGACGGGTGTCTAAGAGATCCGCTATAATAAAGCCACGCCTGTGTGGAGCGCCCAGCACAGTCACACCGAAAGATGAAAGAGCCGCCTTTCTATAGCCCGTTCGAAACTCTCTTTGGGAAACTAATACAAGTACACATGCAAGGTATCCACTACGCCGCAAATCATAATTTTTGTAAAGTAGCGTAGCACCCCCTATGACATTATTCGTCTTTCTGTGGATAATCGAAGTAACCGCTACACATCTGTAATGAATTATGTGCACTTTGTTGATGCTGCATGTGGCTCATAAACGATCAAGAATTTTGGTTGAGCAATTTGTAGTGGTTGGGAAGCTTTAAATCACACATTTGTTGCGCAGTTAGCATTGTGTGATGCCTAGTTGTTATTTTACTCTTCTGCCACGCTATATTACGCGTGTTAACGCGATTCCTTGCCCGACATGACGCCTGTATAGGGTCTTTGTGCAAAGGAGTGTCAAGCAACAGCGTAGCTCTGTGGTCGAATACTCGACTGCCACGCGAAGTGCCCTGGTTGAAATCCCATGAGATCCTGGATATTTTTTTCTCATTATTTTTTCTTATTTCGCGCGGTAGTCTTTACGGACAGTGGTGGCGGCGGACAACTACCCCACTGTCGTTCTGATGTGATGACAGCTTTCGCTGTAATATAGAGAGAAGTAAAGAGAATAACGACATACCAAGATGAAAAGACAAACATAGACAAGGAGAAAGAGAGAGAAAGAAAGCGATCGAAAGAAATAGGAAGTGAAAATAAAGAGATGAAAACGGCACAAAGACATAAAAAGCTAGAAAAATAAAGAGAAGAACAATTTAGAAAGAAACAGCCAGGTGAAAGAGAGGGAAATAAACAGAAAAAAATATGTAGCGTTTTTTATTTCTAAAAGAGCCTAGTCCACATTAACTGAAACAGAGAAAGATGCATTCTTTTTTTTTGTTACTGAATATATGATGGGGCCTGCCCTGCTCCAAACTTTTTTTGCCAGTGTGCTCATGTCACCTAAATATCTCAAATATACGTTGCGGCTAAAGTCTATATATAGCCCACAGTCCTCGGTATTCAGGAGCAAAATTTGTATTTGGCTCTTATATACTCGAACATTTCATTTAGGCTTGAATTAGCTTGTAAAAGAAGCCGAAATCGCGGCGAATGAACGATACACCAATATTTTGCGACAAAATTAACACCATCTTCGTGCTTCCGTCCGTGCCGTCCTTTCTTGATGGGCGTACTGGCGATGACTACAGTTGTATAGCGAGTGGTCCGTCTAGGCGACAGGCGCATCATTCTACACTGTTTTCGTTTTCTTGTTCTTGGCATGTATTTAATGTCATCCAAAAATGCTCCAGGCCTTCTTCGTAGCTCATTTTATGCCGCGCGTTTTGGATCGCTTCTTCTTCTTCAAGGAATAGATCGACGCCCAATGCCTTCATTTCAGGTGTCTTATATTTAAAATATGCCGTCTTATGGCGAAAGAATGACATGATAGTGCAACGCAAAACTGGAAAAGAAACCCTTGTAGCAGCAGCAGCATCGGCGTTGCATATAAAACCACCGAGCCGCTCGCTCTTGCAAAAGGCAGGTGCCGCTGGCGCGGGCTTGAGCGTGCTAGCGTTCGAATCAGTACTTAAAGAACCTCTGATCCGAGCGTTGGTGTCGGATAACTTAACGTGCGACGTAACGTCAGGCCTCGTGTTATAGTACATACGTGAGTATTATCGAAACTAACTGCACTTTATGATGCAATCATGTGAATATAATACGTAACTTTCGTTAACGTATTCCTCCGCGATCGAGCAATGCTTCAATATAGCTTGCTGAATCATAGGAATACAAATGTTATGGTTATTAGACTGCTCTAAAATTGGAGCCAACACTGCAACCCCAGGCGTTAATTTGATATGACGCTTGTATCGTAGGAATACATATGTAGTGTTTATTGCTTTCTTGTAAATTAGATAGGCAGCGCCACAACTACAATTGACGTTGTACCGACATTACGCCTGCATAGGCTATTTTTCTAAACCAGTTTATAGACCTGGCCTGACTCTGTGGTAGAGTACCTGATTGGCACGCAAAATGCTTGGTTACGACTCCTGCAGAGATACAAATTTTAATTATTCTTTCCATTCGTGGGGTGAACGCTGCCGATGTCGGCTTTTCTTAACGATCTGGCATTTAAGTTACCAATGTCTGTTCTCGCCGTTCCTGGGTAGACATAAACTGTCAATCACCTGCGGCGCATAGCATTCACTGCGGCCCGTGGTAAACGGGTATGTGCCACACGTGTCTGGAGGAAAGGGTTTGACGACGTACTCGACAGGATTTTCACGTTATTCATGTCATGACCAGAAAATCATATTCGTCAAGCCATCTTAACCTCCCATGCCAATTTTGGTATACACCAAGTTATCGAGGCAACCATGAGAGCACCCAGACGTAGGCGGATAGATAGATAGATAGATAGATAGATAGATAGATAGATAGATAGATAGATAGATAGATAGATAGATAGATAGATAGATAGATAGATAGATAGATAGATAGATAGATAGATAGATAGATAGATAGATAGATAGATAGATAGATAGATAGATAGATAGATAGATAGATAGATAGATAGATAGATAGATAGATAGATAGATAGATAGATAGATAGATAGATAGATAGATAGATAGATAGATAGATAGATAGATAGATAGATAGATAGATAGATAGATAGATAGATAGATAGATAGACAGACAGACAGACAGACAGACAGACAGACAGACAGACAGACAGACAGACAGACAGACAGACAGAAACGCTCAAAGTGCCATAGGTTCGCTAAAAATGCTTCGCATTTCAAAAATAAAGACAAACAAGGAAAGCCACCCAGCTGCGCTCTTCCTTAGGACTTGGCGCCACTTGTACGAATCTTCCATAATTTTTTTCCTGTTACTCCTAATGTACTCGCTTTACTCATTCCACCACAAAGGGGGTCCATTCGCGTCATACTAGTGGCAATGTCGCGAAATGCTCCTAACTCAGATGATCACTCGCGCCTTAGTTTAAAATCAAATTAATATATTTTAAACGATCGGCACTAATAACGGGTTCCTCTATGATAAGTACTGTGATAGACCCGTTTCCTGGGGCTGCTATCCTCGGGCTAAAAAGGAGTTTTTGCCCAATGACACGGCGGGCTCCAGGACAATGAAGTGAGGAATTGCGTCGCTACGCATGCAATCCACTCTCCGCAAATCGTGCGCACATCAAGTACTGCATGCTTTTGATAATGACATAAACCGCGTTTTGGCTGCAGGGTTCACCCATTAGACCTTGACTGCCGTTTCCGAAACTCTGTGTCACAAATTAAACCGTGAAACGGGAAGAACAGCGGCTGATGATCACCGGAAGGCTCCTAAGCCTTAGACTTGTGGTTCTCGGCAATGGATGTTTCGGCGACCCTTTGTGGACCGGTGGAAGTGATACCCTTTGAAGTGGCGACCCTTTGAGGACCGGTGCACTGAAAGAAAACGGGAGGGAGATGGTAATAAATAAACACAAAGTTCAGTGTGAAATGGGTGCCTTCCAATTCTCCCTGGCAAAAACGGTCAAACTGATGTGCCACACCGATTCGATCTCGACAGCTTGTCAATAAGTTGTGCGGTCTGCCGCCAAATTCAAACTGTTTCTAGCTACGTTTGCTCCTCAGTTATGCAAGCCTAGAAAAAGTATGCTCGCGTGCATATGTCATAGAAAACAGCAACAAAAGCATTACAGCCATCTTATCGAGAAGCGGAAACGTGAGTTAGCTCCATCGCATTTCAAAAGCGTTATGCGGCCAAGTATTAAAAAATCGGAAGGGGCCGCTGCCACGGAACATAATGTGCCTCCAAAAGCGCGTTGGTTTTGTAAGGCACATTTTCTTTGTCGACGATGGGATTTACCGGCCCCCAAAAATGGCTTGGCGGACCCCCATTTGAGAACAACTGCTTCAGACTGAGCCATATATCCTTGGATGTCTGTCGCGCACAAAGAACAAAAGGCACAGTAGACCTTAGTGCAAACCAAAAAAAGAGCGTTTATTCGCACCGTTTACATCGTAAGCCCCACAGCCTAATGATACAAAACCACTTTCTAGCATTTTATTGTGTTTATAATGCTGATCACAAGACGCTGACCCTTCAAGAAATGTAGTCAAAGTAATCAAGAATTGGTTGGTCTCTATTTCGAAGCATGATGAGAAATGACAAGCTTCATTGAAATGTATATATTCAAAGTATCGGTATAAAAAGTTGTTGCCCGTCCTGCAAGAAAGATAACGAGTCACACGGTCCCTTATGCACTCACCTAAGACGACGCAAAGTAGAAAGCGATGCTGTTGTTGTTCTTTTTCTTTTCAGTATTTTGTATTGATCCCCCCCCCCCCCCCTATAACTTTTTGTACCTAAAGACGTTTTGCACTGACACCGAATGGGACGGGATGCGTTGGAAGCTTTGGGCATCTCACGTGTTTGGGCAGTTTCACCAGGATAGGTGACCTTTGTCGAAGCGACGCCATCACGTTATGCGATGTCATAATGACGTTACAAATTTGGCATCTCTGACGTCACGGTGAAGTCATCACGTGATGATGATTTTACGCATCACTTCGTATTGATGCTGACGGTCACTTTTCGTGTTTCATGAGGCATCTAAGGCTTTCGCATTAATTTACCGTGTCTATGTGACACAAAAACACGAAGACGATGCGGAATCGACGATTTCGGACTTACCCCGCCACAATAACAAGCGAGTACAGTTCGCCCACGCCGGAGACCCAAACCTCTCCAGCTCGCGAGATAGGTTTGGGTCTCCGGCGTGGGCCGTTGTTTGCGTCTCCGACGTTGTGGCCGTCGATAAGGACGTCCATGTCGCTAGTTCGGCTTGTTGCGTTGTGGTTGACCCGCAGCTTCGGATCACGGCTTCGTCGCCTAGTTCCGCTGCTGCTATGTGGCGTCGTCAGGCCTTCTTCGGGCAGCGAAGTACTGACCTCATGTCTCCGCTTGGCTGGCGGCGTTTCCTTTCTTTGCAGCGTCGTCCTCGGCGGCGTATGGTGTTCGCATTTTCAATGAACAAGCGACGCACCTCCATAGGTTGTTATTTTTATTTTTCCCGATAGAGGTTCAAGAATTAGCCCCCGATAGGTGTGTAGTGGCCTGGCAACGGCGAAGGGGAGGGTCGTCGGGGTGCCGACTGCACTTCAGCGAGGTAGTCTGCGATGTCGCGTGGTCGTTCACCGCGCTGCGGACGCGGCGAAGTGGATATGTTATACCTCCCTAGAGTAGCTCCTCTCTGCGCACGCTGACTAGGATATTTCTGCAGAAATTCAAAGTGCTCTACCAGACCTGCTATGTCATGTGCCTCGAGGGCATTGATGAGAACGTTAGATTTAAATATGTGAAAAAGATGTCCATGAAATTACCATTTCCACAGCTATATGTATATAAAAAACTGCTACTTTCCTCATCTAGATCCGTGGGACGAAGCAAAGGCCATGAAGCTCGCCACAACACTTGTTTTGTCGTGCAAGGACGAGTTTCTTCGCTTCGACTTGCCGGCACCAACCGCGTTAAAGGTATTCACACAAATGTATCTTTTCGGCTGGCGTTTTAGTTTGGAGCGTGTACCATGCAGCAGCAGTGGGGATTCTTCACGGGACTCCGCGTTCAGACGACTTTTCGCGCACAATCTAATGTGGAGTATCGCATACCTCTGCTTTACTTTCATTAGGACCTGCGAGTGAATAATTTCTGTGTGAATGCAGTCCCAATGATAATAAAGCTGTGAAATTATCATAAGTTGTTGATATTTACAAACCTATTTCTAAAGGGTTATAAAGTTTACATGTTGAAAACTACGCTTCACTGAATCTCACTCAATGCTTGCGCACGCGCCTCATTCAGGAACCATTCTCGATGACTGCAAGTAAGGGAAGGAAGTTTGAGGCTAGCGAGCCCATAACAGAAATTCCGCACCCGAGAACCTTCACATATTCCTAACAGGCATCCTCTGTAAAATTAAAAAGTATGTAATCTACGCTGGCCACACAAACTTTCTTTACAGTGCTGCTGCATGCCATTTTTTTGTATTAGACAAATCAAAACTTTATTTCATCTCAGCAAGGAGAAAGGGGTGGCGGGAAAAAGCTCCATTGCTGCAGCTTAACTAAACCCGGTTCCCCGCGCTACAGTTCGACAGTGTGGAGCATTGACTATAGGTACATGACGTGTTAACGTAAGTCAAGGCACTTTGCGAAAGTATGGAAATTAAGGAAAGTAACGTAGTAGCACGGTAACGTAGGCGTACATGCTGTAAGTTGATTCATTTTTTTTTGTAAATGTAACACAAAGCAACTCAACGGTATCACACACACATACGCAAAATAAATTCAGAAATGAATTGTGACAATGGAAAATCGCAAGCCAATAAAGAAAAAAATACAATGAACACATCAAAACATCAAACTCTATGTAAATAAGTTATATACGCATATGTGCATTCATATATATATATATACATATATATATATATATATATATATATATATATATATATATATATATATATATATATATATATATATATATATATATATATATATGTAGGCATAATGACGTCCTGCAACAATCGCACAGTAGGATTTAGCGAAATGAAATGAGTGAAAAAGGAGCGAGGGGACATGGTATCTGGGTTTAATCCTTGTGTAGTTAGGGTGTTTAAAAGATCAGCAATATGATAGGATACCGATTGCTACCCATAGTTAGTACGACAAAAGCGTGCTAACCAGATATCTTCATGTCTTGTGCTATATGAAATTTAGCGACGATTCAGGTTAAACGAAATCATATAACCAACATTTCCCTTTCATAAGGTAGTTCTGTGCATGCAAGCGACACGAAATGAGAAAATGAATTCAACTGGCATTATATTGTATTCCAAAAAATATTTTGAGGTCTTTGGAAGCAAGATTTCCTACAGCACAAATGGCTCGTTTTAGCAGCGAAGCTGTTTAGCAAATCGTTCCTTGTCCGGCGAACGAAAAAACTATCATCATCATAAAAGGGTATGTGCCACAGAAATTGGGTCAATCCAGCTACTCACGACTGGTCCACTGAAAATGAAGAAGGCAACAGTTAGCCCAATAAAAAGAAAGAGAGAAAGAGTGAGAGACAAAGAAAGAGGTAGAAAGAAACAGCAAGAGAGATAATTAAATCCTTGAATAGTATAATATAGCAAGGGGGTGAGACAGGGAATTGAGGGTGAGGATGGAAACGCATATAGAAAGAGATAGAAAGAAAGAGACACAAAACGACACAAAAAAAGAGAGAGCACGAGAGAAAGAGCGAAATATGGAGAAACAAAGAACGAGAGAGAAGGAAACAGAGAGGGAGAGAGCAAAGCTAGAAAATAATAGTAAGCGAGAAAGAGAGAGAGAGAAAGGGGAAAAGGTAGAAAGAGCGCAAATAAGAAAAGAAAGTGGAGAAAGTGGATGGTGAGAGCAAGAAAGAAACTGATAAAAAAGACATAGGAAAATTGAAAAACGTAAAGAGAGAGAAAAAAATTCGGCAGATCCCACGCGTTGTGGGAATCGGTTTCATGCGAAGCAGTCAGCGAGTACTTTTATGCTGTATTTTATGGCTTTCAGCCAAGAGTTACGAGGTGGATCTACGTGTTTTTGTTAGTGTAGTAGCAACGTGCACATCGTGCGCTTACCAGGCACATCGACAACACTGCCGTTTAAAGGGTAACTTATGGTGCGGCGTAACGTCAGACCTCACGTTAGTACATACGTCAGTATTATCGAAACTAAGTGCACTTTATGGTACAGTCATGTGAATATCATATGTAGCTTTCGTTAATGTATTCCTCCAGGATCCAATTTACGATGTGCCGGAGCACAGTGTTCGCACAATTTGCGAGGCTGTCCAAATTCGTGCCTCTCAAAAAAAATGGCATTGTCGTCTGCATATGCAATTCATTTGACTTTTTCAGCGGTCAAAAAAAGATCATTCATGTAAACAATGAAAAGAAGTCGCCCAAGAATGCTCCCTTGGGGTAAACGATGTGGAATAGGTTTTTTTTTTAGTTTGAATGGTTATGGCTAATGTACTGTGACCGATGCTGCAGATACGAAGAGAAAAACTTGTTTGCGCAACCACGTATAACGTGTTGTTCATGCTCAGCTGAAAGTGTGATATGATGAACAGTATGGAATGCTTCTGTGAGATCTAAAGTTATACCTAAGACCTATTCTTCTTCATCAAGCGCAGTATTATAAACTTGTTTTGCGTCAATAAAGCTAATTCCGTCGATCTGTCTTTGAGGTAACCATATTGTGCTGTCGAGATGAGCGAGTGTTTTTCTAGGAAACTACATAATTAATTGTGCATGATTTTTTCCAAGCCCTTCGAAAAGACAGGTAAAATGGAAATGGGCCTAAAATTGTTAGGCTTATTTTTGTTTCTACCTTTGTGGATTACGACCACCTTTGCAATTTGCATTTCCTTCGGAAAGACTCTCTGTTCTAAGCTTAAGTTTTTAACTTCAGCTAAAATTGGCGCCAGTATGTCTATAACAAATTTATTTGGCCTAACTTGGACACTGGCGTCTCTCATAATCATATCGTAGTTTTGGGACGTTAAACCCCAGATATTATTATTATTAACTTGGAAATCATTAGCATCACGTGACTTCGCATCCTTAAAGCTATGGAACACATTTTTAACTTCATTTTCTGGTGTGGGAAAAAGCGCTATGTTGCCAGAGAAGTTTGTTCTTTTATGAATCGAGGGAATGCTTTTTGTATTACATATTCAAGGCTCTCCAACGCCTGTAAAATGATCACTTAGAACATTTGAAAGATCCGCCCCGCGGACAACGCGGTCGTTCACAAGCATGCTGTCAACGTTAGCTACATCGGTCTTCTTTAAAAGGTTGTTCAGCCACTTCAACAACATAGTTGAATTTTTCACCACATCGTTAAAATAGGCTTGAAAATACTCTTCCTTCGCGGTTTTTAGTTTAGCATTGTGCTTATTTCCAAACACCGTGGAAGTCTTAAATTTGTCGATATCTCTAATTTTCAGAAATTCCTAGTACATGCGATTTTTCAAATTTATCTGCTTGTGAAGATAGGTGTTTATTCAAGGCTTACGAGATTTTTTAGATTGCGTGACTACGATCTCGGGAAAATGTTTTTAACACGTAAGTCTTTTATGCCGGGATCCACCACGGCTCCACTGACGCATTTCCGTCACGGATATGACGTTGTAAAATATATAGACTAACATATGCAAAAGAAAAAACTAGAAGGAAAAGTTGCGTCAGTGGGAGTCGAAGTTACGACCCCTCGATCCCCAGCGCGCAGCGCGAAGCGACTCTGCCACAGACAGCACATTCTTCGTCGTTCTAACAGTGTGCTATTTATATACACCATTTACCTGTAGTGGTACTCAGAGATCGGGGTACATCAGCGTGTTATTCGTTATCACTAGCGAGATGGCGCGAAGGGCTCGAAAGGCGCGCTTTAAAGCTCGTCGCCCCACGCGTTGAGATGAGCGTGCGCCTCTACAGGGCGTGGTCGCTTCTTCGCGCCCGCTTATCTTGTACGTCTTGCGCTATCACCGCAAGTTCACGTTGAAGTTACAGAGTGCACGAAGGTCGCTTCGCTCGCGCAGCGGTCGCTTTTGCGAAAGGAGCGTACTGCTCACATATAAGTTACAACTGTGACAGTTCGCACTCATCCTGTGTATACTTGTGCGTTCGTTTCGTGCGTCATACTTTGTATTTGACCAGCGCGCTTTAACTGTCGAGCTGTGACAGTTCTCGCTCATCCTGTGTATGTTCGTTCCGTGCATCCTTACTGCTTGAGCAGTGCGTTGCAAGTTTCGAGCTGCTTGCCGTTGTGCGCGTGACATTGCAACTTGTTGCTATAGCATTCATTCCTTCGCCCTCGGGGCGAAACAATGCACAAGAAACGCTCAACTACGTCTGTGAAGACACGTTTCACTTTCGTGTTATACTGATTCCTAGGACAGAGGGATCTGCCACGTTTTTTTTATAGATAGCTTTACATCTAAAATAAACGCCCGATACATGCTATCTGCATCAGTAATCGATAGAACGTGACTCCCATCATGATTCTGAACTTCCATTCGAAAGGCTTGTAGCGAACTATCTGTAATATTTTGCATGCGCACAGGACTGCTACGTCCAATCTTCAGTTCGTTTCTCTCAGAAATAAACGCAAAAATAAGAAGATAGTCACCAATATTGCACATAAGCGTTCCACTTGACACAATTTCACAGTAAGCATTAGTAATAAAAAGATCAAGTAGGCTATCTGTTTTATCAGTGACACGGGTTTGCTCAGTAATAACAATAATAAACCCAGCAGATGTGAGGATTAACTAAAAATCACTGCTAGTACTGGAAACAGAGAACATATCTATGTTGAGGTGTCCGCTGAAAAACAATACATATTTATTTTGGGACACACATTGTAACATTTTCTCAAAAAATCAAGGAGAACGTGACATTGAGCGTGCGGAGGCCGGTAGAGCACAGATATAATCCTGGGGCCGCTTTTCACAGTTATTATTTCAAAATTTTCATTTGAGATGGTGAATTCCTCTAGAATCTGCACTTCTTGAGCGCGACTAACCAACAGCAACACGCCGCCACCCCGCCGTTGCGGATGGTTGAGTAGAAAGGTTTCATAACCAGTGCACGTAAGTGGAACCTTATATCGCGTGTACCAAGTTTCTGTGCTCATTAAGGGGTTAAATTGAACACCGGTAGAATCAATGTGCAAATCTTTATCATCATGTTTTTTTCCAACGATCGCTTGTCCGGATGAAGGAAGCTAAGCAGTTTTTGTTTCGTAGTGCCTTTAGGTTTGTTGGTGCAACAACTGATCTTATCTCGGCGCAGCCGAGATAATATTTACGCATATGTTCGCAAAAAAACAGCGCTCTGAAAAGTTAATATGACACTTTAGTATTGTTTGTCATGAGCTATACGTCATTGGGACTAAAGAGCAGAAGCACAGGGGAGCCATCTTCTCGACGGCAGAAAACTTTCCCGTCCTTGGTCCACACGTGCTTCCACCCCAGATGCCTTTTTTTCGCTCTCGCCAAGCACCCGCTTGTTTTCGTACACGGTACTCGCCTTTTTGTGTCCCAGGACAGCTGTCTGTGATAGGCATTTTCTTTGCTTTTGTTTAAGCCATGCATTTCGCTTTTCTCGCCTGACAAACCGTACTACGATGTTTTTTTTTTCATTTTATTTTGCCGTTGGCACTTGATGACAGATGTCAATGTCACTTTCGGTCACATGATAACCAACAAAGTCAGCCAACTTTGCCACGGCTTCAAGTGGCTTACACTGTGCTGGGACGCCCTTGATTTCAATGTTGTTTGTTCTATAATGGCGCTCAATTTTCTGGGCTGGCCTGCGCTTTTCCTCCTGCAGAGCTTTATTACTAATCTTAAGTGACTTAATGTCTTTCATGAGCTCTTTGGCTTCCTTATGACATTCGGCCACTGTATCACAGGTATCGCTACTTTTCTTTCCTCCTTTCTAAAGCTTGTCATATTGCCGTGAACATATTGCCATATTGTCATGTCTTGCCGTGAACTGTTGAGGTCCTATGTATCCTCACGTTTCCCCTTCGCGGGCGGCATTTCTTAAATTAGAACCGAAAATAGGGTCGAACAAAAAACAGACAACTAATAACACGCATACACACTCAAAAAAAGCCAGTCACTGGTACAAAAGCTGTTATCGGCAGCAGTGAGAAGGAAAAAAGGCGGGATAACCAGGTACAAAAGTTTAGCTTACTTGCAAAGAGCAGGAAAAGTCAAATGCGTGTACCCGTGTCGCACCACTGCCGAACTACAAAAGTTCTCCCACGAACAGCCTTGAAGATGACCAAATATAACAAGCCGACGAGGATATTGAATTGGCTCTGGAAAAGACCATACCCGCTAAATCATGGAATTATGGGAGACTTGCATGCACTGTAGGAACGAAACAAAAAGGTGAAGAAGCGATCTGTTGCTGTGGTCTTCTGTAGGAAAAGCAGAGGTTGTGTGTTAGTGAAATTCGCAGAACGAAATCGACTGTGCGCAATAAAGACCTTCTTCCGAAAGCACAGAGATGGGAGGTGGACATGAAGAAGCCCGAACGTAGAAATAAAAAATGAAATAGAGTTTATATTATTCGATGACCCCGACAGTAAATAATAGCCAAAACAAAATGTAATGACGATGGGTTAGTGAGGGCAAGAATATCCCTCGATCTGAGAACCGGAGCAAGGTTGACCACTACAGAAGAAATCGTTCCAGACGTAGTAAGAATAAAATAAAAACAACTTAGGACAGTGATTGAGAACAAGTGCGATGATTTAGAACAAGAAGAAAACACTAACATAGAGAGGATGAAGCAAACAGTAATTACACTGATCTCTGAAGTAGCAGTAGAAGTTGCGGGCAAAGCACCAAGGCCGGAAGTAAACAATCTCTCATAAACCCCGAGAAAACCAGTAAAGAAACGACTACAGGTGAAGGTGACTCACTCAAGATCAAATATAGAGTCTAGCAAAAGGTTAGGAACTATGTAGCTCGCACATAAGGCTTCCATCAACCGCCAAATACAAAGCCGAACACGCCACAGGAGTCATCTTTGTAACCACCGACGAGGTTAAAAAGGCCTTGTGCGATATGCCTCTTGTTAGAGCGGCCTTTATATGGAAGAAACTTGCAGCACTTTACACTCAATGCCTCAAAACACCAGTGAGCTGAAAAATCAGAGCATTACACCGAGTAACAACAAATGAGACATAAAAGACTTGAATCGCATGCTAACTGGCTCACTTTCTGTACTACACAAAATATTTACGAAGGTAACTTCAAGCAGGATAAGAGAAACACTTTACATTAACTAACCTAGGAAGCAAACCGGCTTCAGGAAGGGATACTCTACAATGGATCACAAGCATGTGACCAACCAGATAATTAAGAAAGCTGCTGAGTACAGAAAACCTATTTATTAACAATTCGGAGGCTGTCAAATTGCCTTCGACTCGGCACAGATACCAGAGGTCTTGGAAGCATTGCGCCACGAAGGATATACTTGAAACATATAAGTACCTTATCCATCAACTACGAAGACTCCATAGCTTCCTCGCTTCTCCGAAGGAAAAGAAATCGATCTCCTACAGAGAAAGGGGACATAAAGGGAGATACAATATCTCTATCGTATGGTTACTGCATGGTTAGAAGTCAAACAATAGATTGGGAAGAAACGGTGATAAACCCTAACGTAAAGCCCTGTTCGCAACCTATGATCGGTAGACCACATGGCGACAAATTACAAAAAATGATCGAGTATATAAACCTAGAGAGTACTAAAGGTACTCTCTAGACGCGCACGGACGTGAAAGCGCATCAGCTTTCACGTCCGTCAGATGTGTCGTCGACTGCCCCGCAGTCCTTTACTGAGCAGCATATCTGAGTATTCATGCGCTTCTTCTTCTCCCCTGAGATTCATGGCTCAGTTGCACAGCTCAAGGCGAGCGTTTAGTGCTATCTGAACAAGCACAAGAAAATGATTAGCTATAAGTGCAACTTCAGGAGTATAAAAGAATTGGATAACGCCTTGTTCGTTAGATATATGCCATGCTCTGGCGTTGCCCCTTGTTACGGGGCACGGACCAATCCAATGAAGACAAGTGGCTATCCGCCATCAAGAGCCCCGATGTCGGGGCTCAACTATGGGCTGTCCAGAGGGCCCACGATGCGGCGGTTGGGCTTGGCCTGACTGTCCCAACGTGGGAGCGGCCCGCTGCGCGTTGAGTCGTGCACCTAAGGACTTACAATAAAGTTTCGCATCTATCCATCCATCCATAGCAAACTCTCTCCGTTTTGGAAACTGCTTCAGCCCCCTCAAACAGATCGTCGTAAAATGTGTAAATGTGTCTGTTTCTGTCAAAAATTTTGTTCCTGAGCAAAAGGCGGCCGAGGAGCTTAACTTAACAGAAATTTCTCCTCTGAGGATGGAGGCACAAGGAGGCGAAGATCGTGGGCGCCGTCTCCAGGACACTTCCTGCGCGGACCCAGTCTTCCTTCAATGCTTGTCTCACGTCCTGTATGCATTAGGGCTGAATAAACCATTGCATTCGAAAACCCGACTCGAGTGTGCATCTAGGCGAACTTTTCCCCATAATAATTATTTTTGTGCGAAGAGTACAAACACGCATATGTACAAATTTACACTTTAAAATAACTCTTAGTCTTTTTTGTCAATTTGATGTTCCGTGAACACGAGTGAATCTATTTAAAACCTAAAAAATGTGACAATGGCAAGTATAGCTACATGCTCGCACGTTTAAGTGGTTGCACATGAACGTCAATTTGGACACTTTGGTGGCTTTGTAACTCCGATCTCACAACAATAATGCAACATTTTTGCGCAGGTTAGGTTAGAACATTCATACATTCATTAGGCTTTGATTCTGGCGAGTTTAACGAAAATCGAAGATGGCCTTTTTTTAATTGGACTTCAAATCATTGCGTATTTAGAGACATGCCTTCACTTTTGCTTTTTTGGTGCGCGTTTGATCTCATTCTCGGCAATCATATTTAACACAATTATTAAACTAAGGCGTGACAACATTCTGAAAAATCTTGGAAATTCTAGACTATATAGACGCGAACCAAAATAAGTGCAAATAGAGAATTATTGAGCAGTGTGCCGTATTTGCGATTTTTTTTCATAAAATGCGCGCACAAAAAAGGCAGGATAGCCACATTTTGTAACCTTACGTTACTTGTAGTATACTAAACAAAATGTTGAAGGTCACAGTTACAATAGATATTCTGTAGAACCTGCTGAAAATACCATTTTCGCGCAATTCACAAAAAGCGGTTCTGCCGAGTGGACATTTCCGAATATATTTGACTTTGGCAAATTTTTTTCACAATAATAAAAACGGTTTCGTGGCCTTAGGGACTCGAACAGCAAAATATTTTTTTGCGAAATTATAGGGGTTTCGCGGACATGGACCGACGTTCTTATCTGAATACAGCCTGAAGTAAGGCGGAATGCATACATACATAGGGAAACATGCTTGATTGCCTGGCGGAAGAGGAATACCTGTGAATTGGCAACCAACCACTGCACTGTGTACAAGAATGTGTATACCTAGGGCAGCTATTGGCTGTGGAGCCAAATTATGAAAAAGAAATCCACCGAACAATTAGGATGGGCTGGAGCCCTCACAGCAGAAATTAGAAATAATGACAGACATGCTACCGCTGTTCCTAAACTGGAAAGTGTACAAAGATTATTATATGGGGCGGAAACTTGTCGGTTAACAAAAAAAAATCAAGAAGCAGTTAAAAACCACCAACGGGCGAGCGGACGAAATATCGTGGGCATTACTTCAAGGATTAGGAAGAGAGCAGAGTGGGTTGGAGAACAAACAGGGCTAGCTGAAATTCTTGCCGTCATTCAGAAGAAAAATACGTCGGTGGGCCATATCGTACGAAGGACAGATTAACGTCGGTCGGTTAGAGCTACGGAGTACTAAGGGATATGAGGCGTGGCGGACGATGCTAGAAAGGTTGATGTAGTGACCAAATCAGAAATTTCAAGGCTTCAACTGCAGAGGCTCAGGTTCACATAAATGAATCTAGGCCCGCATAAAATATTGGACTGTACAAGGATGGATTTGTTTTAAGTGGTCACATATGCTTTCCGAAGGTACACACTAAGTGTGAGCGCCCCCGTTGAGCGTTTCATTGTTTCGACCTGCCATACTTTCCTGTGCTTGTGGACCCCTGTCTTTTTATCCTATGTGTCATCTCTTCCCGGAAGAATGTTAGTGAACAATGGATCACACAACCAGCCATTTTCTTTAATCATGGAGTAGAGCGCAGGCAGCCGACGCAGAAACGTAAATACGCCTATGTAAGGTGCCGGTACAGCTGGAAAAAACACAACGTGCGCGCATGTTGCACTTCAGATGTCTGCTTCTCCCAGTCCCCTCATAACTAGAGTTCTGAAAACTTTGAATTACTGCTACTCTGCCCTAAAACTGTGTTTGCGAATAGACTCCACGATCTCGCGCTTCTCTTTCCTCTGCAAGAAGTCAGGGCCACTTCATTTCCTGTTAAAACGTGCGCTGTTTATACAGCTCTCTTTTTTTCCAGGCAAAGTCATATGTGATTTCACAGGCGGTACTGTCGCATGACTACTCCCTCCTGTTTAAACACGGGAGCCGTAAATTTCTAGATGGTCTCGCTCGTGCTTGCATTTCCAGTGCTGTGATAGTAGGCGTGTATGCCCAGCGCTTGAATTTAGCCAATAAATGCGTTGGTATTTCCTCCTAAGCGTGATCATCAGCAGCAGCAACACGCAAGTGCACAGATGCCCACTGCTGTGCAAGAGCCTCTCCCCTGTTTCTCCAATTTACCTCTTGCTGTGCTAGCGGCGCCCACGTTATCCCCGCAAAGTCCATCACATCTACCACCTAACGTTCCACCACCCCCTGCCGTAACTGACTTTTATTGCGATAGCAATTATATGGACACTCTCGGCGGATGTGGACTCTCTCAGCGGACACGGCCGGCGAACACTCTCGGCCGTCGCCGTCATGTCACGGATATGTATATGTACGTCTATGTATAAAAACGCACAAAGAAGACATACTGCAGAAGAAAACATTCCAAAGCACCCGACCGCGGATTCGAACCAGCGACGCCTCGCTCCCCAGCGCGCTGCGGTAGACAACTAAACCACGTACCATGCATGTGCCGGTGAAATAAGGACGAGCTAATAATATACACCATTTACAGCTGGTGGTACGCAGATCTCGGAGGAGCTTGAACGTGCTTTATGTCGCGCAAAGCTCCAAATTTTGTTTCAATTTGAAAACTGCCCTTGAGACGCACACGACAAAGCGGCCCCTTTCTGTACCCAGTCGTGATGTGGAACGAAAAAAGAAACACCGGGCACACCTTGCGTCAGACGCCCCCGTGTGGCAGGAGACGCACAGGGGTCGCTCCACGTGGCGCTGTTTAAAAGAAAAAAAGAAAAATCTAAGAGCGTCTGATTCTCTTGTCAGCACTTGCAGCACCTTGCTCAAGCACAAAGACGTAACAACTGTGACAGTTGTTAGTTCACGCTTGTCCTGTGTATACCTCTGCGTTCTTTTCACGCGTCCTTCTTTGTGCTTCCGCGGCGCGCTGCATGTATCTAGCTACTTTTCGTTCTTCGTGTTACATTCCAATCTCTTGCTATCGCATTCATTGCTTCGCCCTTGCGGCGAAGCTGTGACTTTTTTTTTCTTGGAATAAAGTTTGAGCGCACGCTATTCTGCCTTCTCATCACATGCCCTTCCCATGCCACTTTCTTGATTCCGACTAATGGAGGCCTTTAACACGCAATTTTCTCCAAACCTACCTTGCTGTATTCTTAAGAAGATCAAAAATCCCCAAAATACGGGGTGTCGCTGGAGCCAATTGTCATGTCTCTGGAGCCAACTGTCATGCCTTCAAGGAGGCAACGGCCTCCCTTAGCGCCTGTGTTCGTATGCTGCGTACCCTTGCCTGCAAGCAAAGTCGAAGAGGCGGGGAGAGCAAATGCAAAAACGCCAAGGTCGGTGTGAGGTGAGAGAGAAGGAAAAGACGCGAGGGGGTGGGGTATGGGGATACGCTGGTATGCCGAAGTGCGTGAGTAAAAAGAGGAAGCACATCTGTGAAAAAATGTGTGAGAGAGAGAGAGAGAGGAAAAGAAGCAATAAGATCAGGCTAACAGACAGCTGGAAAAGGGAAAGCAAAAAATTAGGGCAGCATCGCACTTGTGGGGCCAAGTCTGAAGGAACAGTCCAGCAGGGCGGCCTTCCTTAGCATGCCAGCCAAGCCTAGCCTATAGATAGCCAATTAAGCCTAGATATAGCCACATGACATAGAGAGGGGTAGATAAGCCTGGGAAAGCCAAGTCGAGGCTCTCTCAGTCTCTACTTATTTCTCTCTCATTGCTTCTTTTTTTCTCTCTTTGTCGATTCGTTTCTCTTTCTTTGTCTCTCTTCTATCTGTTTCTCTCTCTCTCTCTCTCTGTTTCTTTTTCTTTCTCTCGTTCTTTCTTTCTGTCTGTATTTCTTTATCTTTTTCTCGTTCTCTCGCCCATAGCAACGGAATCATATGGTTTCTATAAATGCTTTTCCTGCTAGCGTGCCTGGATAGCCGAGTGGTTACGACGCTCGCCTTCGGACCGTGGGTACCCGAGTTGGAATCCTGGGTCGCGAGTAATCTTAATTCGTGTTATTTATTTTTTGTCCTCCTCTTCTTTTCTCTTTTCATTTCCTCCTCCTTTCCTTGCTCCAACGCATTGCTAGACGAAGCATGGGGATGTCATCGTTCGGCATGTTTTTTCTGCGCACACCGAACCCTCTAACCTCCGGCTTAAGCAGCTTCACTGTTAATGAACACGATGCGAGCATACGGAATTTTGCTGCATCATGGTTGTCACAGACCCACGAAAAAATGAAAGCCATTGCCACCCACAGTGAATGCTGTGCGAACTGCGGAGGGCTCATTCGCCTGCGTTTATGTGCTCTTGTACTTTTGTGTTCTTTTCTTTTGTTTATCTGCTTCTCTCTGTTCTGTTCCTGTGATTATGTGATACTTTATGACTTTTTCTGTTATTTTCTTGTGATTATCTTTTTTTGTTGTTCTACGGTCTCATTTCTGCAGTTTTTCTGCTGTTTGTTGCTCTCAGCAGGGTTGCCAATGGTGGCTAGTTTTCGCCAAATTTGCGAATTTGAGAGGCCCGTGGCGACCTAAAATTACGAATGGCGACATGGCGACTTTTTGGCGATTTTCGGCTTAGATCTCCACCGAGTTTTGAATCCTAAGCTCAGTGTCTTCCCAACGAATGAGCGGCAACATTCTCAGTATTTTTCTTGGTTTTAGACCCACCAGTACAATGTGCACATTACGCGTCATTCGGTACGTCCGTCCTGTAACTCGTGTGTACCTCCTCAATTCATCTAGAGATATAATAAAACGTTTATTTAATGTTCTGTGAAAATAAGATCAGTGAGTGGGATCCTTAGTTCGGGATGCCATCTAGATGCAGAAGGTACTGGAATGTCCCCCAGCGACAATATAGCAAAATGTAAGTCAGTGGACTGCCTTGCAAACCGCGAAGGGGCAGTGATTGACTATACGTTTATGGCTTTAGGTGCATTAAGCTTATCCGAAGTTTCGCATCTGAAGGGGCAAGACGACGGGTTGGCCGCGTGTTCCGACCATTTGTTCCGCCAAAGCTCCAACTGCTGTGAATAGCTTGCCGACATATTCACTGTTGCAGTACCCCCAGTTCAGCTCGCAGATTGTTTTGGAATAGCGAAGAGAGGCGGATACGCGGCTCTTTCTGCAATAAAAATTATTTATTGAGGCATTTTTCACTGTTCTCGGTGAGCGTGTGCAATAAAAACAATTGCTATATAACATTTTACATTGTTATACAGCAATAACGCATCGGATTGACGCGTGTAGATATTAGTAACTATAAGAAAGGGTCGGTGATATCCGGTATCGTATTAGTTCACACTGAAAAGGTGTAAGACTCACTAATGATCGGTTCCTGTAAGAATTCTGTCGTGTTACCTTCAATAATCCTTTTAATCCTTTTAATTCATATAAGGGTACGTAAAGCTGTCTACAAATAATGCTTTCACGGTTCTCGCCCAAGGCTTATACCCCACTTTTAGCTTTGAAACGAGAGGACAGGGATGGAAGGATGTCATGAGCGTTTCATTCATTCACCCTTGCGCCACCACGCACATCTTGCGGCTAGTCGGAGAAGCAGCACCATGCAGTCCCATGGTGAAGCGGGCGATACGACTGGCATCGAAAAACGTCAATATAATTTAAGGGTCTTGGATGGTACTGTATGCTACGGGGCTATACGTGAGTGGAAATTTTTATTACTGGGTATGCCGCACATATCCATAATGGCTACTTTTTTGGCGAAATTTCTAAAAAAAAATGGCGACTTTTGGCGACTTTTTGCTCGTCGTTTGGCGACATTTACTCGAAAGTCAGTGGCAACCCTGGCTCTCAGCTCGGTACGTCTATCTCCCGGCTCTGGAGTTCCGCTTCTGTCTTCCGTAGATCTGTGTCTACCTCCTGACGTCGGCGTTGAGCAGGCTCTGACAGACAATTTCGCCCTTCGGCGACGCAGATTTCCACGGCCATGCGCACGCTGGCGTTGCAAACGTGTTGCCTCGTCGGCTTATGCATATCAAACGTGGGACCTGCGTGACGCCAACCCAAGACATGAGACTGCGCGATACCACGCGAGACATGAGACGACCGCAGGGCGGTCCCGTAAATTGTTCCGCAGTCAAAATGTAAAATTATCATCTCGCATATAGAACGCCCTCACGCATCACACGGCAGCCTTGCGTCGGCGTTCCACGTGTTCATGTAAGCTGGTCCCAGTGTTCAGTACGTATCACTGCGGATTCACAAGTCACAAGGCTTGTGTAACATCAGCTACGTGTGTCATTTCGCTTTTTAACAGCGGCGCTGTTCTGGGGAAGGGCCTGATGACAGATGAGTGTCCGCGTGGCATGTCATGCTCCGTGAAGTGAGTAAGATACACCCATAGGTGGCGTTACTGCCTCGGTCGCGAACGAAGTGGTAGCCGCACAGTAAAACGGGGGAAAGGTGGTTCGAGTGTGAATAAAGCCTAAATGTGTCCTGCGCTACTGGGTTTGCAGATACACCCACAGATGGCGTAACTATATCGGTTGTGAAACGGGGAAACCGCGGCTAAAGTGTGAGCAGGACCTAAAGTTTATATAGCAAGGACGTGTGTGGCAGGGTCTGCCGCACATCCGTTCCCATGCATCGCTACTCCAGAAATAACGTAATCACAGGCTCCCACACCTGATCACAAAACATCACAGAAAATCACAAGGCAAACACAGGTGAACCGCTGCTCCACAGTTTGTCCAAATTTGACACTCGGTGAAACTGGGGCAATTTCTGTGCCTACAAAACTTTTTCTCCAATACCTTCCATTTTCCAGGAGACGGGTAGAATGTGTGCCGGTACGAGGTTGTGCTACGCTTCCGTAGAAGACAACAACAATGTGAGTACCTTTCAGTGTCGTCGACTAAGGGCGACAATGCCTCATCGATCTATATTCATTTAGAAAGAATAATGGAAGGAACAATTAGGGAACTTTGTAACGGCCACCTGCGCTACGTAATTATGTGGTCATATAGGGCGGTAAGGTTCTATTGTGACACGGTGTCGAAACGAAACGAAGATACCAGTTAGGGTTCCGGATTAATGCGCGCCGATTCCGCTACCCTTCATTTCCTGTACGCATGTGTTAAATATTTTACAATGTCACTTGTTCCTTTATCTCTTAGCATTGTTCTGTTTTGCCAACGAGTTCTTAACACTGAACAGGTTCGTGTACTGGCACTGTGTCGTACGTGAACTCCGTCTTACCTGTGGCGGCTCGTTGCACGCTCATACAAACACCAAATCACACGGTGTCTCTGCCAGCTTTTGCTTGAATTCAATGAAATCGGCTCCATGGCACATAGAAAACAGTTGACAGCAGCTATAGCCACGCACCGATTGATTTCATTATGTGTACTCATGGTGTTAACGTTCTAAATACTGCGCTGACAATTAGTGGTTTACAGTTGCGTCACGATGCCAACAGCAACATAGGTATTACCAACACCCAGGCCTGTAGCCAGGGTGCGGGGCCCTAGGGGCCCGCCCCCCTCCCCCCCCTGCCCCGCCGAAACTTTTGTGAAATACGTGTTTAAACCAAAAATAAATAATAAAAAATAGGTGTTTTCCTCGAAAAGTCAAGGTTTTCAGCAAGTGCCCCCCCCCCTCCGAAAAAATTCCTGGCTACGGGCCTTCCAACACCAGACACGGTAAGCGGATATGTAGTGCTTATACTTGTCCGTTATGATGGTGAACGCAAAATTGATGTGGGCAACGCATACCTCGCCGATTCCACTGTGTGTCTGTGTGTGTTCGGGGTCTGGCAGCCGGCGAAGTGGGATACGGCTTACGTTGAAGTTGCGCATCGCCGTGTTCTTATATGCGCCCGCGCCGCCAGAACTGCAATGAAGCCGCTTGCTATGGACGGCGCACTGGAATTCCGTGATTGCAGTGGGCTCATCGCTCCAGGATTCAGAAAGTGTTAACACGCCCATTTCTGTGAGCACAGCGTTTTTTTCGAGGTCGGGCACATGCGCGTGCATAGACTGTAGGTTGAGAGCGGTGAGCATGAGGTGATTGTTTTGGCTGTGTCACCGAAGGAAGGTGGTAGCCCGCTCAAGACAATATTGTCACGTGGTCGTGACGTCGACGAAGACAGCAGTCGGCGTTGTCAAGATGAAACTGTTTAATTGGCCGAACTTGTGGCCGGGAAACGTAAAGTTAATTTACAGCAATACACACGGTGTGCACTGATAGCGGCGTACAGATAGTCGACCGTCGATCAACTGACAAGCGGTCACGCGCGTCGGCTTTTATGCAGGCGCTATCGAACTTTCCAGCAATATCGCTGGTGGCGGCGTAATCTCTAGACAAAGCTGGAACATTCGCGTGCGGGGCGCAATCTTAACAAACCGATCTACTACAATCTCGACGCTTCTAGAACACTACTTCGCGGACAGCGTCGAGCGTTGATAACCGTCTCTGCCGGTCAAACCCGAATACATCAAAACAAGACAAGAAGTGGGCGTGGCAATGCCCCCCTTTGAAAAAGCATCGTCCCGATGCTTGTGAAAGAACATAGAAGAGAAAAAAACAAGTGTATACACAAATAAATTACAATAACAAAGGAAAAAAAATAGAGTCCCCAGGCTCGCTAACGCGCAAAAAACGGCTTAAGGCGCACGACGTGGACGACTTCAGGTCGCGCACGGCGCCACTGAGAGTTCGTAATGCCGTCTGGGACAACCTCATAGTCGAGTGTGCCGAGGCGTCGAAGTACCCTGTACGGTCCGAAGTATCGTCGAAGAAGCTTCTCACTAAGTCCTCGTCGGCGTATTGGCGTCCATACCCATACACGGTCACCGGGTTGGTATTCCATGTGGCGTCGTCGAAGGTTGTAGCGGCGGCTGTCAGTCGTCTGCTGGTTCTTGATCCGTAGGCGGGCGAGCTGTCGTGCTTCTTCGGCGCGCTGTAGGTAGGTGGTCACGTCGATGTTTTCCTCGTCGGTCACGTTTGGTAGCATGGCGTCGAGCGTCGTTGCCGGGCTCCGTCCGTAGACCAACTTGTATGGCGTCATCTGCGTCGTTTCCTGTACGGCCGTGTTGTACGCGAAGGTCATGTACGGAAGGATGGCGTCCCAGGTCTTGTGTTCGACGTCGACGTACATGGCCAGCATGTCGGCGATGGTCTTATTTAGACGCTCGGTGAGGCCGTTGGTCTGTGGGTGGTACGCGGTGGTGCGGCGGTGGCTTGTGTGGCTGTATTCCAAGATCGCCTGAGTCAGGTCAGCCGTGAACGCCGTACCTCTGTCGGTGATGAGAACCTCTGGGGCGCCGTGTCGAAGGACGATGTTCTCAACGAAGAACTTGGTCACCTCAGCGGCACTGCCTTTGGGCAGGGCTTTTGCTTCGGCGTAGCGGGTGAGGTAGTCGGTAGCCACGACGATCCATTTATTTCCGCAAGTCGACGTTGGGAACGGCCCCAGGAGGTCCATCCCGATCTGCTGGAATGGTCGCCGAGGAGGCTCGATCGGCTGAAGGAAGCCTGCTGGTCTTTTGGGCGGTGTCTTCCGTCGCTGACAATCTCGGCACGTCCTTACGTAGCGAGTGACGTCGGCGGCAAGGCGCGGCCAGTAGTACTTTTCTTGTACTCGTGCGAGCGTTCGGGAAAGTCCAAGGTGTCCAGCCGTTGGGTCGTCGTGCAGGGCATGCAAAATTTCTGGTCGCAATCCCGAAGGTACAACGATAAGGTAGCTGGCTCGGGCCGGAGTGAAGTTCTTCTTTACGAGGACGTTGTTTTTCAAGGAAAATGATGCCAATCCTCGCCTGAATACTTTTGGGACAACGATGGTCCTGCCCTCCAGGTATTCCACTAGACCCTTCAGTTCCGGGTCGGCTCGCTGTCGTTCGGCGAAGTCTTCGGTACTTATGGCTCCCAAGAAGCTGTCATCATCCTGGTCGTCGGGCGTTGGTGGTTCGACGGGGGCACGAGACAAGCAGTCGGCGTCGGAGTGTTTCCTTCCGGACTTGTAGACGACAGTAATGTCAAATTCCTGAAGTCTTAGGCTCCACCGTGCGAGGCGACCTGAATGGTCCTTCAAGTTAGCTAGCCAACACAAGGCGTGATGGTCGCTCACAACTTTGAAGGGCCTGCCGTAGAGGTAGGGGCGAAACTTTGACGTAGCCCAGATGATGGCGAGGCACTCCTTTTCTGCTGTGGAATAGTTGACCTCTGCTTTAGACAGCGACCGGCTAGCATAACTGATAACCCTTTCCAGTCCGCCCGTCCGCTGCACAAGGACGGCGCCGAGTCATATGCTGCTTGCATCGGTGTGAATCTCCGTATCGGCGTATTCGTCGAAATGCGCAAGTATCGGAGGTGTCTGCAGGCGTCGTTTCAGTTCATGAAATGCTTCGACTTGCGCTGTTTGCCACCTGAATTCGACGTCGGTCTTCGTGAGCTGCGTTAGTGGCTCGGCGATCCGTGAAAAGTCTTTGGCAAAGCGTCTGTAATAGGCGCACAAGCCCAGAAATCGGCGCACGGCCTTCTTGTCGGTTGGTGGCGGGAAAGCGGCGATGGCAGCTGTTTTCTGCGGGTCTGGGAGCACTCCAGTCTTGCTGATCACGTGACCGAAAAACAAGAGCTCCTCGTACGCGAAGCGGCACTTTTCTGGCTTCAGGGTGAGCCCGGAGTTCTTGATTGCTTGAAGTACGGATTGAAGTCGCTGGAGGTGTTCGTCGAAGTTCGAGGAATACACAACGACGTCGTCCAAGTAAACAAGGCAAGTCTGCCGCTTCAAGCCAGCTAACACAGTATCCATGACTCGTTGGAAAGTCGCAGGCGCCGAGCAAAGACCGAAAGGCATGACCTTGAACTCGAACAGGCCGTCCGGTGTTATAAAGGCGGTCTTTTCTCGGTCTCTCTCGTCGACTTCAATTTCCCAGTAGCCGGTCTTGAAGTCCATCGACGAAAAGTAATTCGCGTTGTGGAGTCGATCCAGGGTGTCGTCTATCCGTGGGAGAGGTTACACGTCCTTCTTTGTGATTTTGTTCAGGCGAGGATAATCGACGCAGAAACGTAGGGTCCCATCCTTCTTCTTCACTAACACCACGGGAGACGCCCACGGGCTGTTGGACGGCTGGATGATGTCGTCGCGTAGCATTTCATCGACTTGCTTCTTAACGGCCTCCCGTTCCCGCGTCGAAACCCGGTAGGGACTCTGACGGAGTGGTCGAGCATTTTCTTCTGTTATGATGCGGTGCTTAGCAAGGGGCGTTTGCCGGACCCGCGATGACGACGAGAAACAGTCCCTGTATTCTTGCAGAAGGCGTCGGAGCTGTTGCTGTTGGCGAGCGGGAAGACTTGGGTTTACGTCGAAGGGTGGCTCAGGGATCGTCGTCGTAGCTTCGTCAGAATCTGAAAAGGCAAACGCATCGCTGACGGCCAAGATTTCTTCGATGTATGCAATCGTCGTGCCCCTGCTCAGGTGTCTGTATTCCTGGCTGAAGTTCGTTAGCATCACGCTTCCTTTTCCTTCATGCAACCGAGCAATGCCCCTTGCGACGCAAATGTCACGGTCTAGCAGCAAACGCTGATCGCTCTCGATGACACCTTCGATGTCTTCAGCTTTTTCGGTGCCGACGGAAATAATGACGCTGGAACGCGGCGGAATGGTCACTTGCTCTTCTATCACATTCAATGCATGGTTCCCTGGCGTCGCGCGGGGCGGGAGCGCTTTATCCGAGGTTAGTGTTATCGACTCGGACCTCAGGTCGATGACGGCGCCGTGTTCACTTAGGAAGTCTATTCCAAGTATTGCATCCCTGGAGCAGTTTTGTAGGATTACAAAGCTTGCAGGATAAGTCCGCTATTGATGGTGACTCTCGCCGTGCAGACACCAATCGGCGTTATCAGATGGCCTCCAGCGGTGCGGATTTCGGGGCCTTCCCAAGCGGTCTTAACTTTCTCCAACTTCGTGGCGAAGGGCCCACTGATGACGCAATAGTCGGCTCCAGTATCGACGAGAGCGGTGACGTTGTGGCCGTCGATGAGAACGTCGAGGTCGCTAGTTCGTCGTCTTGCGTTGCGGTTGGGTCTCGGCGTCGGGTCACGGCTGCGTCGGTTTGTTCCGCTGCTTCCATGTTGCGTCGTCGGGTCATCTTTGGTCCGCAAGATCTCGTCGTCAGGGGTCTGTCTGGTTCGCGTCGTGTTCTGAAGGTTTCGTCGCGACGTCGTCGTCGTCGGCGGAGGATCTTCGGTAGTTCGTCGTACAGCAACCGCACCTCCATCGGTTGCCGCCCTTAGTTTTCCGGATACGGGCTAGGTGACCGGCCCTTGTTTGGGCCAGTGTACGGCCGGCGGTGCGGTGACATGTAGCGACCGGGCGACGGCGAGCGTGAAGGACGTCGTTCTTGCCACTGCGTTCCGGTTAGGTAGTCGTCGATGTCGCGAGGCCGTTCGCCTGGCTGCGGTCGCGGCGCGTTGATGGCGAATCCTCGTAGTCCCATCTGTCGGTACTGGCAGCGGCGGTACGTGTGGCCGGCCTCCCCGCAATGGTAGCAGAGCGGGCGGTTGTCAGGGGCGCGCCAGACATCGGTCTTCCTCGGGTTGTAGCGCTGGCCGACAGGTGGGCGGTAGGGCGTCGGTGGCGGCGGCGGCGTATGGCCGACAGGTGGACAGTAGGGCATTGGTGGCGGCGGCGGCGTCTGGCGACGGTACTGCGGCGGTGTATCGTCTTGGCGTGGGCGTGGAGGAGGAGCATGACGGCGGGCTGCAGCAGCATAGCTCATAGCTTGCGGCTGCGGCTCTACTAGCTGAGGCGCACCGAGTGAATGCTGGATCTCCTCGTGCACGAGGTCGGCGATGGAATCTACTTGAGGTTGCGACGAAGGTAGAAGTTTTCGCAGCTCCTCTTGCACGATTGCTCGAATCGTCTCACGCAGGTCGGCGGATCCTAGCGCTTGAACGTCGGCGTAGCTTGTGGTCGAGAGGCTGCGGTTGTATTGCCGTGTTCGCATCTCAAGCGTCTTCTCGATTGTTGTGGCTTCGGAGACAAATTCTTGGACGGTATTCGGCGGATTCCTCATAAGGGCAGCGAAGAGCTGTTCCTTTACTCCTCGCATGAGGAAACGAACCTTCTTTTCTTCAGGCATGTTGGGGTCAGCATGGCGGAACAGCCGGGTCATTTCTTCCGCGAAGATGGTCACGATTTCGTTCGGGAGCTGAACCCGTGTCTCCAGCAAGGTTGCGGCCCTTTCCTTTCGGACGACGCTCGTGAACGTCTCCAAAAAAGCACTGCGAAAGAGATCCCAGGTTCGAAGCGTGGACTCCCGGTTCTCGAGCCATGTCCTTGCTGCTTCTTCCAGGTAGAAGTACACATGGCGCAGCTTGTCGTCGGCGTTCCAGTTGTTAAATGCTGCGACCCTTTCGAAAGTCTCGAGCCAGGTTTCCGGGTCTTCGAATGACGACCCGCGGAAGGTTGGCGGCTCCTTGGGCTGCCGGAGTAGGATCGGCGAAGGCTGCACGGGGTCGGTCATCGCCGCTGCGGTCGGTGTTGGGACTTGGGGCTGACTGGTTTGTTCGGGAAGGAGCCCGTGCTCTGGCGGTAGTCCCTTCTGCCTGCGGCTTGTTCGACGATCCGGATTTTCTTTGCCGTCGTCCTCCTCGCGGCTCGGGCTTGGGTCAGCGCTTCGCGGGGGCGTCCGGATCATGGAAGCAGCAGCACCTCCACCAGATGTCACGTGGTCGTGACGTCGACGAAGACAGCAGTCGGCGTTGTCAAGATGAAACTGTTTATTTGGCCGAACTTGTGGCCGGGAAACGTAAAGTTAATTTACAGCAATACACACGGTATGCACTGATAGCGGCGTACAGATAGTCGACCGTCGATCAACTGATAAGCGGTCACGCGCGTCGGCTTTTATACAGGCGCTATCGAACTTTCCAGCAATATCGCTGGTGGCGGCGTAATCTCTAGACAAAGCTGGAACATTCGCGTGCGGGGCGCAATCTTAACAAACCGATCTACTACAATCTCGACGCTTCTAGAACACTACTTCGCGGACAGCGTCGAGCGTTGATAACCGTCTCTGCCGGTCAAACCCGAATACATCAAAACAAGACAAGAAGTGGGCGTGGCAATATCTAGAGGCCTGTTTGCTAACCGGGTCATGTCGTCGACAGGCTGTGTCAATAGAGCCGGCGACATGTCGGAACCTGAAGTCACCTTTTGCGTCGGTGACGTATAGACCATCGAGATTGGTAACCCTGGAAAGTGCTACGTAGGCCAACTTCAGTGGATGACGCTTATCGTATCCGAAGACTACCTGGTGTATGTGGTGCTTTCTGACTTGCTTACAGTTATGGCGTCTGTTTGCACAAGGGAAAACTGCGCCCTCTTACACGAGGTATTGTGCTGGCGTATGCTGTTTTGTGATGGTTCGCAGTCCCACGGGCACTCATTTCAATTCTATTGAAGGTGTGTGGTAGTGGTATGCTTTGTCCTGGCAGGGACGACATTGGCCTACCGTGGACGCTGGAACTTCATGCCACATTGGCGAGACGTTGCCGTGTTAGTCAGGCTCGATGTACCACAAGGTGCCCATGTTTCAACTAACGAGGCCGTCGCTTACGTCGACGTTGGCCGTGCTCATATACGGCTTGCCGGTGCTCAGGTAAACTGAGCCCTGCAGGCTGACCATGTCGCTTGCGTTCATGTTGGCCACCTTGGTCAGGGCATCCCTGTGTACCTGCTCGTTCTTGTAGCCCCTTATGTTATCGAATGTGGGATGACATAACACGTGTGTCCGCATCGTCGAGGCAACGTGCGTTATAGCGATCGACGTCCACATTGCTGTAATAAAGCCCTATCCGCCAGGGAACTTAGCGGCGTCGTCTTCGCGTGTCACAAAGCGGCTTTCGGTCAATCTGACGTCATCATCGGACAGCATGAGAGCATCGCCCAGCATCATATGAAATGAAGAGAGCACTGCGTCATTATGGCGGACCACGTGGACGAGTAGATGGCAGTCGAGCGTCTTCCTGGGGAGTTCTGTCTTCAGCTCCCTCACTTGCCTTGGGTTTCAATGTGTATGTTCGCCGTTAATGTGTTGACTGATACTTTGAGTCACCTCTGACACATACCCGCATAATATTAAATGTGGTATGCGGGTATGTGCCACACATGACTGAGGGAAAGGATTTCATGACGTCAGGGACAAGCGCGTTGCGTTATTATTGTGATAGCAATTATATGAACACTCTCGGCGGATTTTTTCCGTCGCCGTCGCTGGTGCCGTCATGTCCTCTATACGTATATTTATGTATATATATAAAAAAGCGAGAAATACGAAACACCTGCCGGGGTATCGAACCAACGACCCTTCGCCCCACAGTGCACCGCGTTAGACAACTCTACCATGCTCCATGCATCCGCCGGCGTAATAAGGGCGAGTTATTTATGCGAGCCAGCAGTATTTATCTCGCAGGATCATGAGCGTGTTCTCTATCACGCAACGCTCCTGCGTTTTCTTTCAATTTGAAAACTGCCCTTAAGACACGCACGGAATGCAGCCCCTTTTTGTACCAACTCGCGATGCGGAACGAAAAAAAAAAAGAAGAACGCCGTGCACGCCATGCTTCAGACGCCACCGCGCGGCAAGAGGTGCAGAGGGGTCACTCCACGCGCCGCAGTTTAAACGAAAAGGAATACCTAAGAGCGTCGGGTTCCGCATAGTGGACACTTGAAGCGCGCTGGTCAAACAGATAGACGTGACAACTCTGACAATTGTTAGTTCGCGCTTCTCCTGTGTATACATGTGCGTTATTTTCGAGCGTCTTTCTTTCTGCTTCAGCGGCGCGCGGCAATTTCCAGTTGCTTTTCGTTCTTCGTGTGATATTCCAATGTTTTGCTATCGCATTGATTGCTTCGCCCTTGCGGCGAAACAGACTTTTTCTTGTCATGACCTGTGAATTGTGTTCATCATACACGGATCCCTGCCATGCCAATTTTGGTATATCACAAGCTATATAGACGACCAAGAGAGCGCCCATACGTAGGCGGCTAGATAGATAGATACGTAGAGAGAAGCGGTCAAAGTGCCTGAAGTTCGCTAAAAAATGCTTCGCATTTAAAAACTCGCCAAGCAATCCTCCGTAACAATTTTTTAAATGCGAAGCATTTATTAACGAGACGGACTCATGTTTTTATAAAGAATGCTGGTCTTATCTAGAAGTGGTCCATGAGCATGGACGACACTGAAAAGAAAAATGCTCAGTGGGCGTTCCTTTCGAATTATTAACGTTTTAACGTGCGGTTTTCATCGGGCTTCACGTGCAATAAAAGTAACAATAATATTAATAAATGCACTGTTTCTAAAAGCGTGCGAGAAGCCCTTAGTCAGCCAGATTTTACTGCTTTCAGAAGGCAAAATTATCCGACATCAGTGAAGAATATATACGTGTTACACTTTATCGCTACAAGCGTGCGTGTAACTCCTTGTACACATATATAGATTAAGCTATCCCTGTCATTTACGTGCACGCGCGCTACACAGTCTATGCCTAAAAAGACGCAAAAGACATAGTGCTCAAAATGTAATGTCACCCTCCATTTATGACCAGAACCAATCGTCAAGAAAACATGTTACACTCAGAGCATTCGTACTGCAATATTTCGGTGAATCTTGATGCTGGACATGCTATTGAATTCCACCCACCAATAAGAAAAACGCTTACGAAATAGAAAAATTTTGAATTTAGCCCGGAAAGTTAATGGTGGGTGTTATAAACTTTCTACATGTTGATAGTATTCAATAACTGGTCAACGAACTGCATACGGAGTGCGAGTGTGAGTCAACTATTATGTTAAGAGACACCGGCTTGGGTAGAAAACTGACTGCACTAGTAAACACTGTTCGCCATAGCGATAACGAACAACTGAAGAAGGAACGAAAGATATTCCGTCGGTGATACTTTGAGCACCGAGTTCTACGCACGGCACTTGCGCTATAAAGTGCGTCCACTTTCTCATTTCTGCTGGTCCGAAAATACACGTAGCCGCTTTGACCGCAGGCAACGCTCAGTGAAACGCCTTTTTATTAGCAGGTGCGGGGGCCTTTCACATATACAAGTAGAGGTGTGCGCCGCCGCGCCGCGCCGCGCCACGCCGCCGCCGCCGCCTGCTTTTGGTCACGCCGCTCGCGCCGCCGCCGCCGCCGCGCAATAATTGCGGTGCGCCGCCGTTAGTCTTTTCAATTCGAATGGGGAAGCTGGAAATAAAATACAGAACTTCGTCGGAGGAGCTCTTCTCGATGTGTCCATGTAATGAACAGTCCATTTCAGCGGCCGCTGAATAGCGGAAGCTCGGCGAGAAGCGCGCCCCTTGTTTCCGGTTCTTGTTCTGCACCGCCATCCTGACATCACGAAACTTTCAGACACTCTTGACACAAATGATAGGGACGGAATGCTCTTCAATGCAACGAACGCAGCCTTCAGAGATCCGATTTTCGGTGCACATATCTTTTGATCGTGTTAGCTATTGATTTAGGTTTAAGGCGGCCGCTCGTCTAACGCAGCTGCAAGGTCGGTACGCAATCCCTGCATCGTTCTCAAACATCTGGGACACATTCAAATGCAATTTCAGACTTGCAAAGGTCCTGTTTCTGTCCATTTCGTCCACTCCCTTCTTACGCTAGGAATGTGCGGGCGGGTTCGGTGCGGCGATGTGGTCAAGAGTGAGGCAACATCACGGCTCACCGCTTTTTCGAATTACTGAATGCGCTCTGCCCAAATGGACTGTGGACATCTCCTTTGGATGAACCCACCGAGAATAGCTCCTCAGAAGTTGTATCTTTTTCTTCTCCAGAAATATAACGAGTATTGCCTGACCTTAACGCTGCCGCGTCCTCCCAGCCTTAAAGGGCGACGACCCAACTCTCTGGATAGCTTATTCTTGGAGTCTTCGACCTAGCACACTGTGCATAAATAAATAAAATAGATAACTAATATATATATATAGATATAGATATATATATATATATATATATATATATATATATATATATATATATATATATATATATATATATATATATATATATATATATATATATATATATATCGGTGCGTTAGTGCAGTTTTTCATTTCATTCTTACTCGCGTAAATCGATAAATAAAACATAAATACAGAAGTAAAGAGAATGGCAAACTTAGAATATAGCTGAGCTAGTAGGTAGGTATTCATGTTAAGAAGACATGACGTGGAAACAAAGACATAAGAGAAAAGTAGAGAGAGTAAACAGCTATCTCTCACGTAGACCACTACTCGCACTCGATTGATAGGTATGGCCTCTTACGTGGGAATGCGCAGATAAATACTTATGTCTACCTTCGGTTCCGCCGCTGTGTGATTTTTCAGTTGTTAGCGACGTTTCTGGTGTCTTCACTACTCTCCTGTGTCCGTGTTTGCACGCCCTCTTTTTATAAAGGGCTCCTAACAGCCTCTAAAAATACAACAAAAAAACAAAAAAAAACCAGCGCGTAATTCTCTCTTGGAGTTTCTTGTCTTTTGGTGCACTTCGTAATGCCAGAACAGTGATCCACGTGACATCATCAGGGTACATACTCTCGACTGGTCCATACACGAGAAATAACAGTCCTGCATTGTCTCCAATACTGCTTTCCTATGCCGCCGCCCACCCGTTCTTGCTTCTCTGGCACGACTATCCTGCGCGATTAACTGGTTTCGCTCCATTTTGTGCGTTTGTGACCGCGCATGCAGAGATAACAGACTGTAGCCGACAAGCGCGAAATCATGTTAGGTTCAACGCTTAGTGCTGATATTGTATGCGTGCTTTATGAAGAAGTAAGTGGCGAGGAGATGTAAGAAGGGTATTGTAAGAAGGGCATTGAAGAAGAGTAAGGAAGGTATTGAAGGGCATTGAAGGCGAGAACGAAAGCAATGGAAAAGGCGCCGGATTATATGATTCTTTAAACGGACGCACTCTTTACAGCGGAGACGATGCAGCTTTCCAGGGAAAAGGCGAGGCCGCTTGGACAATTTTTTGTGTATTTTTTATTGCGTTAGCAATTGTATGGACACTCAGGACCGGTTTTAACCATCGTTGTCATGTTCTGTATAAACTCTAAATCGATAACATCGCTCCGCGCATTGCATGTTCTACCCGCGAGTGTTGGCAAGGAACTTGGCTAAAGCAGAGATGAAACAAGCTGGCCATCTCTGTCACACGGAATAACATCAACCCGCGTGCGAGGCCTGCCGTCGATTCCTCCTCAAGCAGAAGGAAACGCCCCGCCCGTCATTTGCTGGGCGAAGGAGCAGGAAAGGATGTCTGGGGAGAGGGACTGCGTAACTCGAGCAGCAACTGTGAACTTTGACAATAGGGAACCCAAGCTCAAGTTTCCGGCGCGACGACAGCGCCGCGCCAGCCGCGCTGCGGCTCTGTCGGAAAGCTCTGAACCTTATGCGCGGCCGACTCAGCCCCTTTCACGGTAGCGGTAGCGCACGTGCGCACGCGTCCTTCTCTCGGTGCGGGTAACTGGGGGGCTGTCAGCTGTGTACGTTGAACCGAGAGGCTTGCTGTGCGAAGCTGCGCATTTCCGCGATGGCAGAAGCGACCCCGCGGAAGCGCAAGCGTGGTCCGAAGTATTGCAGTTTAGTGGCCAGCCACAACAGTGCAGACAAGGCACACGATTCACGTGTTAAACCGTATCGGTTCCCGGGCGTGTCGTACGAGAAATAAAGGCGGCAAGCGTGGCTAGCTGACAGCACTGTCTGGCCTTCTATTTTGGCTGTCTGAGTTCATGGCTTTCGTTCGTTCCGACTACCTGAAACGGTAAGTAACGCGGCGCATGCACGCAGCGACTACAGTAATGATTACTCGCTGTCTTCTCGTAGTGTTAAAGTCCAGTTACGGTTGTAGGTGAAGCAACTTTGTGTTTTGATCCCCCGTGTTCGTGAGACCTACCCGTCGTTGTTGAACGTTCACATTCGTGTTATACTGTTAGCATTGCGCGGTTGGTTGAATTCAACTAAACTCGGCACATTGTCAGAAGTTCGGCGCCTGCATTTCACGCGTTGGGAAGGCTGCTTTATCACGCCGGAACGGACGTCTGTGCATTTTCAGCAAGCTTTGACATCGTTCTGCAGGTTTGCTTTGTTTTTGTCACTTTATTAGGGTGATATATATTTAAGCCGCTAAATATAAATGGCACTTAATACATGCTTTGCAATAGCAACCTTGAAGTAACCACCGTCTGACTTTGTGGGATTTTCTAGCCGCGTTCACGCAGCAGGTTTTATACGCCTGTCAAGTCGATATCATAAAAATAGACTACAAGCATGACGCGAGAGCTGAAAAAACGAGGCGAGCAGTTCATCTTGCTTCACAGTGGTTAAAGCTCAGCTAGCTGCCTCGCGTCTTAATCGGCGGGTGATTCTCCAGCGGCACGGAGGACTTGACTCTAACCTTCTCAGGAAGCAGTGCCATGGCCGTATAATCTTTTTTTCGCACGCCGCAAACGTTTGTTCACGAAAGTACACGGCTGCTAATGTAAGCATGCCATATCAAAACAGCAATCATATGATTCGTAGTCCACGCCTTAGAACATCGATAGCGTGTACGGCTTCATTTCGGAGTGCATGTGGATCATTATTCATCTTTAACATGACAGAATGAGACTTACCTTCGGGTATACGTCCTACAGGGTGTAATCGCGACTTGGGAAATTCATTTCGCTTTGAACGCTGGGCGTCGTTGTCGTCGATCGTCTGCTCTTCGCCGTTAACGCGATTGACGAGCCTTTCTCGTTTTATCAAGTTCGCCTTTTGGAAGTGCCATTCAAGCTTAAAATCCTTTTGAAGCCGCACTGCAAGCGGTACATTGTGAGGCGCCGCAAGTGCACCGCGAGAGCTCTGCACGTGCACAGAAGCGAGCGGCAACGCGGTGGAGAGAAGGGAAAATGCGCGCTGCTTACACCGCAGTTTCTCTCTTTCTGCCAGAGATGGCGCTGCTTGTCAAGAGCAGCAGCGCCGCTAAGCGTTGCTTGGGAAGCCTATAGGCTTCCCAAGCAACGCCTAGCGGCGCTGCTGCTCTTGACAGGCAGCGCCATCTCTGGCAGAAAAACAGAAACTGGGGTGTTCGCAGCGCGCGTTTTCCCTTCTCTCCACCGCGTTGCTGCTCGCTTCTGTGCACGTGCAGAGCTCTCGCGGTGCACTTTCGGCGCCTCGCAATGTACCGCTTGCAGTGCGGCTTCAAAAGGATTTTAAGCTTGAATGGCACTTCCAAAAGGCGAACTTGATAAAACGAGAAAGGCTCGTCAATCGCGTTAACGGCGAAGAGCAGACGATCGACGACAACGACGCCCAGCGTTCAAAGCGAAATGAATTTCCCAAGTCGCGATTACACCCTGTAGGACGTACACCTCGAGGTAAGTCTCATTCTGTCATGTTAAAGATGAATAATGATCCACATGCACTCCGAAATGAAGCCGTACACGCTATCGATGTTCTGCGGCGTGGACTACGAATCATATGATTGTTGTTTTGATATGGCATGCTTACAGTAGCAGCCGTGTACTTTCGTGAACAAACGTTTGCGGCGTGCGAAAAAAAGATTATACGGCCTTGGCACTGCTTCCTGAGAAGGTTTGAGTCAAGTCCTCCGTGCCGCTGGAGAATCACCCGCCGTTTAAGACGCGAGGCAGCTAGCTGAGCTTCAACCACTGTGAAGCAAGATGAACTGCTCGCCTCGTTTTCTCGGCTCTCGCGTCATGCTTGCAGTATCTTTTTATGACATCGACTTGACAGGCGTATAACACCTGTTGCGTGAACGCGGCTAGAAAATCGCACAAAGTCAGAAGGTGGTTACTTCAAGGTTGCAATTGCAAAGCATGTATTAAGTGCCAGTTATATTTAGCGGCTTAAATATATATCACCCCAATAAAGTGACAAAAACAAAGCAAACCTGCAGAACGATGTCAAAGCTTGCTGAAAATGCACAGACGTCCGTTCCGGCGTGATAAAGCAGCCTTCCCGACGCGTGAACTGCAGGCGCCGAACTTCTGACAATGTGCGGAGTTCAGTTGAATTCAACCAACCGCGCAATGCTAACAGTATAACACGAATGTGAACGTTCAACAACGACAGGTAGGTCTCACGAGCACGGGGAATCAAAACACAAAGTTGCTTCACCTACAACCGTAACTGGACTTTAACAATGCGAGAAGACAGCGAGTAATCATTACTGTAGTCGCTGCGTGCATGCGCCCCGTTACTTACCGATTCAGGTAGTCGGAACGAACGAAAGCGATGAACTCAGACAGCCAAAATAGAAGGCGAGACAGCGCTGTCAGCTATCCACGCTTGCCGCCTTTATTTATCGTGCGACACGCCCGGGAACCGATACAGTTTAACACGTGAATCGTGTGCCTTGTCTGCACTGTTGTGGCTGGGCAGTAAACCGCAATACTTCGGACCACGCTTGCGCTTCCGCGGGGACGCTTCTGCCATCGTGGAAGTGCGCAGCTTCGCACAGCAAGCCTCTCGGTTCAACGTACCCAGCTGACGGCCTCCCAGTTACCCGCACCGAGAGAAGAACGCGTGCGCACGTGCGCTACCGCTACCGTGAAAGGGGCTGAGTCGGCCGCGCGACGGTTCAGAGCTTTCCGACAGAGCCGCAGCGCGGCTGGCGCGGCGCTGTCGTCGCGCCGCAAACTTGAGCTTGGGTTCCCGATAAGGGTGCGGTCGAGAGCGCTGGCACGCGCGCTGTTTCGGCACACATGCCCCAGCGAACGGCTCGTATGCCTTCTACGCGCTGTGAGCGCTGTGATCTCACTTCTTCGCGCTCGGACCATTGATACGAAAAACTCACCGAAAACCGCTGCTCTCCCGGCAGCGGCCGTATTGTCATACACCAGTGTTTTGTAGAGTTAAGTGAGATCGGAGCAAAAAGGGTTAGCTGCTAGCCCTCGTTCATGTAACATTACGACGTGTACTAATCGCATTCTCTGCGTCGACCTTCGCCCTCCCCCCCCCCCCCCCCCCCCGCGCCGCGCCGCCGCCAGTCCGATGAAACCCGCGCCGTTGACGCGCCGCCGCCCGAGGTGGAAACACCGGCGCGCCGCCGCCTGTGATTTTGGGTCTGGCGCACATGCCTATATACAAGTAATAATGGTTTCAATGTATGACTTTTTATCATGTCTTAATCAATAAAAAACCAAACACATATTTTCAGAAGCGCGCACGTGTAACGTTTCGACCCTCAAATATGGCGCTCGACATCTGATACATACATAAAAAAATGAACCAAACTTCTGTAGGCCTCATCTCGCCCAGATATTATTTTTATATCCAGTGCCAACAGGCAGAAAAAAGTCGCAATATTTCTGGTTAGATCCTGCGGCTTTGCCTGGATTGTATGCATGACGGCAAAAGTGGCCGAATATTTGCCGTAGAGAGCTAGCTGCTTAGACAACATAGTCTGAAGAACGACGAAATCGGTCCATATGTTCAGGTGAAAGCTACCGGCTCAGACGATATTGGATGAATGGTGGGACACTTGGCACACTATTGCTGATGAAAACCCATACCCTGAAGGAAACCCTGAAGGAAACCCTGAAGGAAACCCTGAAGGAAACCAAAACTGGGCCAACAATGCCGGCCAATACTCGGCCGTTAGTTCCTCACTGCTGCCAACATCAAGCCGTAGTTTGGGCTCACACAGCCGCCGTAGCACCAATACGGACCCGGCGTTATGCCCTGGCTGGCTAAATGTTGGCTGACACTGGCTAATGTTGCTTGCTGATGAGCTATTGTGTATGGCTGGCTACAGCCGCGCGGTGCTGCTTATTCACTTTTACAACAGCGTTATAAATACTGCACGTGTAATATCTTCTATCAGCGCTTTATGACGCTGCTTATGACGTGCACATCAGGGCGCCATATCCTGCACCTGTCCTCGATGAGACTTATATCTGCTCTTGAACATGACCTCGGCGTTAAGTGAAACTATAGGCTAACCTTCAGTGATTGCAGCGTTGACTCCATACAACTATGGAACTTATACATAGACGTCAATCGACCTTGTCACGCTTATCGATAAGCGGATACGCTTGTCGATCCCTCTGACAATAACGCGCCACGGGAAGTTCTTCGCTTACTGCTTCCCATAATAGCGATTGCCACAGTGCGTGTGATCTGTAGAACTCTTTATTGGACAGGAATTTCGGTCGGGTCGCGGGTCGCTGCACGTAACGCCCTTCGCTTCCTATAGCTACGATCGTAGTAGCAGTAATGTATATGTTGCTTGCGCAGGGAGCAGGTGTTTTCCAAGATAAGCTGTACACGTGCATGAAAACTTTCGGGAACAAAGTCACAAGAATATACCCAGTAAGTATTTCAATTTTTAACAAATATTCACCTGCTAGCAAAAAATCTTTTTAAATGCGAAGCATTTCTTAGCAATCTTCTGCGATTTGCAGCGTATCTATCTATCTATCTATCTATCTATCTATCTATCTATCTATCTATCTATCTATCTATCTATCTATCTATCTATCTATCTATCTATCTATCTATCTATCTATCTATCTATCTATCTAGCCGCCTACGACTTTGCGGTCTCCTCGCCGTTTCGTTAATGGGATGTATACCAAAATTGCCATGACATGACCAAATTACGAACATAAATCACAGGTTATAACATGAAAATCATGATACGCATATTATGAACAACATGGTTTAGATGCCAAGGAGTTTGGGCTCTTGCAGCCGTTTCGTTTATTTGATATGTACCAATTTGGTATGGCGTGACAAGAGTGTACGAAGAACATAAGCAACAGGTCCTAAAGTGCAAATCATGACACGCATGTCATGTACAGCATGATTTACAAGCCACGCTCATGGTGCAATCGCGGCCGTTTCGCTGGTTGACATGTACCAAATTTGTATTGCCAGTGCACTTAGTTGGGCCAGTTGGTTCTGCATGTCGATGAAGTGGATGCGCTTGAAAGACGAGGACGAAGACGAAGACGAAGACGAGGACGAGGACGAAGTGTGTATTGCGCTGCGTATCTGTATGGCGAACATAAAAAACAGGTCGTTTCAAGAAAATCATGATATGCGTGTCATGTACGGCATGAGTTACATGCCATATTCATGGTGCGTTCACGACTGCTTCGCTAGCTTGATATAAACCAAGCTTGGTATTGCGCGACGTGACTATGTGACGAACGTAAATGATTGGTGGTAACATGCCAATCATGACATTCATGTCATGGGCGGCGTGATTTACATGCAACGATCACGGTGAGCTCGCACTCGTTTCGCGGGCTTGACATGTAACAAATTCGGTATTGTTCGACGTGACTGTATGACGAACATAAATGACATGTGGCAAGATGAAAATCATGACACGCATGTCTTTTAAGGCATGATTTACATGCCACGCGGATGGTGCGCTCGCGGCTGGTTCACTAGCTTGGTATACACCAAAATTGATATTGTGCGACGAGGCTGTATGGCGAACATAAATGACAGGTCCTGACATGCGAATCATGATATGCATGTCAGGTACGGCATGAATTACATGACACTGTCTAGGTGCGCTTCCGGCCGTTTTGTTAACTGGATATATACTAAAATTGGTATGGCATTACACTAGTGCGTGATGAACATAAATGACGAGTAATGCGTTGTGTATTCCAGAACATACGTTTCATTACCATGGTATATACCATGTACATGCATTGTACATGCATGCATGGTAAACATGCGATATATAGTGGACTAGATAACATGGCATGAATGACGTCACTTGTCTCAAAGACAAACAAGGCCATGTAGCAGCTCTTTGTCGGCTGCTTTGCATTACATCGATTCCCACAGGGCGTGGGGTCTGCCGTATTTTTTAGTCATGCTACTTCCGACAGCAACAAGGCGATGCTCAATTATCTCTGTTACGGTTCGAGTGCTTTAAAAAAATTACACCATCTCCTGGTAAAGGGGACCATGAGGCGATGCGAAGCCACAGCACTTGCACGATCGCGTTGCGTTGGCGTTCGTTGGGCATGCTACTGGCCTCGTGTCGTGGAACGCGAAGAGGAACGCTACGTGCGTCGTGTCTTCCCTCTAGCCTGGCCGTTAATTTTCACAGGGCGAGCGGGGAACGCGGACGACAGGCGCTCGAGGGGGAGCGTAGGAGAGGAGAAAGGGGGGAGGGGACGCGCATGCGCTGGCACTCATCGCGGCGTTGAGCAAGAGAGGGGGAGAGGGGGAGTGGTGAGGAGGTGTGTGGAGACGGCTTGCGCATGTGCTGTAAGGGTGGTCACGCCGCACACCACCGCCACTACCGGATTGAACTCCGCTATAAGATGCTTCGCGTCTAAAACTATGGCACCGTGGCAACCACCAATGCCCCTGTTTCCATACAAGGTTGATCTTCAGAGAATATAACAGCTATTACGCCTGGAGTGGGTGTCTGTTCCTGTGCAGATGCCACACAGTAAAAGAACAGCACAGCAACCAATTTTCTGGTTTTGTGTTTTATAAGTTTCTCTAGTCCTGTCTTCACTGCTGTCTGTCAGGTCCATCAGCTAGAATTTACCAAAATATCTTAATTGAGCTGCAGGTATTACGATTTGTATGACTTATTCTGGATGTTGATTTGGTTGTGAAAGGGGCACGAACCCAGGTCACTATGATCATGGAAAACTTTCATGAGAAAGTAGGACAAAATCCGCAAGGAGAACAAGCAATCGCAAGGCCATGACATCGGCTCTTGGAATAGGAGAGGAGAAATGTTAGCGGAATCCTCTGAGAGAAACCAACGGGGTAAAACGAAAGCCTCTATCGTAGGCACTAAAGTAGGAAGTTGACGTGAAAAACCTTTATAGAGTGTTGCGTCTTTTCCCCCGGAATAGCAGACGACATAGAAGTAGTGGTTAATCCAAAATATAGTAATAGCTTAATCAGTGAACAGAAAGCCTGAACAGAAGACCAAAATTAATAAAAGGCAACTGATTGCGCCTCGCACCATACCCAATGGCTAAAATTATAACCCATGCAAGCATAATTCACTGCCTCCATGGATGAAGTAATACTTATCTTCCAGGTATCAGTGTGTATCAATTGGTCACTCCTGTTCACGCCCGGCGTCCGTAAGATCAGGCATACCGCAAGTGTCGGTTCTCGGGCTACTGGTCATTTTGTTTTAATTTATAAATTACATCATAAAAGAAATGCCCAAAAATTATCATTGCATACCGTTCTATTTTTACAATACCATGTCATTGCAAACTGAATGCTGTAGAGCTTGTTTGGAGCGACGTCGAGGGCTTCGAAGCAAGTCCGAACAAGACGCTCAAGCTCCAAGCCCTTTTGGCAAGGCACCATGCAGACGACTGGTGAGCAGTGGAAGAGCTATGTTGACCACGATCTCAATCACCATCATGTAATGAGCAAACTTAACCACGTCGCAAATGGTGTTGTTGACCAAGGTCCAACTGTTGTAATCAATCGTGAAGACGAAACAATGAGCACTGCTGGCTGATATGACAAGGCTAAGGTCATGCTATGTCGCCGTTCACTGCCGGGAATGTGTACGTAGTCCTGACTTTTAGCGGACCTCTGTGGCACCGCAGATCCCTGAAAAGGCAGCACGTGAAATTATGGAAGTCTGCGAAATTTACAAGGCTGCTCCATTGTGCGTTAGCGCGCCCTAGATCTTGCTAACAAAACTGCAAACGTGCATTTGTTCACTAGATAGGAGGTCACTATTTTTTTCTAGAAATGGGTGTAACCGTGGCGCACGTGATTACGGAGGGAGTCTTCCATGTTTCGGTTTCTTACCGTCCGTCCATCTCTCTGTAAGGTAAGAAGGTCCCTGCTGCACGAATGATAAAAGCTAAATTTCCCCTTAGTGCTGTGGTTTGAACCCGAGACCCCACGCTTCGAAGGCAAGTGTCTTAACCACTGGGCTACACACCCATGCTTGCTAAGGGCACATACGTTGTAAATATTTGGATGGGTTTTACCGTGGTGCAAAACAAATGCAGAAAGATAACGCTTTCTGTGAACGTGACATCGAATTTCGCAGCTGTGGAATAAAAGACCTCTGCACGACAACTGTGAAGCTGACATGGATGATTGTTCACATTTAAAAAAGTGCCAGTGTGAAAACATCTGAGACCAAACGCGCGTTTCTGCGGTAGCGCAGTGGGCGTGCCACGACCGCTAGAAAGAGATTTGTACAGTTTCTTCTAACGCGAAAGCTGTAACATGCCAGGAGCAGTGATTCGCCTGCCCTTCGGCGACAATGGCGTTCACGAGAAAGCGCGCGCTGGAGTTGCGAACGTGCAGTTTTCTCGACGTCCATGGCGCGAAAGGAAACCTTCATTTGGGATGCAGTGGTGCCCTCTTCCTTTCCCTCTCCTCTTACTCTCCTCCTCGCCCCCACTTCCCCTTCACACCCCCTCACTAAGCTCTACTATACTCGGCTATGCCATGCTTCGCCCTCCTCCTCACTCTCACATCTCTCCTCCTCAACTTCGCTTCCCTTTCCCGCCCCATCACTATACTGTGTTATACATGGGTATGCTGCTCCTGGCTATGCTGTTCATGGTCTAGCCAGCGTGTCAAGCGACATGACACATTAAACGCAACAGCCCGGGCCCCTAAAGGGCTCCGGAAAAAATAAAAAAAGTTCTGTGTTGTATGCACCGTTCGTGGGCGTGGCTTAAGGCCGCACCAGACGATGGCGAACGCTACAAAAAAGATGAAAGATGACATTCTGGTGTTGTACGACAACAACGTTGTTGGGAAGGCAGCAACGCACAAAACTCTGCGCTTACCCATCACTTGGACAACGCCTGAAGAATCTGCGTGGATGTTATTCTTGTTGCGTGTTTGTGCTGTTTACCTACGAACAGTGCTGATTCGTATTGTGGTGAGGACGACCAAAAGCGAAACCCTATAACTGGCTAATCGAAATCACTTATTTTGTGCGTACAATCGGGAATTCCATAGTGTCGCAGTGAGAGTACCGAGAACAAGAATGAGAAACGCCCAACTACTACATTGGAAAATAAACTTGTTGATTGATTGATTGATTGACTGACTGACTGACTGACTGACTGATTGATTGATTGATTGATTGATTGATTGATTGATTGATTGATTGATTGATTGATTGATTGATTGATTGATTGCTGTCGCCTCCATATATGTCCCAGCTGTTAATCGACACACCTTGCTTGCGCAGCTGTCACATTTCTTTACACGTGTGGGAGAAACACTGAAAATTGACGTGACGACAAGTAAGAACAGGTGACGATAAAAGGAAATTTGAGCATCCTCTTTGGTCTCAATGTTGGTCCGTCTAAAAGCAAACAAAAGAGATCAGAAGGTGACGAAGCGCCACCTTCTACAAAACTGAAAAATCTCGTATAGCACACCTTTTACCACACAGATGGAGCCACTTGCTCATTTCACACATTACGGAGAAGACAGGTGCGTAGGAAGATAATTATGCAGTGCGCTCTATCACGATTAGCTCAGGCCATCCCTTTTTTCCGCAGTGCTGTCAAGAGCATGTGAGATGAAGTTTGATTGCCACCACCAAAAGGACTCCGGCGTTTGCGCCATCGAAGAAGCAAGTTATAGCCGTCTGGAAGGCATACCTAAGGTCTTTCTCAAATTCTTTGCTCAATTTCCTGCAAAATCAAAATATGAAAACAGCCACGCTGAAATTTCTGTGGTCTTGCTTTACGAGTTGCCGGCGATTTTTTGCGGTTTCGTCTATCCACTGCCAGGTTCTATTCGTGTTTAAAATAAGGTGTATCCTACACTTGTTGCTAATTATTAGAGGACAGCACAAAACATTTTGCGAATTTCGCGCTCCTCATGTTTTACTTCTTATCTTTCAGGAAATGGAGGTGAAGTACAAATTTAACTGGAACGAACTAATGGAACTCGTTCGCGTAAGTAATGTTATTTTGATTACTGCCACTAGGGTTGATGCTGCAACAATTTCTGACGTGCCCACGGATGGCATTTGCATAATTCCCATTTGTATGGTAAAAATGACGTTTCACTTCAATTTCATGGGAGCCACTTAAGAACCCTCCGACGCTGGAAGGCTAGAAGTTCACTTCTCATGTCGACTCCTGGCATGTGCTTGTTGCTGAATTTTGTTCATGTCCGGCGCTAGCCTGTGTCTCTCAAACCGAGGGACTAAACACGCTCTCGTAGTCGAAGCTGCATCCAGCTTCGACTACGAGACCTTCTTTGTGTATGGGACAGAGAAACATGCTGTTTTAGCGTACCGGCGCTTCGCGCACAATCGCGTGGTCATATTGCTCACTCGTGCACCTCGTACAGCTAGAAAGCGTTCCCAGTAGGACCAAAGAAGAGCTTCAGCGTTCAACGTTATCTACTCATTGCAACGTCTGTTAAATTCGTTGGGGAACATATCATGCACCGCCCCGAAGAGAAAACTAACGCGCAGTGCCAGGGTAGGAGTGGCAGAACACCCGCAAAAGTGGAGCTGCTTTGAGGGGTGATTGCGGGAACTCCGTTGAAGTGCTCAAAGCCGGGTTGATATCTATAGCTTTTCGTCAATAAACTGATTGCATGTAATACATTGCTAAGTGGCTATATTCAACTAAGCATTACCGACCCAAAAATCAATGTAGTTAAGAAATGCCCAATATGTAACTGATTACTTGTATTTCAGTACGTATAATTTACTACGCGAGTCTTCGAGGTATTGTTAACGCAAGGGGCTTTGATGCCTCATCAAACGCAAAAATTTACCGCTGGCGCCGGCGCCGTCGGCGTCAATAGGAGTGATGCAGAAAATCGTCAAGCGATGAAGTGTACATCTGAAGAAACAGATCGCCAAAGTTGCATGCCACCATGTCGTCTTCATCATGACGTCACTGACATGACACAACGTGACGCCACATGAAGGCGCCATCACATGATCTCGTCGCTTGGTCAAAGTTGGGCTGACCACAGCGACAGTGAAAAACCAGATGAAGTGCAGAAAACTTGCAATGCCCCCGAACCTGGCGGCAGTGCAAAACCACGTTCGGTGTGGAAAGCTTTTAGAGTGGGATGGCTTTGGATCAATGCATCGACTGAGAAGAAAAAGAAGAAGATGGCTTTCGCCTTCGAGTCGTCTAATACGAATGCATAAGGGACCTAATGTTTCTTTCAATAATCGCGCTCCAACGTACAGGAACGCAAATAGCTCAGCGCAGAACAGTAGGACACCTCCTTCACTCCGGTGGCTATACAATTACTTAAAGTTAGAGAAGAGGTAACTTCTACATGAAACATTGCCAGTCCGGACCAATGTTGTTTAGTAATTTGTTTGTCACTCTTTTGCATCAACTCAATTTCATTTTATGATGAAACTTTATTCTTCGAGCACTCACTGATTGCCCAGTGTGTGGGCATTCTGTGCGCTTCATTAATCACTACCTTGATTTCATCGCGTGCTTTAAACAAAATAGTTCTTTGTTTCGAACGTATCTACAAAATGTCTTTATTATACACATCTTAACAAAAAGTATACTCTGAAGACGAGGAAATATCAGAAAATGAATATACACGCGTTTAAGCACGAAACAATTCGCTTCCTAACGTTGCAGCCTGTAGACCGGCCTTTAATACAGTGAACTTCGTTTGCGGACATCTTCCCCTTAAAGGTATAGGAAAGTGAGGGGACGGCAGCTCTGGATGCACACACAAAAGCCTTTTGGCCGCTTGTCGATGAGTCGCGCCACGAGAGCGCACGCATTCTGGACCTTTACACGGACATTTTCTCGAAGCACAAGAAATACGTATGCCAGGAGACCGGTAGTGCATGGCATGAGCCCTGCACAGTATTGTAGATCCTCTCGCGGTGTCAAAGACGGCGCCGCTCCCAACCCCGAGTAATTGTCATAGTTGTGCGCAATACTACTATAAATCCACTCTGCGTGCCCGTTGCAAGGAGCGGCGCAATATACTATAGCAGTACTTTGCACTAAAACCCTTGATCTTGGAAAGTAATAACACTCTCCTCCGAGCGCGCGTTTTCTCCTGGATTCTCCTCGCCCGCCGCCGGCGGGCGCTGCGAACGGCGCCATTATTCGGCGCGGCTCCCGCGGACGCGCCGCAGACTTCAATGGAGGCGCGTGATTTCGAGCCACTTGTGCCCCCCAGTGGTGTAGAAAACTTTGAAAAATGGTGATAAGAAGATCGAAAACACTGAAATTAACGTTTATTAAGGTTAGTTTCTTCCCAAAGTTGTGTAATTGGGGCATGCTAATTTAAAGGAATTTTACAGAGTGTTCTATCATGCAGACGTTTTTTTCTGTCACATAATAACAAGCTTTATATTTGCATCTGATATAGTTTAGCTTGCGTCATATCCTCCTGTATCGGAATTTTTTTGTCTCTTTCCTCTGGGCGCATGTGCCACAGCGGTATTTTTCAGCATCGCATCTTCTAATGACTTCATGGATCATACATTGTCCATCCATGTGTTATCTTGATGTCAAAGTAGGTTTGTGCGGTGGTCTCAAAACTTAACAAGACGCTTGCGCAATATCAGTAAAATCAAGCGGCGCCAACAGTAACTCATCTACGGCAATAACAGAAGCGCCGGAGAAAGATTTTTCAGAATAGTAGTTTGACGTTGGTGTCAAAGAAACTAGCACTCGGTTTAGCTGTGAGAGGAGACATTCCGTGCCATGAGGATGAGTAAAAGCCTCGAGTAAGGTATTATGAGAGTTCACACGATGATGCCATTACAGTAGTAGCGGAGATATCAGGCACAAAAAGTTATCAGAGGCAAAATCAGAGTGCAATATCAGCAGGATCTTTTATTTTCATGCACGCGCAACTCGTCGATTGATACGTAACCAAAAAGATCATCGCATCGTATTCACCACCGGAATCATTGCTAGTGCATAAGTATGTTATGAAGTAGTAATGTTCAAAAAAGACAACGTCAAGAAATAAAACTGGTAGCAGTATATCACTGCACCAATATACACCGTTTTACACATGACACAGAAGTTTCACTGCGACGAAAGGTGGACGGAAGATGATATCTCGCACTATCAGCTTGTTCTTTACAAATAGCGGCTCCATTTCCTCGGAAGTGACATTGCAGGAGAGGTAGCACGTTTTCTTTTGTGCCGAGCCACTTTCTGCAAAGAAAATTCTATGCGGATATTCATGTAATTGAGATTGGCTGCGCATTAACAGTCACGCCACTAATTTTATGAGCTCTACAATCAGATATAGCGCAAAAAGCACTTCGAAAATAACAGTCTGCATGCAGTGAGCATTGGTAGGCGTGGTATCCTGTGGCGCAAACAACCGCTGTTTTGGAAGGTATATTCAAAGTATACAGCACAATAGGGGCAAGTGCAGCACCTTTACGTTAAGAATCGGCATTCATCAGGTGAATCATCATATAGCAGACAACGCCGTAATCAATACCGGTGTCACACAGGCACTTTTGGTCGCGATCGGGGCCTATCCGGATTAGGCTCGATCCGGATCACGTGCGGCTACACGGTCACGTTAATAGCGATCGGGGTCGATGGAGATCGAGACCAACGTGACTAAGACGAGCCATTTCGGCCGCGGCCTCCTAGAAAACGGCTCACTTTCGTTCACTTTTGCTATCATGATGTCATTATTTCTGTGTTGCGCACTGCTTATTTTCATTTTTTTTTTCTGGCGCCGGATCGCATTTGTGTCAATATATTTGTGTGTGAATCTGCCCCTCGAAAAAAAATCCAGATTTGGAAACCAGCGCCAGTAAGGGTTATTCGTCCATCGGTTTGTTTTCTTCTCACGAAACATTCACGTTAAGCGGAACCTAACAATCAAAACAAGCGCGATCGAGAAGCTGTATCATCGCGCGTAATTTTTCGCAGCGGAAAGGAGATTCTGTAGTTGCGCATTTCAGACTGAATAACAATTGCCGACATACGAAGTGATTGAGTCTTAGCAGAATATTCAGCATATTGAGAACAACCCCATTTTTATGCAACGCAAAACTAGTCGAGAACAAAAAAGAACGTTTATGAGCAGCCAGAATAATATTTATAACACAGCATTCGGCATTCCTTTGACACGAGCGATAAGAAAGGCGCCTTACCTCGCAAAGAATACTGTTCTTTGTCGAAACAAAGTTCTTTCGGCCGATATTGTGCAGCCACTGCTTCTTGTGCAAGTCATCACGTTTACACTGCGGTATCATCAAAAAGTGCCTTACCATTTGTGTGCTGGTTTTCGCAGTTATAGGCGCAACAGCACGGCATAGCGCCAGCACACAGCGCGATAAACAAAGCGCGCAACGTTCGCTACGCGGAGCCGAGGCGGAAAATGGCGCGACCGAAAAAGAAAAATATCAGCAAAACGCAAGATCCACACTTCTCTAAGGGCAACCGCGAAGGAGACCAATCGTCGAGCAGAAAAAGCGGCGGAAAACGGGAGGACGCGAAAGAGGCGAGGAGGGAGAAAGGAGACGCGCGCACGGCGCCGAGTATAATCAATAGCGGTACTTTCCCAGGATCAAGGGGCTTTACTTTGTACAACCGTAGTGTACAGTTGTGCAATGGTCCGTCGATACACTTCTATAATAAATGAAAGACTTCATGAAGAATATTAAACAGGTAAAAAAAAGCAAGCAGGTGACACATCGAACGCAGCCGCCGCCATTACTGCTCAATCAAGAGGATTTCTTCTTCACAGCCTCTTTCTTTTTTAAGCGTTTCTTCGATTTCAGGAGAAAATGCTTAGACAAAAGAATATGAGATGAACAGACGCACACATTACACTCATCTCTCTCAAGCGGCATTGCGAACGCTGCTTAATACGCACCCTGCGATAGGCAATTATCAGGAAGCGAAAGGGCATTGACATTGGGCCCCGTTCGTGAGGCGTCTGCTATGCTTCGGAAGGCGGACGTTCTGGGAGCTTCCGTTTCACAGAGGCCCGTAGCCTGGAAATTTTTTCGGGAAGGAGGCGGGAGGGTCAATGGCTGTAAACCTTGTCTTTGCCTATTTGTATTATTTATTCTTGGTAAAACACAACCCTCCATCAAAATTTCGGTGGATGCCCGGGCCCCTAGTGTCCCCCTCCCCCCGCCACCTGGCTACGGGCCGGGTTCCACACCTCGCTTGCCTGCAGCAATGTCAGTACCACATCTGTTGGGCTAGTTGGTCTTTGATTATTACAATGCTGAATTAACGCAAAGTACGAACAAAAAGGACGCGGCAGACAAGGACAGGACACACGCCTGTTTTTGCCTCTTCGTATTGTGCGCATCTTTATTTGCACTGATTCCCCGTTCTGATAACAGTGTCAACATCAATTTTCCACCACAAGTCCATGATAGAGCTGTGAGTACAAGGGCGTGTTTTCCTCGTGGTGCATTTTCTTGTCTGACGCACATTTGCGTAAATGAATAATGCTTATATACCACTGCATTTTACCTACGAATAGATTTCTGTTTGCTTTTCCACTTCAGCGCTGCGCTCGACGTCACTTTCCCAAAGATGTCCGCCTCATGATAAGAGCGATGGATTACGCGAGAAGTTTGTTTTCCGGATGACGTGTGCAGACAGACTGGGCAGCTCGGAAGCAACTACGTCAACTTTCTTTCGCAATAAAGGTCATGCATCACGCACTCTGGGTTTCTAACGTATTTTTTGGAACATCAGGACACTGCGCGCCATCTTTAAATCGAAATATGAGCCGAGTAATCTTTGCACACAATCGCCTTAGAGCAGAAAAAAATACGTAACTTCGCTGTAGCTTACGCAGAGTACATTATCTTTCATACGCCAATGTTTTGAACCTTAAAAAAATATTATCTCTTGCCATTACGCCCACGTTTCATGCAAGTTCTTACAACGCATGACACCTACACAAGAGATTCCTGGCACAATCTCCCACAAGAGTATCCTGCAGCGATTGTAGCGTTTTTCGCATCTGGCAATCATTGCTTACAGAATAAGAGCAAGTTCTTGCTGTTTTGTAGCGTTAGCTACACTTGCCTAGCCAGAGCAGGTTTCGCGGGGGTCATCATGAGCCGTGCTGCGCATGCGCGCGCGACTCGCCACTGCTGCTCTGCGCATTCGAGAGCGGTGACGTCGTAGCCATGGCGGCGCGCAGCTATTAGATGCGAAGTATCTTAAGGCGGAGCTCAATCCGGTGGTGGGGTGCGGCGTGACCACCCTTACTGGGCATGCGCATACCCTCTCCACACACCTCCTCTCCACTCCCCCTCACCATTCCCCCTGTCACCTACCGTCTCCCATTTCCCCGCTCCACTAACCTTCTCCCCTTCCCCTCTCCACTCACCCTCTCCCATTACCCTCTCCACTTCCCCTCTCCCCTTTCCCTTTCCACTCTTCCTATAAAACGCGGGCTAGACATGCCGAAATTCTCTCCTGCGCAACGCCGCGATGAGCTCGAGCGCATGCGCGTCCCCTCCCCTTCTCTCTCCTCCCTTACGCTGCCCCCTCTCGCCCGCCTGTGGACCGCGTTCCCCGCTCGCCCTGTGAGAATTAACGGCTAGGCTAGAAGGAAGATACGACGCACGTAGCGTCGCTCTTCGCGTTCCACGACGCGAGCTCGGTAGCATGCCCAACGAACGCCAACGGTACGCGATCGTGTAAGTGCTCCGGCTTCGCATCTACTCATGGTCCCCTTTAGCGGGAGATGGTGTATTCGCCTCTGACATTGCGCTGGTGCCGCTTGATAGCGCCTCTGACAGGCGTTTGCAGGTGGGTAACGCCATGGAGAAGGAGAGCGCAAATGCTGCTCAACTGCGCAGAAGAGCCGAGAAGCTTATGTCATCGGATCCCGAAGTAGTTGCCTGGCAATTAGCGCTTCAGCCTAAGAAGATTTGAATAAATATTATGCCTAAGGGCAGACTTTCGAAAAAAAAAAAAGAATGAGCAGAGGAACGCTAAACGTGCTGCGGAAATCTGGAAAGCTCAGAATATTCAGCTGAACCTTTGCTAACGCTACGTATATCCTGGCATAGCCGAGCTAAGCCACTGCAAATTTTTTCAGGTAAGCTTAGGTGTTCGGCATTGCATATACGCGATGAGAGCCAACACGGACGCCTCGGTTAAGCGGAACGTGAAGGCAAAAACGTTATTCTAGAACTTCATAGGCTGATTGTCTCGGGAAGTAAATTCAGCGCCGGTGATTACCAGCACACCAGTGGCGCACCGACGTGAGGGGAGGGGGTAGGGGGTTGTAACCCCCCCCCCCTTACGCCGACCTAACCAGCCCCCCCCCCCCCGTACATGCTTCACGGTCATTGTCACCGAGAGTCCAACGTACACGTTCACGGACTTTGTTGACGTTGTCATTTCAACTCAAGAGGTGGTTTGAGGTCGAATTTCCCTCATTCACTCTATGTGTTGTATTCACTCGTCTACTCCTAAACTGAAAGAGTGCAAACTGCATGCTCTCTGGCTCTGTGCTCACTTCCAGTGAAGCGGCTTTGGACGAAAGAAAACATGCTTTCACGGGCCGTCAGTTTGACCTACAGGTGTGCGCCGCCGCCGACGACTGTTATTGGTCACGCCACTCGCACCGCCGCCGAAATCCCAAGAGAGATCACGCCGTCGCACAATAATTGCGGCGCGACGCCGTTAGTGTTTTAATTCGAAAGGGGAATCTCGAAATAAAATCCAGCACTTCACCAGAGGAGATCTTCTCGATATGTCCATGTAATGAAATGTCTTTTGATCAGGTTAGCCACGCAGCCCTCAGATATCCGATATTCGGTGCACTTGACTTTTGATCGTATGAGCCATCGATGTAAACCAATGGAAAAGGCGCCGGATTATATGATTCTTCCAACGGGCGCACTCTTTACAGCGGAGACGATGCAGCTCTCCAGGAAAAAGGCGAGCCCGCTTCGACGTTTTTTTTTTATATTTTTTCTTGTGTTAGCAATTGTATGGACACTCAGGACAGGTTTTCACCGTCGCTGTCATGTTCCGTATAAACTCCAAATCAATAACATCACTCCACGCAATGTGTGTTCTACCCGCAAGTAAAAGTACAAGTTCGCGAGCGTTGGCAAGGAACATGGCTAAAGCAGAGATGAAACAAGCTGACCATCTCCGTCACACGGAATAACATCAACACACGTGCGAGGCCTGCCAGCGATTCCTCAGAAGTAGAAGCAGTACACGCCCCGCCCGTCATTTGCTGGGCGAAGGAGCAGGAAGGGATGTCTGGGGAGAGGGACTGCGTAACTCGAGCAGCAACTGTGTACTTTGACTATAAGGGCGCGGTCTAGAGCGCTGGCACGCGCGCTATTTCGGCAGACATCCCCCAGCGAACGGCTCGTATACCTTCTACGCGTTGTGAGCGCTGTGAGCGCTGTGATCTCACTGCTTCGCGCTCGGACCACTGATGCGACAAACTGACCGAAAACCGCTTCTCTCCCGGGAACGGCCGTATTGCCATACACTAGCGTTTTGTAAAGTTATGTGAGATCGGAGCAAAAAGAGTTAGCTGCTAGCCCTCGTTCATGTAATATTACGGCGTGTACTTATCGCATTCACTGCTTCGCCCTCCCCCTCTTCCCCCCACGCCGCGCTGCCGCCGGTCCGATGAACCCCGCGCCGTTCACGCGCCGCCGCCGGAGGTGGAAACACCGGCGCGACGCCGCCGGTGATTTTGGGTCCGGCGCACATGTCTGGTTTGACCCTTCTTCTTTTCTTGCCCCCTCTGATTACTGTAATAGAGCATGGAGATATTTCGGAATATTCGAAACAATTTATTGTTCTTTTTCATTTATTTGATTCTCGTTGGAAGGAACAAGGTAGCGCTGCAAAGTTTAGGACAAGAAAAGACGGGGACTATACAGACGAAGCGCATTTAACAACTGATCTTATAGAAACGAGAAGATCAAAAATAGGGAGAGAGAGAAGTAACAGACGAAGGAAAGGGCACTGTAGGCAAACCACGCATGAGCCAAGAGCGGTACTGTCCCTCAATCTCTCAAAAAAGAGGCATAGCAAAATCTTGCATGTTGCAGGCGACTAAAAAGTTATGTCAGCACAGAATGAGTGAAAGCAGCGCATAGATTACAAGAAAGTGGCTTCAATCAATCAATCAAAGTTTTAGTTACATCGTGAAAATGTGGGCAAGCTTGGGCGAAAAGCGATTCAATTCGCTTGAGGAAAGCCCAAGCCCCCGTATACAGGGTATACAGTGGAGACGCACAAGAATGTGAAAATGCTATCACAAGAAACAAACTAGCGCGTTGCATACATGAAAAAAATACTGTCACCAATACTGCCACAAAATCAAACCAGCGCGTTACATGAGAAAAAGAGAAAAGAGGAAAAATGATTAATGTGACACTGTAAACCTTGTTTATACAACATTTATGATTTCAAAGATACAGAGTATGTGTAAATGTAAATATGTACCGACAGTCAATCGCTAAAAATAAGGATTTGACCCAAAAAATAATCCAGAACAACAGGCAAACATCAAACAATAATAATGAAAATAGATCTTTCTTCATACAGTACAACAATTTTATTTTTTATGGAGATTAGTCACACGAAATGTTTTCTAATATCACTTATACTGCGTTTCTCTAATTCTATTTCGCTACTGAGGAGTGTGTTTAGCAAGTGAGGCAAACAATACCGTAGCATTTGTTGTCCGTATTCAGTTCGACAAAAGGGGATGTTCCAGAAGTCTTGTTTGCGGAGAAAATAGAAAGCAGCATTTCCTCTTAGATTAGCGAGATTTAGAAGGTCATGTTGATTTTTATAAACAGACTTTTTATATCTGATAGCTAGTTTTCAATTATAAAATTTTCCTATGGGTACAACGTTAAAACGATGAGACAATTCTTTTGTATGCGCACGATATTCAACGTTAGCTATGGACCGAAGAGCCTTTTTTGTAACATAAATATTCTATGGTTATTTCTTTGTGTGGAATTTCCCCACATTAAAAAAAACAACAATTTATGTGAGATAAAAAAGCGTGTTGTAGAGCATGAGTTTTATTGATACAGGCAGAATGTGTCGCAATTTTGCAATAGCACCTACACTTTTAGCCACCTGAGATTGAACGTGGTAAAAGCGATCGTCCCAGAACATGTTTTTTTTTTGAAACAGCACACCTAAAATTTTTATTCAGTTCACAAATTCTATAGGCGCCGTGCCTAAAAATAAGGTACTATCAGTTGTGACTGAAAGCGGACGCGGATAAAAAAGTACGGCTTTTTTTTTTTCTCATCAATAATCAACAGTGAGTTTTCTTTACTCGACTTTTGTATGTCTTCAAGGGCTTTATTTATTTCAGGTGTTAAACATTGCAATTTTTTTCCAGTGAGAAATAGGCTGGTGTCATCAGCTTAAATTACATAGGTTTGCGTTTTGTTGATAGTGTTTATGTCGTTTATGTAAAGGATGAACAGGAAAGGACCCAATATGCTTCCTTGCGGAACGCCAGTGACTACCTGCTGTAACGATGAGACTCAGGCGCGTAGCCAGAAGGGGGTTGGGGGGTTCAAAACCCCCCGAAATTTTTCAGGTTTGCTTGCGTATATATACATGCGCACATACAAACGCACGCACGAACATACATAAAGTATGGTTGACCCCCCCCCCCCCCGAAAAAAATTTCTGGCTACGCCCCTGAGGAGGCTGTCGTTCCTAAGCTGACACATTGAAACCTATGCTTCAAGTAGGATTTTATCACGAGCAGTGGTGTGCCGCGAATACCATATAGTTGCAGTTTTTCTAACAAGGTGGCATGGTAAATCCGGTCAAACGCCTTTGAAAAGTCTATGTAAATGCCTACACATATCTGTTTTAATTCAAAAGCCTTAAGAATAATTTCCATCTGGGTCAGTAGTGCAGATTCAGTTGATCTGCCGTGGAGAAAGCCATACTGAGATTCAATAATTAAATTGAAAGCGAGACTAAATATTGTTACTCGTTTATGAATAATCTTCCCAAGGTCTTTCGAAAATATTGGCAATATGGAAATCGGCCAGTAATTCGACAACTCATTCTTATCGCCCCTTTTGTGCAGGACACTAACTTTAGAGATATGCATCATTTTCGGAAAACAGCCCGTTATTATTACAAAGTTGCATGTGTGGACAAGCAAAGGAGCAATGATGTCAAACACAAACCTTACCGGCTTGATCTGTATATCGTCAATATCCCTAGACCTGCTGTTTTTGAAAGACGCATAAATACCTCGCACCTCGTGTTCATCCGTTGGCTCTAAATAAATACTTTGCTTATTTTCCTCAATACCATAGGTTGCAGGAGAAACGCACTGTGCGATACTAACCGCATCCCGAAAGAACTTATTGAACGCTTCAGCAAGTTCTTTTCCGCATATGCGCTTACCGTTTATAACGAGATCATCGACAGTCGATGGCGGTTGCATACGGTTTAACAGTTTATTTAGCTTTTTCGCACATCTCCTGTTTGATTATAGTATTCCCTGCGGAACTGGTCATGCAGATATCTGTTCTTTTCACTTCTAAGGAAAGAGGTTAGCTTATTTCTGTATTACTTAAATATCTCAAAGTCAGTATCCAGTCTGCTCTTAAGAAACTTTTTGAACAATCTCGTTTTTTGTTTCATTCTTTTTACGCATTCACGGTTTACCCATGGTTCACGAGCCTTGCCCTTTTTTATAGTCTTCGTTACTAGGATAAAATGCTGATGGCAGATGCGTTTAAAAATGGAAATAAATGCCTCGTAAGCTGCATCTGGTGTTTCACTACGTTTGATTTCTTCCCAGTCTTCTTTTCGAAGCTTTGAAAGGAATGCATGCAATGTTTGAGCGGTGATCTTCTGAGTTGTTATGTTTAGTTCTGCACCTTGGAGCTTGAGTTTTACTGGTGTTCTTGCGAGCATGTAAATAGAAAGTGGTCGCTCATACCGGAGCACAAGGCTCCTGATATCATGCTTTCTGTGCTCATGTTTGTGATAAATACGTCAAGCAATGATTCTGTGCAAGGAGTGACGCGCGTCGCAGTGTTGCCTAAACGCGTATAGCCATTTGATTCAACAGTGCTAAGAAGAGCAGCTCGATTATGGGAAGGTTGCAATAGATCTATGTTAATGTCACCCCCAAGTATTAATTTATATCTATCGTCATTTATATAGCCTAGTATCTTATCTAAATACTCGATCAAGCAAGCTTAGTTTCAGTCTGGTGATCTATATGTAACACAGAAACCTTGCTGGTGCGATAATATACTTAAACATTCAATATCGCTCGTAATGGTACAGATTTCCGCAATAATTTCAGATTTTTGTTCGCTTCTTGCTAAGATAGCCACACCACCACCCTGACGTGTAGTTCTATTTATACAGAAACTGCGATACCCGTTAGGTTCGTAAATGCTGCTGTTTGTGTCATACCGGGTCTCAGTAAACATTATTATGTCAAAGAGAAAATCCATAGCATTTAAAGATCCGACAATTCGTCCTCTTTATGCCTTGCCGAGCGAATGTTTAAATGAAAATATGTGAGCATGATACCTGCATGGGATTTGAATAACCGATTGACGCCATGGGGTGACTGAGCCATCTTGAAGATGAGATAAACACATGGAAATGGGCGGTGTGGATCACACTGTCTTTTCAATATCCTGCGCAGTACGAATGCGCACTACCGGAGCGGATTCTTCCCTTCTGGCGAGAATCTTTCCGTTACTCGTCCACACGAAACGCCAGTTCTGAGGCTTCTTTTTCGCAATTGCCATACCAAGCAGGTGCTTCGTGGCTGGGCTTAGGTGTTCGTTTATGAGCACAGGCGTCCCTGGCGAGTGACCGAAATCTTCACTTGTTGCGCGCATTTTCTTTGCTTAGTGAAGAACCATGTCCCGCTTAGAGCGGCTTTTAAATTGTGCAGCAATGTTTGGAGTGTCCTTTACACTCTTCGAGACAACACGGTGGCACACTTCGACGTAGCTTTCATCAATAGGGACATTCAAAAGTTCTCCAACATGATAAAGAGTCTCGAGAAGCTTTTCATCGCTCGATTGGGGTATGTCTTTAATTTGAATGTTTCGGTTGCGTGAGTACTGTTCCGACGCAGTGAGCCACTGCTCATGTTCAGAGCTCTGTTTTTTCAGCATTTCACAATCTGCAGCTAGCTTCGCGTTTGCTTCTTTGAGCTCCTTATTTTTCTCTGAAAAGTTCTTTCTGTTCTCTTTCTTTGTTTTTTAGATGTGAAGCATCTTATAGCGGAGTTCAATCCGGTGGTGGTGGTGGTGTGCGGCGTGACCATCCTTACTGCGCATGCGCAAACCCTCTCCCCTCTCTCCCCCTCTCTCCTCCCCCTCTCCTCTTCCCTTTTCCCCCTCCCCTTTCACTGCCCCTCCCCCTGTCCTCTCCCCCTCTCCCCTTTTCCCCCTCTTTACCTCCCCTCTGAAACGCGGGCTCTACATGCCGAAACACTGCTTCGCATCGCCTCATGATCCCCTTTAGCGGGAGATGGTGTGATTTTCAAGTTCATAATTCAAGAATTCCAAACTGTTCCGAAATTCGCGGATTTCTGTCCTGAGTTCGCGTTCCAGTTTTGTTTTGAAATCGCGCATTGCTTTCCTGAGCTCTTTTCGAAAATCTTCCGGCATCGCTTCAAGTGACAACACGCAAACAAAGAATAGGAAAATATTTCATGCACACGGTCACTATATGGGGCAGCAAGTAGAGGAAGCAAACGAATAAACGTTCGTGAAACTAACGGATAAAAAGGTGCTAACCTGTAGAAGAAATACAGAACGTGCTTAACACGGCTTTCTCGCGCTGCCCCTGCTGCCACCAAGTGAAGTTCCACCGGCGTTGCAGGCCTTTTTGTAGCGGTAGCTGGACGGATCCCTTGGTGGGTGTGTCGTCAGCTTCCTGCTTCGGAAGCGCTGCCTTGTCTTGCTTCGATGATTTGTGCTAGTGAACTGGTATCTGTAGAAGATATACAGAACGTGGTTAACACGGCTTTCTTGCGCTGCCCCTGCTGCCACCAAGTGAAGTTCCACCGGCGTTGCAGGCCTTTTTGTAGCGGTAGCTGGACGGATCCCTTGGTGGGTGTGTCGTCAGCTTCCTGCTTCGGAAGCGCTGCCTTGTCTTGCTTCGATGATTTGTGCTAGTGAACTGGTATCTGTAGAAGATATACAGAACGTGGTTAACACGGCTTTCTTGCGCTGCCCCTGCTGCCACCAAGTGAAGTTCCACCGGCGTTGCAGGCCTTTTTGTAGCGGTAGCTGGACGGATCCCTTGGTGGGTGTGTCGTCAGCTTCCTGCTTCGGAAGCGCTGCCTTGTCTTGCTTCGATGATTTGTGCTAGTGAACTGGTATCTGTAGAAGATATACAGAACGTGGTTAACACGGCTTTCTTGCGCTGCCCCTGCTGCCACCAAGTGAAGTTCCACCGGCGTTGCAGGCCTTTTTGTAGCGGTAGCTGGACGGATCCCTTGGTGGGTGTGTCGTCAGCTTCCTGCTTCGGAAGCGCTGCCTTGTCTTGCTTCGATGATTTGTGCTAGTGAACTGGTATCTGTAGAAGATATACAGAACGTGGTTAACACGGCTTTCTTGCGCTGCCCCTGCTGCCACCAAGTGAAGTTCCACCGGCGTTGCAGGCCTTTTTGTAGCGGTAGCTGGACGGATCCCTTGGTGGGTGTGTCGTCAGCTTCCTGCTTCGGAAGCGCTGCCTTGTCTTGCTTCGATGATTTGTGCTAGTGAACTGGTATCTGTAGAAGATATACAGAACGTGGTTAACACGGCTTTCTCGCGCTGCCCCTGCTGCCACCAAGTGAAGTTCCACCGGCGTTGCAGGCCTTTTGTAGCGGTAGCTGGACGGATCCCTTGGTGGGTGTGTCGTCAGCTTCCTGCTTCGGAAGCGCTGCGTTGTCTTGCTTCGATGATTTGTGCTAGTGAACTGGTATCTGTAGAAGATATACAGAACGTGGTTAACACGGCTTTCTCGCGCTGCCCCTGCTGCCACCAAGTGAAGTTCCACCGGCGTTGCAGGCCTTTTTGTAGCGGTAGCTGGACGGATCCCTTGGTGGGTGTGTCGTCAGCTTCCTGCTTCGGAAGCGCTGCCTTGTCTTGCTTCGATGATTTGTGCTAGTGAACTGGTATCTGTAGAAGATATACAGAACGTGGTTAACACGGCTTTCTTGCGCTGCCCCTGCTGCCACCAAGTGAAGTTCCACCGGCGTTGCAGGCCTTTTTGTAGCGGTAGCTGGACGGATCCCTTGGTGGGTGTGTCGTCAGCTTCCTGCTTCGGAAGCGCTGCCTTGTCTTGCTTCGATGATTTGTGCTAGTGAACTGGTATCTGTAGAAGATATACAGAACGTGGTTAACACGGCTTTCTTGCGCTGCCCCTGCTGCCACCAAGTGAAGTTCCACCGGCGTTGCAGGCCTTTTTGTAGCGGTAGCTGGACGGATCCCTTGGTGGGTGTGTCGTCAGCTTCCTGCTTCGGAAGCGCTGCCTTGTCTTGCTTCGATGATTTGTGCTAGTGAACTGGTATCTGTAGAAGATATACAGAACGTGGTTAACACGGCTTTCTCGCGCTGCCCCTGCTGCCACCAAGTGAAGTTCCACCGGCGTTGCAGGCCTTTTTGTAGCGGTAGCTGGACGGATCCCTTGGTGGGTGTGTCGTCAGCTTCCTGCTTCGGAAGCGCTGCGTTGTCTTGCTTCGATGATTTGTGCTAGTGAACTGGTATCTGTAGAAGATATACAGAACGTGGTTAACACGGCTTTCTCGCGCTGCCCCTGCTGCCACCAAGTGAAGTTCCACCGGCGTTGCAGGCCTTTTTGTAGCGGTAGCTGGACGGATCCCTTGGTGGGTGTGTCGTCAGCTTCCTGCTTCGGAAGCGCTGCCTTGTCTTGCTTCGATGATTTGTGCTAGTGAACTGGTATCTGTAGAAGATATACAGAACGTGGTTAACACGGCTTTCTTGCGCTGCCCCTGCTGCCACCAAGTGAAGTTCCACCGGCGTTGCAGGCCTTTTTGTAGCGGTAGCTGGACGGATCCCTTGGTGGGTGTGTCGTCAGCTTCCTGCTTCGGAAGCGCTGCCTTGTCTTGCTTCGATGACTTGTGCTAGTGAACTGGTATCTGTAGAAGATATACAGAACGTGGTTAACACGGCTTTCTCGCGCTGCCCCTGCTGCCACCAAGTGAAGTTCCACCGGCGTTGCAGGCCTTTTTGTAGCGGTAGCTGGACGGATCCCTTGGTGGGTGTGTCGTCAGCTTCCTGCTTCGGAAGCGCTGCGTTGTCTTGCTTCGATGATTTGTGCTAGTGAACTGGTATCTGTAGAAGATATACAGAACGTGGTTAACACGGCTTTCTCGCGCTGCCCCTGCTGCCACCAAGTGAAGTTCCACCGGCGTTGCAGGCCTTTTTGTAGCGGTAGCTGGACGGATCCCTTGGTGGGTGTGTCGTCAGCTTCCTGCTTCGGAAGCGCTGCCTTGTCTTGCTTCGATGATTTGTGCTAGTGAACTGGTATCTGTAGAAGATATACAGAACGTGGTTAACACGGCTTTCTTGCGCTGCCCCTGCTGCCACCAAGTGAAGTTCCACCGGCGTTGCAGGCCTTTTTGTAGCGGTAGCTGGACGGATCCCTTGGTGGGTGTGTCGTCAGCTTCCTGCTTCGGAAGCGCTGCGTTGTCTTGCTTCGATGATTTGTGCTAGTGAACTGGTATCTGTAGAAGATATACAGAACGTGGTTAACACGGCTTTCTCGCGCTGCCCCTGCTGCCACCAAGTGAAGTTCCACCGGCGTTGCAGGCCTTTTTGTAGCGGTAGCTGGACGGATCCCTTGGTGGGTGTGTCGTCAGCTTCCTGCTTCGGAAGCGCTGCCTTGTCTTGCTTCGATGATTGTGCTAGTGAACTGGTATCTGTAGAAGATATACAGAACGTGGTTAACACGGCTTTCTTGCGCTGCCCCTGCTGCCACCAAGTGAAGTTCCACCGGCGTTGCAGGCCTTTTTGTAGCGGTAGCTGGACGGATCCCTTGGTGGGTGTGTCGTCAGCTTCCTGCTTCGGAAGCGCTGCGTTGTCTTGCTTCGATGATTTGTGCTAGTGAACTGGTATGTGTAGAAGATATACAGAACGTGGTTAACACGGCTTTCTCGCGCTGCCCCTGCTGCCACCAAGTGAAGTTCCACCGGCGTTGCAGGCCTTTTTGTAGCGGTAGCTGGACGGATCCCTTGGTGGGTGTGTCGTCAGCTTCCTGCTTCGGAAGCGCTGCCTTGTCTTGCTTCGATGATTTGTGCTAGTGAACTGGTATCTGTAGAAGATATACAGAACGTGGTTAACACGGCTTTCTCGCGCTGCCCCTGCTGCCACCAAGTGAAGTTCCACCGGCGTTGCAGGCCTTTTTGTAGCGGTAGCTGGACGGATCCCTTGGTGGGTGTGTCGTCAGCTTCCTGCTTCGGAAGCGCTGCCTTGTCTTGCTTCGATGATTTGTGCTAGTGAACTGGTATCTGTAGAAGATATACAGAACGTGGTTAACACGGCTTTCTTGCGCTGCCCCTGCTGCCACCAAGTGAAGTTCCACCGGCGTTGCAGGCCTTTTTGTAGCGGTAGCTGGACGGATCCCTTGGTGGGTGTGTCGTCAGCTTCCTGCTTCGGAAGCGCTGCCTTGTCTTGCTTCGATGATTTGTGCTAGTGAACTGGTATCTGTAGAAGATATACAGAACGTGGTTAACACGGCTTTCTTGCGCTGCCCCTGCTGCCACCAAGTGAAGTTCCACCGGCGTTGCAGGCCTTTTTGTAGCGGTAGCTGGACGGATCCCTTGGTGGGTGTGTCGTCAGCTTCCTGCTTCGGAAGCGCTGCCTTGTCTTGCTTCGATGATTTGTGCTAGTGAACTGGTATCTGTAGAAGATATACAGAACGTGGTTAACACGGCTTTCTTGCGCTGCCCCTGCTGCCACCAAGTGAAGTTCCACCGGCGTTGCAGGCCTTTTTGTAGCGGTAGCTGGACGGATCCCTTGGTGGGTGTGTCGTCAGCTTCCTGCTTCGGAAGCGCTGCGTTGTCTTGCTTCGATGATTTGTGCTAGTGAACTGGTATCTGTAGAAGATATACAGAACGTGGTTAACACGGCTTTCTCGCGCTGCCCCTGCTGCCACCAAGTGAAGTTCCACCGGCGTTGCAGGCCTTTTTGTAGCGGTAGCTGGACGGATCCCTTGGTGGGTGTGTCGTCAGCTTCCTGCTTCGGAAGCGCTGCCTTGTCTTGCTTCGATGATTTGTGCTAGTGAACTGGTATCTGTAGAAGATATACAGAACGTGGTTAACACGGCTTTCTTGCGCTGCCCCTGCTGCCACCAAGTGAAGTTCCACCGGCGTTGCAGGCCTTTTTGTAGCGGTAGCTGGACGGATCCCTTGGTGGGTGTGTCGTCAGCTTCCTGCTTCGGAAGCGCTGCCTTGTCTTGCTTCGATGATTTGTGCTAGTGAACTGGTATCTGTAGAAGATATACAGAACGTGGTTAACACGGCTTTCTTGCGCTGCCCCTGCTGCCACCAAGTGAAGTTCCACCGGCGTTGCAGGCCTTTTTGTAGCGGTAGCTGGACGGATCCCTTGGTGGGTGTGTCGTCAGCTTCCTGCTTCGGAAGCGCTGCCTTGTCTTGCTTCGATGATTTGTGCTAGTGAACTGGTATCTGTAGAAGATATACAGAACGTGGTTAACACGGCTTTCTCGCGCTGCCCCTGCTGCCACCAAGTGAAGTTCCACCGGCGTTGCAGGCCTTTTTGTAGCGGTAGCTGGACGGATCCCTTGGTGGGTGTGTCGTCAGCTTCCTGCTTCGGAAGCGCTGCCTTGTCTTGCTTCGATGATTTGTGCTAGTGAACTGGTATCTGTAGAAGATATACAGAACGTGGTTAACACGGCTTTCTTGCGCTGCCCCTGCTGCCACCAAGTGAAGTTCCACCGGCGTTGCAGGCCTTTTTGTAGCGGTAGCTGGACGGATCCCTTGGTGGGTGTGTCGTCAGCTTCCTGCTTCGGAAGCGCTGCCTTGTCTTGCTTCGATGATTTGTGCTAGTGAACTGGTATCTGTAGAAGATATACAGAACGTGGTTAACACGGCTTTCTTGCGCTGCCCCTGCTGCCACCAAGTGAAGTTCCACCGGCGTTGCAGGCCTTTTTGTAGCGGTAGCTGGACGGATCCCTTGGTGGGTGTGTCGTCAGCTTCCTGCTTCGGAAGCGCTGCGTTGTCTTGCTTCGATGATTTGTGCTAGTGAACTGGTATCTGTAGAAGATATACAGAACGTGGTTAACACGGCTTTCTTGCGCTGCCCCTGCTGCCACCAAGTGAAGTTCCACCGGCGTTGCAGGCCTTTTTGTGGCGGTAGCTGGACGGATCCCTTGGTGGGTGTGTCGTCAGCTTCCTGCTTCGGAAGCGCTGCCTTGTCTTGCTTCGATGATTTGTGCTAGTGAACTGGTATCTGTAGAAGATATACAGAACGTGGTTAACACGGCTTTCTTGCGCTGCCCCTGCTGCCACCAAGTGAAGTTCCACCGGCGTTGCAGGCCTTTTTGTAGCGGTAGCTGGACGGATCCCTTGGTGGGTGTGTCGTCAGCTTCCTGCTTCGGAAGCGCTGCCTTGTCTTGCTTCGATGATTTGTGCTAGTGAACTGGTATCTGTAGAAGATATACAGAACGTGGTTAACACGGCTTTCTTGCGCTGCCCCTGCTGCCACCAAGTGAAGTTCCACCGGCGTTGCAGGCCTTTTTGTAGCGGTAGCTGGACGGATCCCTTGGTGGGTGTGTCGTCAGCTTCCTGCTTCGGAAGCGCTGCCTTGTCTTGCTTCGATGATTTGTGCTAGTGAACTGGTATCTGTAGAAGATATACAGAACGTGGTTAACACGGCTTTCTTGCGCTGCCCCTGCTGCCACCAAGTGAAGTTCCACCGGCGTTGCAGGCCTTTTTGTAGCGGTAGCTGGACGGATCCCTTGGTGGGTGTGTCGTCAGCTTCCTGCTTCGGAAGCGCTGCCTTGTCTTGCTTCGATGATTTGTGCTAGTGAACTGGTATCTGTAGAAGATATACAGAACGTGGTTAACACGGCTTTCTTGCGCTGCCCCTGCTGCCACCAAGTGAAGTTCCACCGGCGTTGCAGGCCTTTTTGTAGCGGTAGCTGGACGGATCCCTTGGTGGGTGTGTCGTCAGCTTCCTGCTTCGGAAGCGCTGCCTTGTCTTGCTTCGATGATTTGTGCTAGTGAACTGGTATCTGTAGAAGATATACAGAACGTGGTTAACACGGCTTTCTTGCGCTGCCCCTGCTGCCACCAAGTGAAGTTCCACCGGCGTTGCAGGCCTTTTTGTAGCGGTAGCTGGACGGATCCCTTGGTGGGTGTGTCGTCAGCTTCCTGCTTCGGAAGCGCTGCCTTGTCTTGCTTCGATGATTTGTGCTAGTGAACTGGTATCTGTAGAAGATATACAGAACGTGGTTAACACGGCTTTCTTGCGCTGCCCCTGCTGCCACCAAGTGAAGTTCCACCGGCGTTGCAGGCCTTTTTGTAGCGGTAGCTGGACGGATCCCTTGGTGGGTGTGTCGTCAGCTTCCTGCTTCGGAAGCGCTGCGTTGTCTTGCTTCGATGATTTGTGCTAGTGAACTGGTATCTGTAGAAGATATACAGAACGTGGTTAACACGGCTTTCTCGCGCTGCCCCTGCTGCCACCAAGTGAAGTTCCACCGGCGTTGCAGGCCTTTTTGTAGCGGTAGCTGGACGGATCCCTTGGTGGGTGTGTCGTCAGCTTCCTGCTTCGGAAGCGCTGCCTTGTCTTGCTTCGATGATTTGTGCTAGTGAACTGGTATCTGTAGAAGATATACAGAACGTGGTTAACACGGCTTTCTTGCGCTGCCCCTGCTGCCACCAAGTGAAGTTCCACCGGCGTTGCAGGCCTTTTTGTAGCGGTAGCTGGACGGATCCCTTGGTGGGTGTGTCGTCAGCTTCCTGCTTCGGAAGCGCTGCCTTGTCTTGCTTCGATGATTTGTGCTAGTGAACTGGTATCTGTAGAAGATATACAGAACGTGGTTAACACGGCTTTCTTGCGCTGCCCCTGCTGCCACCAAGTGAAGTTCCACCGGCGTTGCAGGCCTTTTTGTAGCGGTAGCTGGACGGATCCCTTGGTGGGTGTGTCGTCAGCTTCCTGCTTCGGAAGCGCTGCCTTGTCTTGCTTCGATGATTTGTGCTAGTGAACTGGTATCTGTAGAAGATATACAGAACGTGGTTAACACGGCTTTCTCGCGCTGCCCCTGCTGCCACCAAGTGAAGTTCCACCGGCGTTGCAGGCCTTTTTGTAGCGGTAGCTGGACGGATCCCTTGGTGGGTGTGTCGTCAGCTTCCTGCTTCGGAAGCGCTGCCTTGTCTTGCTTCGATGATTTGTGCTAGTGAACTGGTATCTGTAGAAGATATACAGAACGTGGTTAACACGGCTTTCTTGCGCTGCCCCTGCTGCCACCAAGTGAAGTTCCACCGGCGTTGCAGGCCTTTTTGTAGCGGTAGCTGGACGGATCCCTTGGTGGGTGTGTCGTCAGCTTCCTGCTTCGGAAGCGCTGCCTTGTCTTGCTTCGATGATTTGTGCTAGTGAACTGGTATCTGTAGAAGATATACAGAACGTGGTTAACACGGCTTTCTTGCGCTGCCCCTGCTGCCACCAAGTGAAGTTCCACCGGCGTTGCAGGCCTTTTTGTAGCGGTAGCTGGACGGATCCCTTGGTGGGTGTGTCGTCAGCTTCCTGCTTCGGAAGCGCTGCGTTGTCTTGCTTCGATGATTTGTGCTAGTGAACTGGTATCTGTAGAAGATATACAGAACGTGGTTAACACGGCTTTCTTGCGCTGCCCCTGCTGCCACCAAAGTGAAGTTCCACCGGCGTTGCAGGCCTTTTTGTAGCGGTAGCTGGACGGATCCCTTGGTGGGTGTGTCGTCAGCTTCCTGCTTCGGAAGCGCTGCCTTGTCTTGCTTCGATGATTTGTGCTAGTGAACTGGTATCTGTAGAAGATATACAGAACGTGGTTAACACGGCTTTCTTGCGCTGCCCCTGCTGCCACCAAGTGAAGTTCCACCGGCGTTGCAGGCCTTTTTGTAGCGGTAGCTGGACGGATCCCTTGGTGGGTGTGTCGTCAGCTTCCTGCTTCGGAAGCGCTGCGTTGTCTTGCTTCGATGATTTGTGCTAGTGAACTGGTATCTGTAGAAGATATACAGAACGTGGTTAACACGGCTTTCTTGCGCTGCCCCTGCTGCCACCAAATGAAGTTCCACCGGCGTTGCAGGCCTTTTTGTAGCGGTAGCTGGACGGATCCCTTGGTGGGTGTGTCGTCAGCTTCCTGCTTCGGAAGCGCTGCCTTGTCTTGCTTCGATGATTTGTGCTAGTGAACTGGTATCTGTAGAAGATATACAGAACGTGGTTAACACGGCTTTCTTGCGCTGCCCCTGCTGCCACCAAGTGAAGTTCCACCGGCGTTGCAGGCCTTTTTGTAGCGGTAGCTGGACGGATCCCTTGGTGGGTGTGTCGTCAGCTTCCTGCTTCGGAAGCGCTGCCTTGTCTTGCTTCGATGATTTGTGCTAGTGAACTGGTATCTGTAGAAGATATACAGAACGTGGTTAACACGGCTTTCTTGCGCTGCCCCTGCTGCCACCAAGTGAAGTTCCACCGGCGTTGCAGGCCTTTTTGTAGCGGTAGCTGGACGGATCCCTTGGTGGGTGTGTCGTCAGCTTCCTGCTTCGGAAGCGCTGCCTTGTCTTGCTTCGATGATTTGTGCTAGTGAACTGGTATCTGTAGAAGATATACAGAACGTGGTTAACACGGCTTTCTTGCGCTGCCCCTGCTGCCACCAAGTGAAGTTCCACCGGCGTTGCAGGCCTTTTTGTAGCGGTAGCTGGACGGATCCCTTGGTGGGTGTGTCGTCAGCTTCCTGCTTCGGAAGCGCTGCCTTGTCTTGCTTCGATGATTTGTGCTAGTGAACTGGTATCTGTAGAAGATATACAGAACGTGGTTAACACGGCTTTCTTGCGCTGCCCCTGCTGCCACCAAGTGAAGTTCCACCGGCGTTGCAGGCCTTTTTGTAGCGGTAGCTGGACGGATCCCTTGGTGGGTGTGTCGTCAGCTTCCTGCTTCGGAAGCGCTGCCTTGTCTTGCTTCGATGATTTGTGCTAGTGAACTGGTATCTGTAGAAGATATACAGAACGTGGTTAACACGGCTTTCTTGCGCTGCCCCTGCTGCCACCAAGTGAAGTTCCACCGGCGTTGCAGGCCTTTTTGTAGCGGTAGCTGGACGGATCCCTTGGTGGGTGTGTCGTCAGCTTCCTGCTTCGGAAGCGCTGCCTTGTCTTGCTTCGATGATTTGTGCTAGTGAACTGGTATCTGTAGAAGATATACAGAACGTGGTTAACACGGCTTTCTCGCGCTGCCCCTGCTGCCACCAAGTGAAGTTCCACCGGCGTTGCAGGCCTTTTTGTAGCGGTAGCTGGACGGATCCCTTGGTGGGTGTGTCGTCAGCTTCCTGCTTCGGAAGCGCTGCCTTGTCTTGCTTCGATGATTTGTGCTAGTGAACTGGTATCTGTAGAAGATATACAGAACGTGGTTAACACGGCTTTCTTGCGCTGCCCCTGCTGCCACCAAGTGAAGTTCCACCGGCGTTGCAGGCCTTTTTGTAGCGGTAGCTGGACGGATCCCTTGGTGGGTGTGTCGTCAGCTTCCTGCTTCGGAAGCGCTGCCTTGTCTTGCTTCGATGATTTGTGCTAGTGAACTGGTATCTGTAGAAGATATACAGAACGTGGTTAACACGGCTTTCTCGCGCTGCCCCTGCTGCCACCAAGTGAAGTTCCACCGGCGTTGCAGGCCTTTTTGTAGCGGTAGCTGGACGGATCCCTTGGTGGGTGTGTCGTCAGCTTCCTGCTTCGGAAGCGCTGCCTTGTCTTGCTTCGATGATTTGTGCTAGTGAACTGGTATCTGTAGAAGATATACAGAACGTGGTTAACACGGCTTTCTTGCGCTGCCCCTGCTGCCACCAAGTGAAGTTCCACCGGCGTTGCAGGCCTTTTTGTAGCGGTAGCTGGACGGATCCCTTGGTGGGTGTGTCGTCAGCTTCCTGCTTCGGAAGCGCTGCCTTGTCTTGCTTCGATGATTTGTGCTAGTGAACTGGTATCTGTAGAAGATATACAGAACGTGGTTAACACGGCTTTCTCGCGCTGCCCCTGCTGCCACCAAGTGAAGTTCCACCGGCGTTGCAGGCCTTTTTGTAGCGGTAGCTGGACGGATCCCTTGGTGGGTGTGTCGTCAGCTTCCTGCTTCGGAAGCGCTGCCTTGTCTTGCTTCGATGATTTGTGCTAGTGAACTGGTATCTGTAGAAGATATACAGAACGTGGTTAACACGGCTTTCTTGCGCTGCCCCTGCTGCCACCAAGTGAAGTTCCACCGGCGTTGCAGGCCTTTTTGTAGCGGTAGCTGGACGGATCCCTTGGTGGGTGTGTCGTCAGCTTCCTGCTTCGGAAGCGCTGCCTTGTCTTGCTTCGATGATTTGTGCTAGTGAACTGGTATCTGTAGAAGATATACAGAACGTGGTTAACACGGCTTTCTCGCGCTGCCCCTGCTGCCACCAAGTGAAGTTCCACCGGCGTTGCAGGCCTTTTTGTAGCGGTAGCTGGACGGATCCCTTGGTGGGTGTGTCGTCAGCTTCCTGCTTCGGAAGCGCTGCCTTGTCTTGCTTCGATGATTTGTGCTAGTGAACTGGTATCTGTAGAAGATATACAGAACGTGGTTAACACGGCTTTCTTGCGCTGCCCCTGCTGCCACCAAGTGAAGTTCCACCGGCGTTGCAGGCCTTTTTGTAGCGGTAGCTGGACGGATCCCTTGGTGGGTGTGTCGTCAGCTTCCTGCTTCGGAAGCGCTGCCTTGTCTTGCTTCGATGATTTGTGCTAGTGAACTGGTATCTGTAGAAGATATACAGAACGTGGTTAACACGGCTTTCTCGCGCTGCCCCTGCTGCCACCAAGTGAAGTTCCACCGGCGTTGCAGGCCTTTTTGTAGCGGTAGCTGGACGGATCCCTTGGTGGGTGTGTCGTCAGCTTCCTGCTTCGGAAGCGCTGCCTTGTCTTGCTTCGATGATTTGTGCTAGTGAACTGGTATCTGTAGAAGATATACAGAACGTGGTTAACACGGCTTTCTTGCGCTGCCCCTGCTGCCACCAAGTGAAGTTCCACCGGCGTTGCAGGCCTTTTTGTAGCGGTAGCTGGACGGATCCCTTGGTGGGTGTGTCGTCAGCTTCCTGCTTCGGAAGCGCTGCCTTGTCTTGCTTCGATGATTTGTGCTAGTGAACTGGTATCTGTAGAAGATATACAGAACGTGGTTAACACGGCTTTCTCGCGCTGCCCCTGCTGCCACCAAGTGAAGTTCCACCGGCGTTGCAGGCCTTTTTGTAGCGGTAGCTGGACGGATCCCTTGGTGGGTGTGTCGTCAGCTTCCTGCTTCGGAAGCGCTGCCTTGTCTTGCTTCGATGATTTGTGCTAGTGAACTGGTATCTGTAGAAGATATACAGAACGTGGTTAACACGGCTTTCTCGCGCTGCCCCTGCTGCCACCAAGTGAAGTTCCACCGGCGTTGCAGGCCTTTTTGTAGCGGTAGCTGGACGGATCCCTTGGTGGGTGTGTCGTCAGCTTCCTGCTTCGGAAGCGCTGCCTTGTCTTGCTTCGATGATTTGTGCTAGTGAACTGGTATCTGTAGAAGATATACAGAACGTGGTTAACACGGCTTTCTTGCGCTGCCCCTGCTGCCACCAAGTGAAGTTCCACCGGCGTTGCAGGCCTTTTTGTAGCGGTAGCTGGACGGATCCCTTGGTGGGTGTGTCGTCAGCTTCCTGCTTCGGAAGCGCTGCCTTGTCTTGCTTCGATGATTTGTGCTAGTGAACTGGTATCTGTAGAAGATATACAGAACGTGGTTAACACGGCTTTCTCGCGCTGCCCCTGCTGCCACCAAGTGAAGTTCCACCGGCGTTGCAGGCCTTTTTGTAGCGGTAGCTGGACGGATCCCTTGGTGGGTGTGTCGTCAGCTTCCTGCTTCGGAAGCGCTGCCTTGTCTTGCTTCGATGATTTGTGCTAGTGAACTGGTATCTGTAGAAGATATACAGAACGTGGTTAACACGGCTTTCTTGCGCTGCCCCTGCTGCCACCAAGTGAAGTTCCACCGGCGTTGCAGGTTTGTTTTCCCGGTATGGTGTGCAAGTGGTATTCTCGGCGCCCAAAAATCTGGTAGGCTTGTGCAGGAAAGTCAACTCCCAGAGTAGTGAAGGCGACGCCCAAGATGCAGTATGTGGTGTCAGACACGTCAAAAAATTTGTTTACTGCAAGGTAGGAGTAGTATACAGGACTCCTTTGACTTGTGGGGCATCTTACATTGGGTAGACGGGCAGGTGCCTGAACAAAAGGCTTCAGGAACACAAGAATTTGTGTAGTAGGGTTGCAATCGAGGGGAATCTCACTCAGCACTGATTTAATTGCAAATGCAACCCAAATTTCAGGGACACTTCCATTTTGGCGCACAGCAAGGACAAAACAGAAGAACTATCATAGAGGAGGAGGAGGAGAAAGCAGAAGGAAAGGCAGGAATATTAACCAGACACGCGTTCGGTTTGCTATCCTACGCTGGGGGAAGGGGATAAAGGGAGAGAAAGAAGGGAGCATACAAAAAAGAAGCAATACACGCGAGCTTAAAGAACACAGCTGCGTTCCATAGTACTGGACTCAGGATCTCAGGCATATACGTTCCGCTGTAGAGAATCATGGCATGGCGCCTACTGAAGGCTTGCAAATACTGGACATAGAACATTCAGTACTTGTGTACGGACTGAGCGTAGGGCGATTTCAGCTTGCCGACGAACACGCGGAGTGTGTCCAACAGTGACTGAAACACTATGATGGTTGGTTTGTCTTCTCCAGGCAACTGGTCAGTCGGAGATTCAGTGTGCACTGTTGCCGATGAGCAGTGTGAATCTGCATGTCGCTGCGACTTCGGCAACGTAGGTCAAGCTGCATCAGTTGTGTCCACGCCTTCCTTGATGTTCTGCTTTGCACCGGCCGTCGACGATCTCTGTGACTGTGGCTTCGGCAATGGAGGCCAAGTGGAATCTCCAGAAACCGTGCGTTTTACTGCAGTTCGTTTCGTGCCGGCCGCGAAGGGTCCGGGTGAGAAGGGAGTTAGTGAAGCAGGGCATTCAAGGGGCGCTGCTGATGCACAAGCATTGGTTTTCTTGGATGCACGTCAGCGCCGATTTCGCCGCCTTCTCACTGTTTCGGCAGCCTCGCGATGCGATGTATGGTTCCTTGCCATTTTTTTCAATACAGCAATTTCTCTTTTCATTTTTGGACACTGTTTTGAGGAAGCTTCGTGAGGTCAAGTACAACCTGAACACTTGAGAACATTGACTATACAAGTGTCCTCAGAATGGGCTTCAGCGCAGCGAGAACATACTCGCTCATTTTCGCATACGCCTCTCACGTGACCAAGCGTCGTGCTGTTGTGACATTGCAGTGGCTTCGGCACAAAAGGTCTCACAGGGTGTCGGAAATGACCCACCTTTACGTACGAAGGTAGAGAGTTGCCTTGAAAGTCTATTTTCACGCAGCGTGAGGTACCCAAACGAGTAACCTTAGCGATAACGCTAGCTTCATTAGCTGGCTTGACAAGGGCAGTCAAGTCGGAGCTGGGTATGGTAGCGTCAACGTCGTAGATGACGCCGGGGACGACGTTGGAGCCCACACGGATGTAGGAGCGGACATTGTTTCCATCCATCTCTGTGACATTGCGTAGTACGTTCAGAGCGGCAGCATGCGAAGCATCAATCGCCATGACATTCTTACGCGGGTTCACTCTGATGTCGATGGTTTCATCTGGCACCTGTCCCTCGAGCAGCGCCGAAACAGATTGCCTGTTGAGGCGCTTCATGTTGCCGTTGGGGACAACAGGAATGATGATGATGTTGGTCTCGGGCCTTCGCGGCGCTTCTTCATTTGGTACGTTCGGGGATGAAGAGGGCCTGCTGTTGTGCGACTTCGCCTTTCGGCTTAATACAAGTTCGAAGTCGTCTTCAGATGACCCCTCACCTGTCAGTGAGTAGACATCTTTGCTGTCATAGTCGCAGTAAGGGCCCGCCCACTTCCTGGACGCGGCCGCCGCTGACGCCGCAGGACTTGGCAGGTATCCGAACTGGTCCACGTTCATCGCCGATGGGCACAGTATAGTAGCCTTCATGGGGTGCACATATTATTGCGAAAAAAAGGCAAGAGCTACTCCAACAGCATCCCGCTAAGCAGACACTTCCAACTATCATAGAAGCTTACAGTATGGTGTCGGGGAAGTTGGGCGCATACGTCAGCTCCCCATCTATAGCACTCACAGAAAGACAAGTGGCATGTTTAGCGACACAAATACAAATTTAATCAGTGCATATGTGATACGAAGCAGAAAAAACGTAATGTTTGAATTAGATTAATGCACGTGTTTTACTGCATAGACAGCAACACTCTTGGCTCATGCGTGGTTTGCCTACAGTGCCCCTTCGTTCGTATGTTACGTCTCTCCTTCGTCTCCCCCTCTTTTTGATCTTCTCGTTTCATTAAAATCAGTTGTTAGGTGCGCTTCGTCTGTGCAGTCCCTGTCTTTACTTGTCCTCAACTTTGCAGCGCTACCTTGTTCTTACAGTATGTTCCAACTAGCCCCCACACAAGCTCTTCTCGGGGGAAGTCTAAAAGGGGCTGTGTACAGTCATAATTCGCCGCGTGACTTAGCCACAGACGTCGGTGCACACTGCATTTGACATCGAAATGTATTACGTATAGCAGCTCATCCAGCTGTGTACGCAGTGTTGCATACATGTATGTCCGGAACAATAGTTCGCAGTGTTTTTTAACACGAAAGTGTTTTATGCCGGGGTCCACCAAGACTTCAGTGACGTATTTCCGTCACGGAAGTGACGTCGAAAAAATGTACACGATCAGATGGCAAAGAAAAAAACGCCAGGACTGCGCTGAAACCGCAGCACAGTCACGGCGAAAGCTGGAAGAGCGGCGTTTCTAGAGCCCGTTGTAAGCTCTCTTGGGGCTACAATACAAGTACACTAGAAAGGTACCCACTACGCCATAAATCACAATTTTTGTGAAGTTGGGAAGCACCTACTAAGCCATTATTCGTCATTCGGCGGAGAAGCGAGGCACCAGCTACACGTCTGTAAGGCATTATGTGCACTTTGTTGACGCAGCGACCGATGACGACGAAGAATTATGGCTCAGCCCTTTCTAATGGGTTGGTAGCTTTAAACGTTCCGCCAGTTATGGAATTTTTTCTTATTTCGTTTTTTTTCTTATTTCGAGCGATACTGGTTACGGACACCGGCGGCGGCGGCGGACGACTACGGCGCCAAAAACGGCCGGTGAAATGATCTCATAACAGCTTTCGCTGTAAAAAGTTCCGTCAACGGGCATCGAACCCACGACCGCTCGGTCCGCAACAACAGATGCCGGGCGCGCTATCCACTGCGCCACGCTCACAAACTCTAGATGCTTTACAAACGCGTGTTTTATATCTACCACTCTTCCTGTCGGCTGGGTGGTGTTGCCTTCCGGGAGTGGCAAAGTAAAGTGTGGCTTCCGCGATTAGTACCTGCAACGCGTTACACGTTCGTCCCATTCGGCGCGTTTTCAATAGAAATGCAATTTTGTCAATGCCTTAACACACCGCGAGGTGGCGACGTCAACGCAAGCGTGGTAAAAGCATCGGCCTCGCTCATAGCATCACGCTAATCAAACGAAAAATAGCTCTGCGACGCGCGCCTGCCTCACCTGGCTGTAACACCGCGTTCCCCGCCTACGCGTTCGCTCCGAGAAAAATTGCGGCCGGGCTAGGCTGTAGACTGGCTACCGGGGCGGCACGACGCGCTTTGCGTTTCCCTCTCGTGCGGCCGTGGTGTTCAATCACATTTTAACATGCCGCAGGATGGCGACCAAGTTCTGCGTCCAATATGCGACGCTCTTCTGGCTATCACAACTCGTTCTCTGATTACGCTTTCACCGCTAACTACTACAGCTACCACAAGGGTTTGTTTAATCATTAAACATGGACGTTAGTCGTCGGCATAGAGATGTACCACCAAGCATCAATGTGGGTGCATCCACGTTAGCTGCCAGACATCAATATACACTGTTACTTCTATAAGGGCACGTTTTACTTTTGTGTTATTCCGATTCCTATGACGGAGGGATCAACCATGTATTTTACCGTTTATAACCTTATTATGCGGTTCACATGGGCAACTCTAATGCACTTACCTGCACACATGCAAATTATACCTGGTTCACTAGGACACTTGTAATGCAATTAGAGATTAAGATATCAAGTGCCTAAATACCATTAAATGGTCGGTGTCACATGCCTTGATTTAATGGCACTAATGGCGCGACGACGAAGTTGCGCAATTATATATATGTTGGTTTTGCCTTGAATGTGCGACTTTTTCAAAATCTACGTCATCAAACTCATTTTATAGAAATAACAAGCGTTTTCATGCACATTAAATGGCCTTATTAGCTATGGAAACGAAACTCGCTTAAGCGTGATGAACATTTCCTGTTGCGATGCCGGTGGCATTCCCGTTACTTTTTGTTAAATCCTTGATATTATAGTGGACACGAATTGCGTCCATCATGGAGCACATTTGTTTTCATTTAAACAGTCTAATGTACGATCTCCTTGCCACCGCTCAAATGCCCTTTATATTTACGGTCTTACCAATTAGCGCCACTTTTGATGTGCAAAAGGGTCTAACATAATTCAAACTGGCAGGACCGAATCAAGGTAACTATCGATCCACGAAAACGAAAAAAAAGAGAAAAGCATTTGAAGCACTTGCGCTCTTCTAGATACATATGGTGCGAGTATTTTTTTTTCTTGCCTTATCACAATTCATTAAGTTTGTTAAAACGCAAACTTTCTGATAAATATCTCACTATTTGGAACCATGTGCCCATGTCTGCTGCAATGGCATATATAACAATGAAGTTCACCAGCGAAAAACCTTCACAACAAGCAATGCATTTCCTAGACCTAAAGATAACCTTTTCAAACAACCACCCTTGTTGGGCGTATAACCCCGGATCTGCAAAGCCACTCCTTAATTATTAGTCGGGGCATTCGAAAATAGTGATGAAGGGCATCGCTACGTCGAGCCTCGGGGCCGCGATTAGGAAGTCGTGTAGGCACCAGGGGGAAAACGCTTTCCTGAGCAGGTGGATAGCCAGCAGGCAGCCGGTTTCCCGGCTCCTGTAATCACTTCCGTCTGCGAAAGACTAGTGCGTCAGATTAAGAAGGGACAAAAAGGTGTAAAAAAAGAGCGGCCAAAAAAATGTGCCACGAGGGCCCTACAGCACAGAATGGAACATGGGTTAAAAATGTGGCGTCACGTTATGATGTTCAGATACTATTTTCAGCCAAAAATAAGTTAGGAAAACTGAGCCCAATGGTGAAAAAAGCGTGATAAACTGAGGTCTCGCCAAATTAAATGTGGTGTGATGCACAGGGACGCAGCAATGCCCTGTGCACAAGGGGTAGTGTACAAAATACCCTTAACCTGTAAAAAAGTGTACATCGGGCAAACGGGGCGCTGCCTCAATGTACAGCTAAAAGAACATTCTGGAACCTTGAAGACCTGCACGTAAGCCAACCTGCCTTCGCATTGCAACACCTGTGGGTGCAAGCCATTGTTCAGTGATACGACAGTGCACTTTAGACACAGTGATCAAACGACACGGGAGCTTGTGGAAGCTTTCTACATTAAAAAAGAAGGTGAGTCCTGCGCCGGCCAAGCTTTGGTTTCTTTACACGAAAAAGAAGGAAACTTAATCAGTGGTATGTTTGTTTGATCTTTTGTCACTGCTGCGCAGTTTCTTCACGGTATAAAAGCCTTTTCTATTTTGCATAGTTATGGTTCATTGCCAGCTCCTCTGCGCATGTTCTTGGTGCTTATCGCTTGTGTATAAGTAATCTGAATATGCCAATAAATCGCAGTTGAAAGTCAGCGCTTGTTCTGTGAATCGTTTTCTTCGTCCCGTCCGTCTCCGCGCTGTTTTGGCTCATTATGTATCACCAACTAGCCCAACTTTCCGTCTTGTTGCGTTTCCGGTTCGTCATTGCGATAACATGCCAGGTGGCTTTTTACACTGTAAAGAGATTATAAAGGAAAATACGTGTGGTCCTCCTGCTCGTAAACATGCTACGAAAAGGTTGATGAATCGCTGCTTCGGCTCCATTAACATTTAGTCTGTTTATCCTGTTGGCCAACTCTGTTGTAATATAAAGCACTCGCCGGGAATAAGATACACACTGCGATCGGGAGAAGCAATCAAAACGAAGACATCATTATAGCCAAGCTTGCTTCTCTACAGGATTAATCTATTACTACGTTCATTCCGAGTCCTCCTTACATAATTAAGTTTAACTGCTGCCGTAATGGAAGGGCTAAAAAATGAAGATGAAAGCTTTCTGACTATATTCTTGCATTTAGACTTCAGAAAATATGTGTACACAGTAAACCATTTCAGAAAAATAGGATGCTTCAGAAGCCGATAAGGCTGCAACGGAGTTAGTCGGTACATAATAGGCTAGCCACAAGTGTCAAGGACCGAAGAAAACGAAACGCAACACAGCCTCTACATGCTGGAAATAAAGTAAATTGTTAGTTTACGCATCATCGTATGTTGCCTTTAGTTTTGTTCGGTCCGTATCATTCCCGGCAGAGTAGTGCTTTTTGAATTTTTGCATCAGTACGCGTAACCTACGTATTCTATGTTATTTGCATTGCATATGCGGTAACCATAATATTCTCACTTAACGAAATTTGCATTGACACTCAACTATTGAGAGATTTACTGATACTAAACACTACATGTCCAAATTACTGGCACATCTGTGATACCAGATAAACGACTGGTCATCACTAGTGACTCCCTTCTGCCATGCCTTGAGAATAAGATTCAATCACCCTTTCAATAAATTTGCATTTCACACGCATGATACAACGTTACAGGAATGTACGAGACCATCAACCAGAACATATCACTAGTGGTCGCTGATACGTCAGGGTGATTAGCGATCACTACAGTAATCTGCAAGTAATCAAACTTTGATGCTTGTGAGCATCAAACAAATTTTGATTAAAGTTTGATGCTCGAATAAACACTGGGACTGCTATAAAAGCGAAGTGATTTGTTATCGTTAGTGACTCTGTCGTACTATGTTTTACGCACAAAAAGTTTATTGCCATTTCAATTACCGTTCGTTTGATACCCATGCTGCAATGTTGAAGGAATGTACGAGACCATCGATCAGACCAAATCAGCAGTGATCACTAATATGTCGATGTGATTAGCCTCGCAATGGTGACCAGTGAAATGGTCATTTTTTGACACTTTGTTTGATACCAATGAGTACGCACTCGAATTGTAATGGGACTGCTATAAAAAACGAAGTGCTTTCTTGTCACTAGTGACTAGGTCGTACCACACTTTACAAACCAAAGCTGCATCGCCCTTTCAATGGCCTTTCTTTTGATACCCATGATGCAATGTTACAGGAAAGTACGGGATCACTGATGTGAACACATCACTAGTGATCGCTAATAGGTGAGTATTAGCCTCGCAATGATGACTAGTGCTATACTCAATTTATGACACTTTGCTTGATACCAATGAGTACATACTAAAATTGTAACTGGGGCTGCTATAAAAACGAAGCGATTTCTTATCACTAGTGACTCCGTCGTACCATGTTTTACACACAAAAATTGAATCACCCTTTCAGTGTCTTTTCGTTTGATACCCATGATACAACGCTTTAGGTAAGTGCCAGACCATGGAGCAGAACATATCACTTGTGATCACGAAAACACAAGGTCATTGGTTCTTGACACAGAAGTAACATAAGCGCTCAGTTAATCAGCCCTTCATACCAGTGATCACAAGGTGGAATTTTGCAGAGGCGGCTTAACTACACAAAGTCATCACTAGCGACACACTCGTGCTTTACTCTACACATCTTTATTAAATCATCCTTTAATTGACTCCAAAGCTATTACTCCAAGCCTTTCCTAAAATTTTGGGTCGTCCTGGTGATGCAAAGTAGTCATGGACGTCATGCTTCGAATAAATACGCTGGCGATTGTATTAAGTAGGCTGGCGTTTGAACTAATTTCAGTAGTACTTCAATGAAAGTGACTGGCATTTTGAGTAATTTGAGCGGCGGCTGGATTAAATTGACTGGTTCCCAAAATAATTTGGCTGACGCTTGGATTAAATTGAGCGGGACAACCTGTAATATCGCATGTTGAATGTCAATAGAAACGTCACGTCAAGACGGATCGAATGGTCGTTATTACGAAGACCTATTGCTGAGTATCTTGGGGTAATTATTGGTGATCTTTAATTTGGAGTTATATATTTTCTTTGAACGTAGTTATGATGCGTACCAAAAGAAATGTGTGTGTATTACTTCATGAATGGTCATTGCCACGAGCGACATCACTGAATCACTACTGAGAATAAGTCACTAATCTGACGTTACTTCTGTCAATCTATACTGGACCATGTCATGATGCATATAAAAAAAATGGCACATCAAGAGCAAATCAGTACTCATGTTCTCAAAGTCGAACCTCTGAGTCACTAATGATCAACATTCAATATATGTGCGCTTTGTGATTCGTGTCAGTGTACCATGTCATGATGCGTATCAATCAAAATATTATTTAATGACAAAGCGAATGGTTCTAACGAAGAGGTTGTGTGTTGACGTCACTAGTGATTACTACTCACTAATCCGAAAATGACATTTTCAAATGCATACCCAGTATATTATGTCGAATGGCAGACGAAACGTCCCTACAAGACGGATCGAATGACCATTATTACGGAGACCTATTCCCGAGTCACTAGTGATAATTACTGTTGACCTTTAATTTGAAGTTACTTATTTTCTTTGAACATAGCAATGATGCGCATCCCGAAAGAAAGGTGTCTGCATGGGTCGATGAATGGTCAATGTCAAGAAGCGACATCACGCAATCACTAGTGATAATTAGTCAATAATCAGACATTACTACTGTAAATCTATATTGCACAATGTTATCATACATATCAAACGAAATATCACGTCAGGATGAAACCATTAGTCATGTTTACGCAATCGTACTTGTAAGTGACTTGTTATCAACACTCATCTTGCAGTGGGTGGTGCGAATTATTTGTGTCATCGCATCAAATCGTGCTGCAAATCGCACGTATAGTCATTCAGCTCGCAAAGGTATGGTATTAGTTGCGAATGTATATCACTGAATCAAAGGTGATGTTGCACTCATATTTAAAGAGGGTCATGTTTATCGGCAGATAGAAACCCGTTTATCGCCAGATAGAAACAGGAGGCTGCAAAAGCGGAGGCTACAAGTTCGTGGGATCGAATCCTGACTGCGGCGACTGCATTTCAGTGCATGCAATATGCTAGGGGCCAGTGTGCTTAGATTTAGGTGCATGTTAAAGAAACCCAGGTGGTCGAATGTTCCGGAGCCTTCACTACGACGTCCATCATGATCATTCCATGGTTCTTTGGACGTAAAACCGCCGCTATTAATATTATTAAAATTTTAATTTGTGGCTGTCTGAAGTTTCTGAGGCTGCTAGCAGCTGCTAGAACACCATCGCTTTATCAACAACATGGCCACGTCTCTGGATGAGCCCAAAACGTAAAACTGTCCGTGATGAAAATCGTAACTTGCAGAAAGCGTATTCGCATTGTTTTAGGTGATACATTTGGGCACACCGCAATTTTTTGCTTTATCTTTGTAGAAGTTATTCGACAGTGGCGCGATTGCGCATCCTAAGTCAGGTACGTAAGATTGCTAAGGGCTTTATTGCACCGTAATACGAACTCTCTCTTTTGTGGCATGCTCCTAGAAGCACTGCCGTTCGTTCAACGCCTGAGACACCGATGGAGTAAATGTTGCGCCCATCGCCTCGTGAGGATTCTCATCTTTTCCCGCTTATCTTGCAGTTCCCGGTATTCTCAAGCTCCAGCAACTCCATGCCCAGAATGTGCGAGTGCAATTTATGGCCGAGGAGCTAGCATAAGCGTGTATTACCGCAGAAACCTCTTTCCGTTCATCGTAACTTATTTTACAGTGTCCGTGTGTCAGTGTGCGCTAAAATAAGTTACGATGCACTCATACCAACTAGCTCGTCTTTCAGTATTACCTCTTTCCGTTCCTGGGTTTGCCAGGTGCTGCAAACAAACGACCTTTCTACGTTCACGCAACGCAAGATGACCTTGTACAGCTCAAATTTTTATTCCCGGTACAGCATGTCATTATGAATTTAATTCATAATGACATGCTTTACCGGGAATGCCTACAGATAAGCTGGCAATATTTTGCGACAGCTATGGCCTACTGCTTAATGAACGTTTCTCAGCAATAGTTGCAGTTAACGTTCACCGAATACCTTCCAATATACGCGGAATCGCGATGGTTTTGATAGATGTGGTACATCATTTGTCATCACTATACCGAGGGCGCAGGCACGTGCTCTGTAACGTGTGCGATTCGCATCATTCCTTATTCTTTTGCTGTTTTTGCAAACTTCTAGCTGCGTTCATGAGGAGAGTAACTGCCATTGAGCAGGTTGCGTGCTTCCTGGTTTGCATTCTCTTTTTGCACTAGTTAATTCCTACTGGTTGTGTTACTCAAACGCAGCTGTGTTACATATCACGACATTCACCTCGTGCACCAGGGTAACTTTACTTGCAGTGTCATCATTTATAACATTGCTTTTCATTCTCCACTACCACTAGTCACCTATGGCGCGGAATTTCGGGAAGCGACATCGTTTCGACGGTTCCTATACGCGCACTCGGTGATGTCCATCATTCGTGGAACTTTCTGCCCTAGAACGCGATAAAAGGCACTTGCACGAGCTGTAGGTGGGGCTCCTACTGGCGCTTTCGTACTGTTTCTGGTAGTGCAGCGAGAGGAGCCATCTTGTTCGCCGAAGAGTTATTCGCTCTGCGCAATCGCTGAAAAAATGGGCTTGCTAAAGAGGCACCTGATAGTTAGTCTCCCAGTTATTATAGCACTGCCAGCTGTCATCTTCGCGTTCGAGAAACTAGATTTCTGCGCTACGTCCCTGAGTAAGTAGTGTTCCTCAACAAAGCAGTGTCAGCAGATATTTCATGAGAACGGTGGCAGCTTTAAAATGGGTGCTTTTATCCTGCTTACAGCGCCCACGTTTACTTTTGATGTCGAACACTGCCGTAAGGCGCTATCGCAGTTTTTGTAGCGTGTTCGTCCTGTACATTATTCACCCTACCTATGTGTTTAACGGTGGCAAGGCATTGAGATAGGTAGTATAAACCAGTGTTGAAGGCGTTACCGGAAAAAAGTAACTACGTTACTCGTTACAACATAAAAATAGGAACGCGTTACCACCCTACGTTACCTAGAAAAAATGTAACGCGTTACCGTTACCGTTACCGAAAAAAGTAGCGGACGTTACCTATGACACTACTCCGCAATCACAAATTTTAATCAACGTGACTTTGCTGCAGGAACCCACAATAAGAATTTTTTAAACCTCAAATTTATGTTTCACATAAAACTTCTAACCCAAACAACGAATATACCCAAAATGCTGATTTAACGAGAGAGAGAGAGAGAGAGAGGGAGAGAGAATAAGCATCTTAATTCGGGCATTATCGTCGCGGTGGTTTCCCCCTTCCAGGAAACCATAGGCTTTCGCCGCGGCAACAGCCCTCGCTATCAGCTGGCACTGGTTTTCGAGGGTGAGGCTGGCTAGGGCTCGCTCCGAAAGGTCAGGCGTGTAGTATGGGTTGGATTATTTGCACAAAGGTACCAGACCTTAGCAATGTTATAGTGGCTTAAAGTTGCCTCTAGAGTTACGTGCGATGGCTTCTGTTTCTGGCATATGGTGAAGCCATTTTTCTCAATGTGAGATTATACACAATATGAGATTCAATCATCAAATCTATGCGCAAAGAAATCATCACTGAACTCTCAAGAAATTTACAGTAATTCTAACGGCCTGCTTCTAGTAGCGAAGTAGATGCGCAAATGTTGTAGTAGTAAAGAAATGCTTTAATGGCTTAACTACGGAAAGAAATATCTGTGCATAAACATTTTTTGTTCCCTTTAGCCTTTATAATTACCGCAAGAATCCGCCTTTTTCATTTTCCTGTGGCTCCCTCTGCCGTTTTGGTAGGGATTTCGCAGGGGCCGGGACAACTGGTATTGCCAGAAGCAAAGCCTCCAAGGTGATAAGACGTTTAGTGGTCTTTCCTCTAGGGGAGAGCGCATGCGCGGGGGCGTCGTGAAAAAGGTGGATTGCGAGCGTTAATGTGAGGGTGTTCAAGGTCGCCCTCGCTCGCGAAACTTAGCTGCAGTTGCGGATAGAAAGAAGCAAAACTAATTTACTAATTATCAAAACTAATTTTATAATCTAATACTAATTTTCAAAAGTTGATAAGCCTGATCAACTTTGTAGAAACTACAATAAAATTTCGCATCTAGACGTTTTTCAAAAATAGTTTCCTTCGCTGTACAAATTTGAAACAATGTTACTTTACTATTTGTTGCGCACACATTTCATACACAAAATGCCTCCTTTTTAAAGGCAATATTTATGTTTTACATCGCCGTGAACTTTCGAGAACGACAGGTAATGAAATTGGTCCCTCCGTATTGAATATGTTCGACATTTTCTCCGTGGTAAATTATGCAGTTAATAAGAAAACTAAGTTTCTTTCCGGGCTGTTGGGTAGTACTTGCACAACATGTAAAATACCCAGTAAAATCTAAAATACCCATTTCTGGATCCGTGTCGATCTCTCGTGGAATCACTCGTTTGCGATAACCCTGGTTAGGTGTCTAACTGCGGTTATGTCTGCTGTGTAACCTGTAACCGTGGTTAGCCCGTAACCGTAACAGCCTTAACCGCGGTTAAGGCTGTTCGTGTAACAGCGTATTAATGAGCTTTGGTTGAAACAGAGGGACGCCAACCAAGGCCATGTGTAAAGAGATTTTTTTTTATTTGCGTAACAAGAAAAAATGCGACGTCTCGCGTCCCACTCGCATTCTTTTTGAGGGCTTTTTCCTGCCGTGGGGTCACGCCTATTCTCCATGATCTGCGTAATTCCGTTGAGGCAGACTCTCGGTCAGCAGCGCACCTGTAGACCAGTTGACGTTACAGGCTGTCTCCTGGATGGGCCAGGATTCCACAAAAAGCCGTTTATTGTGATTGGCCTCTACGCCGACGACGCGGGAGTTGTCAAATTCGATGCGGTGTTCGTCACCACGGTGTGCTCGGCGAGTGTGCTCCTTTGTCACTCGAGCTTGCGGACGTCGTTTTTATGTCGTCGCAGCCTCTCAGGGAAGCTCTTTGTTTCTCCCACGTACGAACAGTCACGATCAGCACCAGCCCTATCGCTTTCTCTTCGGGCGGCCTATCTTTTGGGCACGAAGATGTGCAGGTGCCAGCAAGGAATCCACCTGCTACAATCCACTTCCACGAAAAGCATGTCCGTACAGTTTCTCATGGCGGATTCACCGGCTTTCTTCAAGCTTTGTGCGGCGACAAGCGATTCCGCCCGGGCTTTGTTTCTCAATGCCTGGCAGGCCGACAGCAGTCCGACGCTGCGACAAAATAATTTGTCGGGGCAAGCTCTGGCAAAATGGCACCTACAGGATGAAAAAGTAACGAGTAACGTGACACCACACGTTACCGAAAAATGTTAACGTAAGTACGTTACCCATTACAGTTTCGAAATTGTAACGAGTACGTTACTAAGTTACTGAAAAAAGTAACGCGTTACCGGCAACGCCGTTACTTGTAACGCGTTACCGCCAACACTGGTATAAACACAGGTCTGTCACCACCAGGCCGGTTCACTTCAGATAACTTCCCTTGTCCTGCCTATAATAAATGTTCGTTTTCCTTTTAATTCGCTTATGTAGCAGATTGTTAGATCCTCCTACCATCATTACGAGGGAAAACTATGGCCCTGTGATCGTTTAGTTAACATGGGAATGACGGATAGTACATGGAATTTTAGAGGCGAAGCTCCTTAAGGCGGCACCCGTTCGTCCCTCGTATTCGTAGTAGTGCGTAACCAGTCGTAACGCTAGTACCAGATCTTGACCTCCAAGGTGGTGCCGGTGGGAGATTTTTCCTGTGCGTTGTTGAACAATAAAAAATTCGCAGCGTGCGCGTTAACTAAAAGCCGAATTCTTCTGTCTCTCATTCCCCATTAGCAGCCATTGGCATGTTCCAGTAGGAAACGTTAGTAGAAGTAGAAGTGTAAGTGTTAGCTAAAAGCCGACTTCTTGTCTCTCATTCCCATTAGCAGCCATTGTTTACCTCCAAGGTAGTGCCTGGTGAGATTTCTCCTGTGCGTGATTAAACAATAAAAATTTTGTTCAAAACGCCGTTGATTGATGAAATAAACCAACGAAAGACGCCAGATGTTTCCTAAAAGCAAAACGAAAGAACGCCAGATGTTTCTAAAGCAAAACGAAAAGACGCCAGATGCTTAACGAAAGACGCCACATGTTTTCTAAAGCAATGGTCTTCTAAACAATGAAAATTCACAGCGTACATGTAAAATTAAAGTGAGCTGCAAGTCGTCATAACTCATCGAAGCTTTAGTATAAACGCGCCCGATCTCACGTCGGTGATGATGTACTGGGCAGAATTCACGGAAGATTCACGGTTTACCGATGAACCTCCGCAGCTTCGCCCACTCATCATCATTCACTCCGTGGATATGCTGTGATTTTTTTTCAGTCTTCGTCCTTGCTGCTTCAGATATTTCGGTGGCATTTTCAGTACTGTTTTTACATATTTTGATATAACGGTGCGTTGCGCTAATTGGTGATAAAGCATCGACATATTTACACAGCGCAAAATGAACGAGGATAGATCAGAGGACGTCAGTGCATGTCTTGTGTCCTCTCATCTGTCCTCGTGCCTTTTGCGCTGTGTAAATATGTCGATCCTAGATGATAGCGTTACCAGAAGCAGTGGCCATGGTATGGGTGAAACCAGGGTCTCGAGGTCGCTGTATGTTTGTTAGGAGCCGTCTTCATGCTACACATGCTATATAGGTCTGCTTTTGAGTCTGTGAAGTTTGCCCATGGTCCAGGTTGTTGCCGCTGGACCTCTGTTGTACGCCATTCTAACGTATTGATTACCATTGTACGGCATTTTCGAATTTTTTCGGCCAGAGTGGGGTAGTAGGGCGGTTACACGATCTTCTTATAAGACGTTGGGTAATTTCCACATTTTGCTAGTCATCGATCAGCGAAAATTGTAGACGGTCCGCGCGACATGACCTAGGGTTACGTTCCTAAAGAGGTCTGAAAAATAACTACTTCTTTGAATAAAATTGGAACTGTCCTAATTAGCATGTAACCAGCATAGGACAGTGACGCAGATAGTACGTCATGCATGCCTGGGCTAGCAAGGTAGTTTTTTCGCATAGATGGTTTTTTTTCCCTCTCCGTCGTCTCCCATACGTTTGTTGCGTGTAGGCGCTTCAAATTTAGCGACGGCGGTCGGTTCCAGTTATTAAGGCGCAAGCCTTAGATGCCTCATCAAATACGGAAAGTAACCATCGGCGTCAATGCGAGTGATGCGAAAATTCGTTGTGGCATAACGACGTCACCGATAGCCAGAATTTCAGACGTCATTATGAAGTCACAATGATGCCGCTGTGACGTCACAATATAACGTTAAATGATGACATCATAACGTGACATCATCACTTGGTCATAGGTGGGCTGATCCCGGAGGCACGTCAGGTGCAGAAAGCTGAAAATGGCTCCGAACACTGAGGCAGTACAAAATCACGCTAGGTGCAGAGATATTTCGAGGGCGGGAGGATGAATACAATACTGGCACGTGCGTGTCTTATTATAGCTTTTGCTGTATTCGGTTTTCGCCCACAAAGACTGTCAACAACGCTCAGCGCAAACCGCGCCTCATTGTTCGAGAAGCTTCCCGATTATTGTAGATCGTTTTGTTAAGATTGCTCGCAAGGCACAAACACTCGAGCTTATTCTAGAGTTTGCGCGGCAATCAGCGATAACGCTGGAATATTCGACGTCACATGTATAAATACCGACGCGCTTCACCGCTTGTCAGCTGATCGACGGTCGACGCTCTGTTCGCCACTATCAGTGTGTTGCTGTAGTTCGACTTTCAGTTTCCCGGCCACAAGTTCGGCCTAATAAACAGTTTCATCTCGGACGTGCTGACTGCTGCCTTCGTCGACGTCACGACCACATGACATCTAGTGGAGGTGCTGTTCGTTCATGTTGCGGACGCCCCATCAAGCCGTGAACCCAGCCCACAGCGCGGAGAAGACATCGACGCCAACCACGACCAGCGAGCTAGCCGTAGGCAACAAGGTCTACGACCGGAGTACGGGCCTCTACCCGACAAGACTCGGAAGACTAAGGCCAAAACCACGACTGCGGCAACGATGACAACCACGGCGCCAGAAATCGCGATCGTGATGCAGCAGCCAGGGGAGCCGCCGATCTTTCGGGGATCATCATGTGAGGACCCAGAGACGTGGCTCGAGTCGTACGAGAGGACTGCGGCCTTCAACAACTGGGACATCAGCGACAGGGGCGTAGCCAGGGGGGGGGGGGGGTTGGGGGGGGTTCAGACCCCCCCCCGAAATTTTTCAGTTTTGCTTGCGTATATATACACGCACACATGCAAACACACGCACGAACATACATAAAGTATGGTTGAACCCCCCCCCCCGAAAAAAATTTCTGGCTACGCCCCTGAGCAGCGACAAGTTACGCTATGTGTACTTCGCTTTGGAAGACAGCGCCAGGACGTGGTTCGAGAACAGGGAGTCTACCCTGACAACGTGGGACATCTTCCGGACCAGCTTCCTCGCAGCGTTCACAAGCGTCGTGCGAAAGGAAAGGGCCGCCGCATTACTGGAGACGCGGGTCCAGCTCCCGAACGAAAAAGTGACAATCTTCGATGAAGAAATGACCAGACTCTTCCGCCACACCGACCCTAACCTGCCCGAGGAGAAGAAGGTCCGTTTCCTCATGCGAGGAGTAAGGCAAGAGCTCTTCGCTAAGCTCATGCCGAACCCAACCAAGACAGTCGAGGAATTTGTCTCCGAGGCCACAACAATCGAGAGCGCGTTGGAAACGCGCACCCGGCAATACAACCGCCGCTTGATCCAAGACAGCGCAGTGGTTCAAGCTATCGGCTCCGACGATAGGCGCGAGACCATAAGGGCCGTAGTGCGCGAAGAACTTAGTCGAATGTCCCCGTCGTACCAGCCTCAAGATGCCTCGATCGCAGACATTGTCCGACAGGAAATCCAGCAGTCGCTGGGCGTCCCTGAGTCAGCGCAGCCGCAGCTGCAACCACTGAGCTATGCTGCTGCAGCCCGGCGCAACGCCCCCCCCCCCCTCCTCGCCCACGTCAAGACGCCGCACCGACCCAGCAGTTCCGCCGCGAGGCACCACCGCCGCCACCGCCGACGTCATATCGCCCGCCAGCCGGCCAGCGATACATGCCGAGGAAGACCGACCACTGGCGCGCCCCTGACAACCGCCCGCTCTGCTACCACTGTGGGGAGGCCGGCCACACGTACCGCTGCTGCCAGTACCGACAGATGCGCCGTGAACGCGCTGCGCCCGCAGCCCGGCGAACGGTCTCGCGACATCGACGACTATCTCACCGGAACACAGTGGCAAGAACGACGACCTTCCCGCTCGCCGTCGCCCGGCCACTACAATCACCGCAACGCCAGCAGTACACTGGCCCAAACCGGGGCCGGTCGCCTAGCCCGTACCCGGGAAACTAAGGGCTGCAACCGATGGAATTGCGGTTGCTCTACGACGAAATGCCGAAGATCCTCCGCGGCCGCCGATGACGACACCGCGACAAGACCTGCAGAACACGACGCGAAGCAGACGAAGCCCTACCGACGAAACTTCGCGGACCGATGATGACCTGACGACGCAGCGTGGAAGTACCGCAACAAATCGACGCAGCCGTGATCCAACGTCGCGACCTAACGCAACGCAAGGCGAGGGACTAGCGACTTCGACGTTCTCATCGACGGCCACAACGTCACCGCTCTCGTCGACACTGGGGCCGACTATTCCGTCGTCAGTGGGCCATTCCCCACCAAGCTGAAGCAAGTAAAAACCGCTTGGAGTGAACCAGAAATCCGGACAGCTGGAGGCCACCTGATAACGCGGATTGGTGTCTGCACGGCGAGAGTCACCATCAATAACCGGACTTATCCTGCGAGCTTTGTAATCCTACAAAACTTCTCCAAGGATGTGACACTTAGAATGGACTTCCTAAGTGACCACGGCGCCGTCATCGACCTGAGGTCTGAGTCGATAACACTAACCTCACACAAAGCGCTCCCGCCCCACGCGACGCCAGGGAACCATGCATTGAATGTGATAGAAGAGCAGGTGACCGTTCCGCCGTGCTCCAGCGCCATTATTTCCCTCGGCACCGAAAAACCTGCGAACTTTGAAGGCTTCATCGAGGGCAATCGGCACCTACTCCTGAACCGTCAAATTTGCGTCGCAAGAGGTATAGCCGAGCTGCGTGACGGTAAAGCAAAGGTAGTGCTGACAAAGTTCAGCCACGAATATAGGCACCTCAACATTGGTACGACGGTCGCCCACATCGACAAATGTGTGGCCGCCAGCAATGCTTTCGCCCTCTTCGATGCTGCCCAGCCTGCTACGAAGAAACGAGGTCCCGTACCACATTTAGACGTCAACCCGAGCCTTCCGAAGGTCAAGCAAGACCAGATCAAAACCCTGCTCTGCAATACAAGGACTGCTTCTCGTCGTCGTCAAGAATTGGACAGACCCCAGTCGCGAAAGATCGCATCATAACAGAAGAAACGCCCGGCCAATCCGTCAGAGCCCGTACCGAGTTTCGACGCGAGAATGTGACGCCGTCAAGAAGCAGGTTGACGAAATGCTACGCGACGACATCATCCAGCCGTCCAAGAGTCCGTAGGCGTCACCTGTAGTGTTAGTGAGGAAGAAGGATGAGACCCTACGTTTCTGCGTCGATTATCGTCGCCTGAACAAAATCACAAAGAAGGACGTGTACCCTCTCATACGGACAGACGACGCCCTGGATCGACTCCACAACGCGAAGTACTTTTCTTCGATGGACCTCAAGACCGGCTACTGGCAAATCGAAGTCGACGAGAGAGACCGAGAAAAGACTGCCTCCATAGCACTGGACGGCCTGTTCGAGTTCAAGGTCACGCCTTTTGGTCTTTGGTCGGCACCTGCGACTTTCCAACGAGTCATGGATACAGTATTAGCTGGCTTGAAGTGGCAAACTTGCCTTGTTTACTTGGACGACGTCGTTCTGTTTTCCTCGAACTTCCACGAACACCTCCAGCGCCTTGAATCCGTACTTCAAGCAATCAAGAACTCCGGGTTCACCCTGAAGCCAGAAGAACGCCGCTTCGCGTACGAGGAGCTCTTTTTTTGGGGGGTCACGTGATCAGCACGACTGGAGTTCGCCCAGACCCGCAGACAACAGCTGCCAACGCCGCTTTCCCGCCACGCACCAAGAAGGCCGTGCGCCGATTTCTCGGCTTGTGCGCCTATTACAGGCGCTTTGTCAAAGACTCTTCACGGATCGCCGAGCCACTAACTCACCTCACGAAGAGCGACGTGGAGTTCAAGTGGGGAACGGCGCAAGTCGAGGCACTTCAAGAACTGAAACGACGCCTGCAGACGCCTCCGATACTTGCCCATTTCGACGAATACGCCGACACGGAAATCCACACCGACGCAAGCAGCGTAGGACTTGGCGCCGTCCTTGTGCAGAAGACTGGCGGACTGGAAAGGGTCATCAGTTATGCTAGCCGGTCGCTATCCAAGGCAGAAGCTAACTATTCCACAACGGAAAAGGAGTGTCTTGCCATCATCTGGGCTACATCGAAGTTTTGCCCTTACCTCAACGGCAGGCCCTTCAATGTTGTGAGCGACCATCACGGCTTGCGTTGGCTAGCTAACTTCAAGGACTCTTCAGGTCGCCTCGCACGGTGGAGCTTAAGGCTTCAAGAATTCAACATTACCATCGTTTACAAGTCCGGAAGAAAATACTCCGACGCTGACTGCCTGTCTCGTGCCCCCATCGACCGACCGCCGCTGGACGACCAGGATGATGACTGCTTCTTGGGAAGCATATGTGCCGACGACTTCGCCGAACGACAGCGAGCCGACCCGGAACTCAGGGGCCTTGTGGAATGCCTCGATCGCAGTACCGGCGTGGCTCCGAAGGTATTCAAGCGAGGACTGGCGTCGTTTTTCTTGCGAAACCGCGTTCTCCCAAAGAAGAGCTTCTCACCCCTTCAATCCAACTGCCTGCTCGTGGTTCCTTCAGCATTGAGACCAATCCTCCAGGCCCTACACGACATCCCGACGGCTGTACACCTCGGTGTTTCCCGCACGCTTGCATGAATACAGGAAACGTACTAGTGGCCACGCCTTACCGCCGAGGTCGCTCGCTACGTAAGGACATGCCGACACTGTCAGCGATGCAATACATCACCAACAAGAGCAGCAGGGTTTCTTAAACCGATCGAACCACCTCGCCGAATGTCCTAGGAGATCGGTATGGACCTACTGGGGCCGTTCCCTACGTCGACTTGCGGAAATAAATGGATCGTCGTAGCTACCGACTACCTCACCCGTTACGCCGAAAGGGCCCTACCTAGAGGCAGTGCCGCCCAGGTAGCGAAGTTCTTCATTGAACACATCGTCCTAAGTTATGGCGCCCCAGAGGTCCTCATCACCGACGGAGGTACGGCCTTTTCCTGTGGAGCTAACTCAGGCGATCTTGAGGTACAGGCAGACATGTCACCGCCTGACAACCGCCTACCACCCGCAGACCAATGGCCTCACCGAGCGGCTAAATAAGACCATCGGCGACATGCTGGCCATGTACGTTTACGTCGAGCACAAGACGTGGGATGCCATCCTTCCGTACGTTATCTTCGCATACAACACGGCCGTGCAAGAAACGACGCAGGTGACACCTTACAAGTCGGTCTACGGAAGGCGCCCAGAAATGACGCTCGACGCAATGCTGCCAACTGCTACAGGCGAAGACAATCTCGACGCCGCTGCTTATTTGCGACGCACCGAAGAAGCTCGACAGCTCGCCCACCTGCGCATCAAGAACCAGCAGAGGGTCGACAGCCGCCACAATAATCTTCGATGACGCCACATGGAATACCAACCCGGTGACCGTGTGTGGGTTTGGACGCCGATAAGCCGTCGGGGACTTAGCGAGAAGCTTCTTCGGCGATCCTTCGGGTCTTACAAGGTGTTTCGACGTCTCGGCGCTCTAGACTACGTGGTTATCTCTGACGGCATTACGAGCTCTCAACGGCGCCGTGCACGACCTGAAGTCCTTTTGCTTTATTATTGTATTTTGCTTGTACTTACTGCTTGGTGTACTTCCTAGCTTTAATATTGTACTTCCCTTGTGCATGCACTTGTTTTGCCCTTCCATGTTCTGTTACAAGCACCGCGACGATGCCGTTTCAGAGGGGGGCAATGCCACACACGGTCCTTTTTATGTTTTCTGTTACCGGCCCATTGCACGTGTAGCTGCGTCCTTGCGCAAAGCCCGTCAGAATGTCTGGGGACATTCCGGTTGTAGTAGACCATTTTGTCAAGATTGTGCTCATGACGCGAATAGTCAAAATTATTGCAGAGCTTGCGCGACCTCCAGTGATAAGGCTGGAAAGTTCGATGCGTGATTTATAAAATACGGCGCATCCCAGCGATGTTCAGTTTTATCGACGACCGACGCTCTCTTCGCCGCTATCAGGGTACAGTATGTATTGCTCTAGTTTGACGTTTCGTTTCCGGGCCACAAGTGCGGCCAAATAAAAAGTTATCTTGGATACACCGACTGCTGCCACACAAAAAGTGTGCGGCAGTAACATCGCGGATTGGGGCGTCACAAAAAGGGCACGATTTACCATGTGGGCAGCGATAACGTTGCGCCCACAGAGGAAGAAATTGGGGAAAGTGCAACCCCGACGTGAAGGCTCCACAACGTAACCTACTCTCGGCAGATTAAACCACCAGGGAAGTCTGACCCACGCGGAGATATAAGAGCTTGTGCTGCACGTCAGAGGCTTCTTTTTCTAGGAGCATCTGCCCGTGGGCGTCTTCAGGAAAATGCGATAGGGAGTGTGGCTTAACTAGTTGGTGGGTTGCCAAATCAGCTATGACAATTAAAGTCCGGCAAAGCGGCCCGAGGCACCCACTGAACACGTATCACTACAGTTGCGGAGGCAGCAAGATAGTGAAAGCTGTCCGAGAGTGACGTAGACCGTTACACTTTGTGTATATTGTGGTAGCTTGCGTCGAGTCAGTACGAATGACGAGCTGTCAATATCTATCAGCATGTAGACAAGGAAGCAGGGCGGCCAATCCGCCACGTATGGCAGCAAGCTCGGCAAGGCGTGGTGCGGGATCCGCAAAATGCGACCACATCTGGCCAGCCTCTCGTAATAATGGGCACAGAATAGCGGTATGAATTGTGGTTCTACTAACACTGAAATCAGTATAGGCTATGACAGTGGGTTTATCTGGGTCATCGGCACGATAAATGCGGGAAACTTGGGCGGTCGCCTGGCCTAGGACTGGGCTGTAAAGGTGTTTTCGCTCAGCTGCATTTTATTCACAATGCCCACGAACTATAGGTGGTGTGCCGTGCGATTCAAGATGGCGCCCAGAGGAGGATCAACCCGTTTGATACCGTTTGTTAGCATAGGAACAGATAGGACGTGTGAACGTGCTGCCCGTGCCACTTTCACCGGATGAAGTCATCAGCTGCACTGAAATGGTTATGAGACCAAAATATTTTCCCAAACCACGGAAAGTGATAAGTTCTCGCCACCATTTATTTGCTGCGGTGTGAAAGGTTCTATATAAGCTCCATTACCGTGCATGAACGATGCTTTGCGAAATCCTGTGCGTGCTACAGAAAACTGCATGACCTAGAATGGACGTATGAACTGAGCAGCACTCCGATGTATACCTGTGCGCCGCCGCGCCGCGCCGCCACCGCCGCCTGCTTTTGGCCACGCCTCTCGCACCACCGCCGAAGCACCAAGAGAGATCACGCCGCCACCGCACCATAATTGCGGCGCGCCGCCGTTGTCATTTCTTTTATTCCGAACGACGAATCTGCACACAAAATACAGCACATCGCCGGGGGAGCTCTTCTCGACGTGTCCATGTAATGGACTGTCCATTTCAGCTCGGGGGGCAGTGCGCCCCCTGTTTCCGGTTCTTGTTCTGCAGCGTCATCATGGCATCACGAAGTTTTCAAACACTCTTTACACAAATGATAGGGGCGGAATGCGCTTCGACGCAACGAACGCAGCCCTCAGAGACCTGATTTTGGGTGCACATGTCTTATGATCGTGTTAGCCATCGATTTAGGTTTAATGCCGCCGCCCGTCTAACGCACCTGTGAAGGTCGGTACGCATTCCCTGCATCGTTCTCACACGTCTGGGACACATTCATATGCGAATTCAGACTTGAAAAGTTTCTGTTTCTGCGCATTTCATTCGCTCTCTTCTTGCGCTAGGAATGTGCTGGCGGGCTCGGTGCGGCGACATGGTCAAAATCGAGGTGACATCACGGCTCACCGCTTTTTCGAGTAACTGAGTGCGCTCTGGCGAAATGGACTGTGGACATCTCCTTTGGTTGAACGCATGGAGAATAACTCCCCGGAATTTGTCGTATCTTTTTCTTCTCCAGAAGTTTCACGAGTATCGCCCGACCTCAACGATGCGGCGTCCTTCAGCTTTAAAGGGTGATGACCCAACAAGTTGGATAGCATATTCTTGGAGTCTTGGACGTAGTACACTGCGCATAGATAAATAAAATAGATAACACACACACACGCACACACACACACACACACACACACACACACACACACACACACACATATATATATATATATATATATATATATATATATATCGATGCGTTAGTACATGTCTTTCCTTTCATTCTCACTCGAGTAAATCAAGAAATATATACAGAAGTAAAGACAACGGAAAACAGAATATAGCAGAGCTAGTGGTAGGTATTCATGTTAACAAGAAAGGACGTGGAAACACGGACATAAGAGGACAGTCAAGAGAGTGAACACCTATCTCTTAGGTAGATAACTACTTGCACTTGATTGATAGGTATCGCCTCTTGCGTGGGAATGCGCAGATAAATATTTGTGTCTACCTTCTTTTCCGCCGCTGTGTGATTTTTCAGTTGTTAGCGACGTTTCTGGTGTATTGACTACTCTCCTGTGTCCGTGTTTGCGCGCCTTGGTTTTATAAAGGGTCCCAAAACAACCTCTGAAACTACAAAGAAAAAAAAGCGCGTTATTCTATCTTGGCGTTTCTTGTCTTTTGGTGCACTTCGTGACGCCAGAACGGTGATTCAGGTGACATCACCAGGGTACATGCTCTCAACTAGTCCATAAACGAGAAGTGTACAGAAGCATTAGAACGCTGCAATGGGCCGTGCTCTTGAGTGCCTTCTAGTGGGTCGCCCTCTTCGCCTCTTCTCGGAGAGCACGCCCCTCGTGCTCTTGCTCGTGAGAGATTGCGAGTCTGCGCTCCGTCGTTACTGTCGTCGCTGCGCATCGTCGCCGTCGATCCCGCCGTCAATAAACGCCTTTACAAATTGATGGAGAGTGCGGTACCGTCCCCACAACTTCGGTCTCCATCTGACGCCCCTGGAGCTTCGATCCCGTACCGTGCCATCTACCATGCCGCAAGACGCCGCTCAGCAAACGCCGCCTCCTGCCCCGACCGCTTGTCCCGGTGTCCCCCGTATCCGCAACCCTCCTATCTTCACCGGCGCGGATGGCACTGACGTGGAGGACTGGCTCACGATTTACGAACGGGTGAGTGTCCCCAATAAATGGGACGAAGCAGGCAAGCTGAGCAACTTGGTTTTCTACCTCGCGGGTGTGGCCGGCATGTGGTACAACAACCACGCATTCGATTTCCCGACGTGGTCCGCTTTCAAGACCGCCATCATCAACGTGTTTGGCCGCCCTGCCGTTCGTAAGCTGCAGGCCGAACAGCGTTTGCGAGACCGAGCTCAGCAGGCCGGCGAAACCTTTACCAGCTACATTGAAGACGTCCTCGATTTGTGTAAGAAAGCCGACGCCACCATGTCGGAATCTGAAAAGATGAGGCACATTATGAAAGGCATCGACGACGATGCCTTCACGATGCTGCTCGCCAAAAACCCCAGCACTGTGGCCGAGGTCATCACGCCCTGCCAGAGCTACGAGAAACTGCGTCGGCAGCGGTCGATGACCCGTCGCTCTCCATCCCGCGACGCCGAGCTCGCTGGCTTGTGACCATATCCGACCACTCCGCCTTGCTCGCAGAGGTGAAGTCATTCGTGCGCGAGGAAATCGCGCGCCAGTTCTCTCTGCTGGACTTTGCTCAACCTCAGTACGTTCACCAGCCGTCAACCACTCTTCTCCCTCCCCTCCGTCGAGCGATTGAGCTGGAAATCGCGGAGGTCATGCCTGAGTACCACCAGCACCATCCCGCTCCTGCACCACTGAGTTACGCCCAAGTTGTCGCAAGGACGTCCCCAGTAATACCTACGGCAGGCCCACATAGTTACGCCGAAGCCGCCGCTAGACATCAGTCCTTCGAAGCGGCTGTACCGGCTACCTACACCGACGTAATGCAGAAACCACGACCGCAGCCCACGATGCAGTCATATCAGTCGCTACCCCGTCAATCACGTCCTGCGCCATGGGCGGGACCTGCTCCAGCAAACCGATGGCGCACACCTGACAACCGCCCCATATGCTTCGCATGCGGTTACGCCGGCCACGTGGCGCGTTATTGCAATCGCGTCCAGCCGCCTCAAGTCGTGTCGCCCACCACCAGCCAGACGAACCGCACATTTTACGCCCCACCTACGCCTCTGTCACCGACGTCACGCCAAGTTCCATCTACTCGGCGCTCTCCGTCTCCCCGACATCGCTCACTGTCGCCGATGCGCCCGCGTCCGGTCGCACGCGACCAGGAAAACTAGTCGTCGCAGTCCACGAGGCAAGGGCTGCGACGCTATCGAACTGCGAAAGCCCTCAGCGAAGCCCATCGAACGTAATAGACGTTTTTGTGGACGGTGTTCGCGCATCTGCCTTTATCGACACTGGAGCCGCCGTATCCGTTATGGACGCTAAACTAAGCCACCTGCTACGAAAAGTGACGACGCCACTTTCCGGTCTTTCCCTCCGTACAGCCAGCGCCCAATGTATTCACCCGACAGCGGTATGCACAGCCCGTGTCATCATTCAGGACACTCTGTAAGCCGTCGAATTCATCATAATTTCCTCATGCTCTCACGATGTCATCCTGGGATGGGATTTTCTCTCCCGCCACGACGCCGTCATTCACTGCGCGCCAGCCGAAATAGAGCTTTCACCATTCTCAGATTTGACGCCGCCAGACAGTTCATCGGCTGCGACCAAGGTATTCGTCAAAGACGACATCACAGTTCCTGCAAATTCGTCAACGGCTGTGTCAGTCTACTGCACCGGTTTCTGCGACGCCGTTGCACTCCTTTCTCCATGTGACCGCGTTTTCACTAGGAAAGGCTTGTTGGTGCCATTTGCGACCGTGGAAATCACTCAGGGCGACACGGATATTATTGTGACCAACCCATCCCCGTTCATTGTTACGTTGGTGCGAGGGGAATGTCTCGGCAGAGCGGAACCCCTCGAAGACGCCCAAGTTATAGACGCACCGGGTGACACGCACTGCGCCAGCTCCCGTACGCTCAGTGCTGTTTCCACGTCCGATTCGTCACCTGCTGATGTGTTTAGGTCCTCCATTGCTGACAACCTCACATCATCAGTCCAGCGTTCCCAACTTCTGTGCCTGCTGGAAGAATTTCGTTCTTCTTTCGATGTCGGGCAAACTTCTCTCGGTCGCACTTCCGTTGTTACCCATCGCATCGACACTGGCGCCCAACCACCACTGCGGCAACGTCCATATCGCGTGACGCCAGCACAACGCCGGGTCATTAATGAACAAGTCGACGACATGCTTCGACGCGACGTTATTCGGCCGTCGGACAGCCCATGGGCGTCTCCCGTTGTTCTCGTTGCGAAGAAGGACGGTTCCGTGCGGTTCTGTGTGGACTACCGACGGCTCAACAAGATCACTCGCAAGGATGTTTACCCGCTGCCGCGAATCGATGACGTGATTGATAGTCTGCAAGGAGCCGAATTCTTTTCATCTCTTGATTTGCGCTCGGGGTACTGGCAAGTACCCATGGCGGATGACGCTCGACCGAAGACAACCTTTGTCACGCCCGACGGCTTGTACGAGTTTAACGTCATGCCGTTTGGTCTGTGTAATGCGCCCGCGACATTCGAGCGCATGATGGACACCGTTCTGCGCAACTTGAAATGGCACACGTGCTTGTGTTACCTGGACGACGTCGTCGTTTTCGCTCCGGACTTCTCCACGCATCTCCAACGTCTGCGGCATGTTCTGACGCGTTTGCGCAACGCAGGCCTTCAACTGAATCTGAAGAAGTGCCGATTTGCAGCGCGGCAGCTGACAATCCTCGGCTACGTCGTATCCAAGGAGGGAATCCTTCCCGATCCGGCCAAGCTTCGGGCCGTGGCCGAATTTCCCAAACCTACGTCCGTCAAAGAACTGCGCAGTTTCGTAGGACTGTGTTCGTACTTTCGACGCTTCATACGAAACTTCGCCACCATCATATCGCCGCTGACGAAGCTCCTTGGAAGTAACGGACCCCTAAATTCATGGTCGTCCGAGTGTGACGACGCGTTCGCAAAGCTCCGTCGTTTGTTGACGTCTCCTCCCATACTACGCCACTACGATCCTACGGCCCCAACGGAGGTACACACGGACGCCAGCGGTGTAGGCCTTAGCGCTGTTCTTGCGCAGCGCAAACCAGGGTTCCCCGAATATGTCGTGGCATACGCAAGCCGTACGCTTACCAGAGCCGAGACCAATTACACAGTCACGGAAAAAGAGTGCCTGGCGATCATCTGGGCCCTTACAGAGTTTCGACCTTATTTGTATGGTCGCCCATTTGATATCGTCACCGACCATCATGCACTATGCTGGCTGTCGTCATTGAAGGATCCCTCAGGCCGTCTCGCCCGCTGGGCACTTCGACTGCAAGACTACGACATCCGCGTGCTGTACTGCAACGGACGCCAGCATGCTGACGCCGAAGCCCTCTCGCGCTCTCCCTTGCCTGACGACAATACCCCCTGCTCAGTATCTCACATAGCTCTTGCTTCAGTCGACGTTCACACCATTGCTACCGGACAGCGCAAGGATAAATGGATCACCTCGCTGATCGACTTGCTGACGGATCCGTCGGCAACACCATCCACTCGCGCGTTGCGTCGTCAAGCCCACCAATTCGCCATTCGTGACGACCTACTGCACCGACGCAATTATAACGCCGACGGCCGCCAGTGGCTACTAGTGATACCCCGCAGTCTGCGTTCTGAAATATGCGAGGCCTTCCACTCTGACCCGCAATGCGCGCACTCTGGTGTATCCAAAACTTACCACCGCATTCGACAACGATACTTCTGGCGAGGGATGTACCGCTACGTGCAGAAGTTCGTTCGCTCCTGCCTCGATTGCCAACGCCGAAAACCTGCAACGCACGTGTCGCCAGCAGGTCTACAACCATTACCTTGCCCTAACCGTCCGTTTGGGCGCGTGGGCATCGATTTGTATGGACCACTTCCTCTGACTTCGGCTGGTAACCGCTGGGCCATCGTCGCTGTTGACCATCTAACGCGATACGCCAAAACCGCCGCCCTCCCAGCGGCTACATCGCGCGATGTGGCCTCCTTCCTGCTCCACCGATTCATGCTGCGTCACGGTCCGCCCCAGGAGCTGCTCAGTGATCGAGGCCGTGTCTTCTTGTCGGAAGTCGTCGAAGCCATTCTCAAAGAGTGCAACGTCGTTCACCACAAAACTACTGCTTACCACCCGCAGACGAATGGCCTCACCGAACGCTTTAACCGCACGCTCGGCGACATGCTCTCAATGTACGTCGCAGCCGACCACACAAACTGGGATGTTATTCTGCCCTTTGTCACGTACGCCTACAATACCTCCTCTCAGAGCACTACTGGTTTCTCGCCATTTTTCTTATTGTACGGCAGGCACCCGTCGCACACAATCGACACCATCCTTCCCTACAGGCCGGATCGATCTGAATGTGCGCCTATTTCGGACACAGCCAGGCTTGCTGAAGAATGTCGCGAGCTTGCGAAGACCTTTATAACGCACGAACAAGAGCGGCAGAAGAGCATTCGCGGTGGCACCACCACTTCTGAGTCCACGTTCCTCCCTGGAGCGCTCGTGTGGCTCTCGGTCCCGACCGCTGCAACTGGCCTCTCTTCCAAACTGCTGCCCAAATACGAAGGCCCCTACCGTGTCGTCGAACGCACGTCCCCGGTCAACTACCTGATTGAACCCATTGAGCCATCTTCGGACATGCGCCGTCGAGGGCGCGACATTATGAATGTGGAGCGCCTCAAGCCCTACCATGACCCGCTTATAGTGACCAGCTGTTAGGTCGCCGGGCGGCTCCCTTTGCGTACCTGGGGTAATTGTACAGAAGCATTAGAACGCTGTAATGGACCGTCCTCTTGAGTGCCTTCTAGTGGGTCGCCCTCTTCGCCTCTTCTCGGAGAGCACGCCCCTCGTGCTCTTGCTCGTGAGAGTCTGCGAGTCTGCGCTCTGTCGTTACTGTCGTCGCTGCGCATCGTCGCCGTCGATCCCGCCGTCAATGAACGCCTTTACAGAAGTAACAGTTGTGACTTGTCCCCCACACTGTTTTGCCAAGCGGTCGCCCACTCGTTCTTGCTTGTCTCGCATGACTATCATGCGCGATTAACTGATTTCGCTACATTTTGTGCGTTTGTGACTGCGCATACAGAGATAACAGGCTGTAGCCGACAAGCGCGAAATCCTGATAGGTTCAACGCTTTGTGCAGACATTGTACGTGTGCTTTATGAAGAAATAAGCCGCGAGGAGCTGTCCCCTGTAAGAAGGGTAGTGAAAGCGAGAACGAAACAAATGGAAAAGGCGCCGGACTATATTGTTATGCGCACAGGAGAGGTTTAAGAGGGTATTTATTGAGCACCGATCAAGGCACAAACGACCGTGGTGATCGCAGAAGTCTCTTCTTCCGCTTCTCTCGGTTCTCTCTGACAGTGACACTTCGTAACATTCCTCGTGACATGCCTTTTGAAGAGCTTGTTCTTGGCGGCCGATTTCAGTTGTTCATAAGCATAGTGTATTTTAGATGTATTGACAATATCTCTCTAGATCAAATTCTCTCTGAGCGCGCTTTGTATTATGTACGTAAAGGTGTGTGCGGTGGTAAACCTGCAGTCGCCTGGGTAGTGTGTTGTGTCGTTAAATCTGCCACACATGTGCGCCGGATTTCGTGATGGTGCCCCGCTGTGAGGTTGCTGTTTTGGGGGTCCTGATGAATCTGCGTTTCCGTTGTTGATTGTCTCGTAGCTGATAGCCGTTGCTGGTCTTTGTGATCTGTTTAAGTTTTCGTTTTTTTTTTGAGAACGAACCACAATTGGAAGTTACCGCCAATCCCGTGTTCTTGTGTCATCCTTGTTCCTTTTCCGCTATGGCTTTTTCTTCAAAAGATTACACGATAGTTTTGCAGAAAATCTTAGTGCTCTAGCAGACCTGCTTTGTCGATAAATCACGCTGTCTTTGAGTCGTGGATGAAAACGACAGCTTTCAGTCTGCGAGAATGAGACTCGTGTAATTACCAGTTATGCAGCTGTGTGTATACAAAACACTGCTACTTTACCATCCAGATCCGTGGGACGAAGGAAAAGCAATGAAGCTGGCCACAACACTTGTTTTGTCGTGCAAAGACGAATTTCTCCGTTTCAACTTGCCAGCTTTAACCGCCCTAAAGGTATCCACTGAGTTATACATTTTATACGGTGACTTCTAATACCAATATGGAAACCCTATTAAGAATCCAGAAAAAGTGTGTTTGTGTTATCCATAACCTCTCGATGTGTGAACACACTTCTGAGCACTTTGAGCAGGATCGTATTTTGCATATCGGGAATATGTATAAACAAAAGCTATCTGAAAAACATTTTTAGAATTTAAAAGTAACCGCGAGAACTTCTTTTCGACGTGTACCAATGCCTCAACAAATTATACTTTAAGATCTAGGAACCTTGTTAAACCAAAACACCAACCATTTACGGTAACCAACTATTACAATGGTAAATTCCTAATCTTCTCAATGATGAACATGAGTTATTTGATATTATGGGACATTCTCCAACTCTGTAAACATTTTAAAAAAAATCAGAACGGTACTTTTTTCGGAAATTAATTTGTTTTGTTCGAGTGCTACATAATATTATTATATTTCATCTATTTGTTGCTGTGTTGTCAAAACTGTAAATAAATTTCAACTTCAAGTTTTCACCATGTAGCAACAATGTGAATTTTCAGACGAGTGTTTGCGAGCACTCTGGCCAACAGTTTTGTTTACCCATGCTTGACGTAGTTACGACATGCGAGCGAAGGATCTCTGGCGAATGCAGTCTCGACGATAATAAAAATATGAGAATCCATCTTTTTTATACGTAGAAAATACTTGTAAAATATTCTAAAGTACTCATTCTAGAAATATTGGTTCATTTAATTTTATGCAGACTTAATTTGAGCGCAAGATCTTAATTCTGGAGGCAGTCTGTCAGCAAGATAGAGAAGGCAGTTCTATTCTACGCTGCAGAGTAGAGAAATTCCGCCTTTAAAAACAGCCGCAGCTCCTTAAAAAGAGCCCGCTGTAAAAATATAGAGTGCGTCATCTACGCTGGCGTGATGTAGCAACTATAAAACGGTACTTTTGCAACCAAGCTGTCTTGGCCTGCCATGTGCCGTTGTCGTCTTCGTAGTAGAAGTAGCAGTAGCAGTAGTAGTAGTCGTCACGGAGGTCACGTGACCAGAGAGGAAATTGCATAAGTACGTAAAACGAAACGTTGAAGGTTATGCTTACGTGATGACCATGATGATTACTTTGTCCTACCGAAAGTCGTCGCCATCATCTTCATCATCATCATTACAGCTTCGCTGTGCGACGGTTTTCATGGCGTGGAACTGGTCACGTGATCTGCGAGGAACTTATATCACGTGATTAGGGTAGAGAGGAAGGGGTCTCGTGAGAGGAGGAGAGGAAAAGGGGCTCACGTTATGAAGCTAACGTAAGGTTGGTGATTGAAAGAGTAGTCTGAAAGGGGGATCACGTGATGAAGTTTACGTAAGGCGGGCGATTCAAACAGTGAATTGTGAAGGGAGCGGCTGTCCCTGAATGGCCGGAGGTGAATGGCTGGGGGTGACAGGAAAAGAATCAGCAAAAAGAGAGAAGAGCCTAGGCTACGCCAAGCTGACCACAGCCGTTGACCGGGACTAAATACCTGAAACAAAAAAGAAACCTCGAAGTAATGGTCAGAACGAAAGGAGAGACTCGAAGGGACGGAGTGAAAGGGGCAACAGCTTCGCTGCCCGAAGGCTTTCGCGGCATGGAACTGGCTGGAACTTTTTTAGTTGTTCACAACACGACATCCGCAGTTGGTTGTCAAATGTAAGCGCCCACCCTGTCGGTTTCCTTTTCTTCTTGCTGCAGTTTCCGGTGCTTATGGACCCCGCACTCTTTTGATTTTGTCTGTGGATTCTCCCCAGATCAGTCTTTATAAATTCCCTTGAACCTAGCATGTATTACGCGTTTTTGTATATATTCCACTGGATATGCCGTTCTTTAACCAGCATTTTTTTGCCTTACTCTATACTGTATATATCGTGCTTCTTGTTTTTGTTTATCTCTAAACCCACACATGCTGTAATTTCGCTACAAATCTAAGGGCTTGTTTATCTGATTTGTCTTGCTTTTGATTTTTCCCCATCTTTTTCCGTATTTTCTATTGCTTGTACTGCAAATCATTGTACTGCCCACCTGCCACGCTCTCGAAACGGAGTAGCAGCAGTGTTGTAAATAAAAAAATCATGGGCCACACGCCGACCCGTTTTCCTTAATTATGCAATATAGTGCAGGTACGCGAGGTACACGCAGTTTGCACGACGAATGCCAGTTTCTTCCAGGCGCATAATAACCACATTTATAAAGACTGCGATATATGAAGCGTCCCGCCATGAAACCGGCTTTGCGAATGGGCTCAACAAACGCGCGGTTTTCTCGCATGTGCATCAAGGGAGGACCAGTGAGTTTCCTGGTAATGTGCGCGCTGTTTGTGCAACTGTCTTTTTCTGAAGGCAAAATGGTAGTGACTTCACAATGGTCTGTCGTAATAATACTACCTTCTGGTCAAATACGAGAGCTGTGAATAGTTAGGCGGTCTGACTCGTGCTTGCAGTTGCACCACTGCGACACTGAGCGCGTGGGCCCACCGCTCCGTAGCAGTCATTAAACGCGTTAATGGTTCTCCCTCAGGGAGATCGTCATCTTCAGCAGCATAACTACACCCACTACATGTAGTCTAAAAGGCCTTCCCCATTCTACTCAAATCTACCGGTCCCGTATTAGCGCCGCCCAAGTGGTCCCCGAAAGCTTCTTCATCACATCTGCCATCCTATCAAGCTATGCCAACGTACATAACCACTGATACCCTCAGGGCGCACATTCGACACCTTCCCGGGTACATTCGCACCATCTCGCATCTTAACTTTCAAAAAGGCCGTATGCAACATTCAGCCACATTATTGCTGCCCATAGTACTTCTTTGCCCTCGAACTATATGCGTGCAGTAAGACCGTCCTCGCCTTTAGGATACCTACATCGACCTGAAGTGCGCCTTAAAGGGACACTAAAGAGAAACAATGAATTGGTTTAGATTGATAAATTGTGCTTGGAGAACTCTTGTGTAGTTTATTTCACCATCATAGGTTTATTATAAGACGAGAAAACCAAAGTCAAAGTTCCATTTTTAAATTTCGCGTCGAACTTTGAAATTCGTGACGTAAAAAATTTCAAAGAGCATTTAACGTATTTTGGCGCCACTGGCTCGACGAAATTTCCTCAAACTCGTTATGTCAAGTCTCTGCCCCCTCAGAGGACAATGTGCTTCGATTTAACCGATTAGGAACTACATAGGCCCAAGCAGGCGCCCACAAAAATATGTGACGTCACAGCAAATGGTGCGGGAATTCCAAGGTGGCGTCGCCACCTGTATTTTCTTTTTGCGCGTTTTCTCGCTTATTAAGTGTCTTCTCGCAGCAAGCGTGGTGTTTTTGGTATCGTGGAAGACTACTTTACTAATGCGAGAGAAATCGTTTCGCTCTTGAGTGTCCCTTTAACATAGCTGAAGTTACGAAGAAGAATGTCGTCGGTTGGCCTTTAAAAGGTCGCACTACTGTATTTACATGAGATGTGCAGTGCTCACACCCATATTTAAAATTATAGTTCTGTTACGACTTCCGACACAACCGCCGCTGTAATATTTCCGGCAAGATCTTTACAATACAGTTCAAAATGTTTCACGCAACCTCAACTACAGCTGCTTAATTAGTCGCCCTCCGTGCTGCTCTTCAGTTTGCCGTAGAGCAGACACCTCATCTGTGGTCTATCTTATGCGATAGCAAAGCAGCCCTCCAAATTCTACCCCCCGCTTTACGTCATGGCTCACATGGGCAGCTCATAGCGGTAATCAGACAAGTCCACCATGAAGCAATAGACAAAGGGAACGAAGTAATATTCTTATTCCAGTGTCTGCCTAGTCACTTTGGCATTCAGAGAAATGATGAAGTGGACACAGCTGCTCGATCCAGTGACGATGGCGTCAGCAGCATTGCCATTCCCCTTGCAAGATAGGACGCCGCCGAAGAACTTTGTGAATTAGCCCGTCGTCTAACGTTGGACTTGTGGAATTCACCGACATTTACAAGTGCACAGATGCACACTTGGGACCCTGATCTCAAACTACGATCCTGTCCAGTCTATCACGATGCGACTCTACCCTGCTGGTTCGTCTGTGGCTTGGAGTGGCCTTCTCAAATGCCTATTCATTTATGATTCGAACGGCTGACAGCCTGTCATGTGAAGTCTTTGCGTGCAGCGAAACAGTCGCGAACATTCTCTGTGAGTGCACCCGCTTCACTTTCGAAAGAATCGTCCTCTCGACCACACTAGACCATCTGAACAACCACCCTCACACGAAGAACAAAATCCTAGGGCCCAGGCGTACTCGGTCTTCAACTCGAGCTGCTCCGAGGGCGTTGTTGCGGTTTCTTCAAGCAACCGGGCTGCGTGACAAACTGACTTTCGGCAGACTATGTCACTGTGTGTTACATGGACGGTTCTGCGGTCATGACTATTTTTTCTCACGTGCTGTGGTCACAAACTCTTCTTCTCTTTCATTCTTCTACACCCCCTTTCCCCTTCCCAAGTACCGGGTAGAAAACCAGAGGCTTCCTCTTGTTAACCTCTCTGTCTTTCCTTTATCTTTTTCTCTCTCTCCCTCCCTGTCACCTCACGTTCTGCCGCCCCCTGCGGTGTTTGCGTTGTCTTCAAATTAGACCACCGGTGATCTTGTTTCCGATCACATGCACTGCTCATGTCTGTTTCTTTCTTTTGAATCAGGTGTCAATAAAAGCTCGTTCACACCAGCAACAAGCAAAGGTAGTGCGACCGAATTAGTCGCAAAGCGACTGGTCACAAAGAGTCGCAAAAGGCCGCTTTGGTCGCAAAGCGACTGCTTTGTCTCAGTCGATCGCAGCTCGGGTTCTTAGTCGCGCGGCTGCAGCCGCAAACTGCTGAGCCAATCAGAGGCGCAGCATGAAAATCATGGCATGTATGTCATGTACACCATGATTTACATGACATGGTTTCGGGGAGCTCCCTGCTGTTTAAATAAATAAATATAGACGAAAACTGGTATGACAAAAGCTTTTTGTATTACGAACATACACGAGAGGTGGTAACATGAAAATCGTGGCATCCATGTCAGGTACGCCATGACAAACCCGCGATGCTCATGATGCGCTTGCGGCCGGTTCGCGAGCTTGACATACACCAGAACTGGTACAGCATAACGTCAATGTATGACGAAGATAAATGACACGTGGTAACATGACAATCACGAAATGCGTGTCATGCTGGGTATGATTTACATGCTACGCTCATGGTGCGCTCGCGGCCGGTTCGCTAGCTTTCATACACCAGAACTGGTATTGCGTGACGTGGCTGCATGAAGAACATAAATTACAACTGGTAACATGACAATTATGATCGTAGTAGAACAGCGCCGGCGAAAACAACAGACCAGACGAGGAGAAGGACACGTAACACAAGGCGCACTAACAACTGAAAGTTTATTCGGTATCTGCAGAGAATAAATACTGCCTTCACATGAATAAACAGAAGAAAGAAGGTTACAAAAGCTATGACACTGTATCACGTGGTCACTCCTACTGTGCGTGCAAAACGGTTCCTGAAAGAAATCTGACATCCTTCTCTGAAAGCAAAACAGAAGGCATGCTGACACAAGATTCCCCGAGCTTTTTAATCTCTAGGGCTTCAACAACCTCCCTTGTTAACCTGTCAGCTGACTTGTACATGACGCCAGTGCTTTCAAATCGAGGTGCGCAACCGCAGTCTCTGCAATGGATACCTAGATGCCCCGATACCACTTTCGTTGTGTTGTACTTGTGTTCTTTTAATCTATCATTTAGGCATCTTCCTGTTTGGCCTATGTATGACGCACCGCAAGACAAAGGGATTGTGTAAACCACATTATCGGTGCACTGTACAAACCTGTCGCGATGCTTCTTAGTGCACACAGGTGTCTTACTTTCTGCGTTAACCGCCCGACACATTTTTGCCAGCTTGTCGGGTGCGGTAAACACCACCTTTACTCCCGCCCTTTCCGCCACTTTCTTCAAGTTGTGCGAAACGGAATGTACGTAAGGAATAGCGGAGACATTCTTTGTACCGCACAATTGTGCTGCTGCACGGTTGGCGTTAGCGCCTTGGTTCTTCACTTTTAGCATCTTTTCTGCAACGCTAGACAGAATTGCTCGCGGGTACCCCGCGTCTGTTAGACGACGAACCTGGTCGTCGAAACTACTTCGCAGCCGGTGAATGCATGATTTCTTTAGGGCATTGTCAAAGGATGAATAAACGATGCTACGCTTGACTAGCTTAGAATGCGAAGAATGAAACAACAAAACAGGTTTTTTAGCTCTTGGCTGGAAAGCCCAGCAGACGTGACGAGGTGAAAAATGAAGCCCTAAATCGAGGAAACGTAAAAAACTATCAACCGGAAGCTCGTGAGTCAAAACTAAAGGTGCCAAGCACTGACGAAAAAGTGCAAGTATATCAGAAGATTGCTTTTGCAAGTCTTCCTCGTCACAATCTAGAACAATTAAAAAGTCGTCCACGAATCTAAAAACACGTAACACATGAGTGGGTGTCAGGCGCTGCTGCAACAGTCTGTCTAATTTCGCTAAAAAGATGTCACTTAGTATCGGAGCTATGCATGAACCTATGCACACACCATCTTTTTGTAAACAGATGTCCCCTTTCCATTCTACATAAGTAGAACCAAGGTAGGTTCTTAGCAGCTCCAGGAACGAGCCTACTGCTATACCGGAAGCATTTTGGAATGAAACCGCCCCGTAGCTGTCAATGCATTCCGATACGCTAGTAAGAAGAGCGTCTTGTGGTATCGCGTAGTACAGGTCTTTTATGTCAATTGAAAAAGCATTCAGTTGTCTAGTCTCATTTTCTGCTAGAAAGCACACAACCTGCTCAGAATTCTTTACTTTGAAGGGATCATCAATCATCAATTGGTCTAAGTTCTGCTGCAGGTACAAAGACAAACATTTCTGCCATGCTCTGTTTTCTGACACAATTACACGAAGGGGACACTCCGGTTTATGGGTCTTCGCTGCAAAAAACACATCAAGACTTAGCGTCTTGTTTGACTCAATGGCAGTCGACAGCTTTGCGAGATTTAGTTTTCTACATAATTGTGAGGCTTTTGTTCTTATCTTACTCAGGCTAACTTCACTGACCTGCTTAAATGTTGAAGCCAACGCTTCGGACGCCTTCGAATGGTACACGGACTTAGGCATCACGGCAAAACCGCCTTCCTTGTCCGCAGGTAGCAGTGAGAGCGCATGTTCTTTCAGGTAGGAGACAGTCTTACGCACCGGAAAGTTCCTTTCGGAAGAATCACAACGGATTAGCACATCAACACCTTCGGCTGCACATCTTTCTTGCTCGGCTTCGGGCGCACGTCTCGACAGTTTCTTCACCATTGCAAGGAGCTCCGGAGGCTTCTTCTTGGGCTCGACGGCGAACTTCGGCCCACAGCTTAACACTTGCTGCACCGACTCCGGGACCGTCGCATTGCCGATGACGTGAACGGGGCTTCCGCTTACAGGGACTTTCCTTGGCAGCAGACCTCGAAGCGTAGGCAGTACTTGCTGCCACAGCACTTCAGTGGCTGTGTTTACAACACACATCCATTCCCTGCACAGGCTTCCAGCACGATCCTTTGATGAAGTCAACCGAATAGATGCTTGAAGGTGGTCCTTGTAGAGGCGAGCTTGTCGCATCCATTCCGAACGCAGAATCTTGCAGACTCTGCTTCCATGTCCGGTGGAAGGCGGGACGGGGCCAAAAAGAGCCATGACTTCAGGAGGAAGAACCTTGTGTCTCATGCAAAAGCCCATCTGTCTTCCACGGCAGTAGGCAACCGCGACCAGTGAAGCGAAATAGGCCGGGTTGAAAGAAGCACATGTAGGGAAAGGGCCCAGAGAACGAGAGATGTAACTTGTCAAAATGTACTTTTGGGCTAGTTGGTTCATAATCGTAGTAGAACAGCGCCGGTGAAAACAACAGACCAGACGAGGAGAAGGACACGTAACACAAGGCGCACTAACAACTGAAAGTTTATTCGGTATCTGCAGAGAATAAATACTGCCTTCACATGAATAAACAGAAGAAAGAAGGTTACAAAAGCTATGACACTGTATCACGTGGTCACTCCTACTGTGCGTGCAAAACGGTTCCTGAAAGAAATCTGACATCCTTCTCTGAAAGCAAAACTGCATGCTGACACAAGATTCCCCGAGCTTTTTAATCTCTAGGGCTTCAACAACCTCCCTTGTTAACCTGTCAGCTGACTTGTACATGACGCCAGTGCTTTCAAATCGAGGTGCGCTCGATTTGAAAGCTCGGGGAATCTTGTGTCAGCATGCCTTCTGTTTTGCTTTCAGAGAAGGATGTCAGATTTCTTTCAGGAACCGTTTTGCACGCACAGTAGGAGTGACCACGTGATACAGTGTCATAGCTTTTGTAACCTTCTTTCTTCTGTTTATTCATGTGAAGGCAGTATTTATTCTCTGCAGATACCGAATAAACTTTCAGTTGTTAGTGCGCCTTGTGTTACGTGTCCTTCTCCTCGTCTGGTCTGTTGTTTTCGCCGGCGCTGTTCTACTACGATTATGAACCAACTAGCCCAAAAGTACATTTTGACAAGTTACATCTCTCGTTCTCTGGGCCCTTTCCCTACATGTGCTTCTTTCAACCCGGCCTATTTCGCTTCACTGGTCGCGGTTGCCTACTGCCGTGGAAGACAGATGGGCTTTTGCATGAGACACAAGGTTCTTCCTCCTGAAGTCATGGCTCTTTTTGGCCCCGTCCCGCCTTCCACCGGACATGGAAGCAGAGTCTGCAAGATTCTGCGTTCGGAATGGATGCGACAAGCTCGCCTCTACAAGGACCACCTTCAAGCATCTATTCGGTTGACTTCATCAAAGGATCGTGCTGGAAGCCTGTGCAGGGAATGGATGTGTGTTGTAAACACAGCCACTGAAGTGCTGTGGCAGCAAGTACTGCCTACGCTTCGAGGTCTGCTGCCAAGGAAAGTCCCTGTAAGCGGAAGCCCCGTTCACGTCATCGGCAATGCGACGGTCCCGGAGTCGGTGCAGCAAGTGTTAAGCTGTGGGCCGAAGTTCGCCGTCGAGCCCAAGAAGAAGCCTCCGGAGCTCCTTGCAATGGTGAAGAAACTGTCGAGACGTGCGCCCGAAGCCGAGCAAGAAAGATGTGCAGCCGAAGGTGTTGATGTGCTAATCCGTTGTGATTCTTCCGAAAGGAACTTTCCGGTGCGTAAGACTGTCTCCTACCTGAAAGAACATGCGCTCTCACTGCTACCTGCGGACAAGGAAGGCGGTTTTGCCGTGATGCCTAAGTCCGTGTACCATTCGAAGGCGTCCGAAGCGTTGGCTTCAACATTTAAGCAGGTCAGTGAAGTTAGCCTGAGTAAGATAAGAACAAAAGCCTCACAATTATGTAGAAAACTAAATCTCGCAAAGCTGTCGACTGCCATTGAGTCAAACAAGACGCTAAGTCTTGATGTGTTTTTTGCAGCGAAGACCCATAAACCGGAGTGTCCCCTTCGTGTAATTGTGTCAGAAAACAGAGCATGGCAGAAATGTTTGTCTTTGTACCTGCAGCAGAACTTAGACCAATTGATGATTGATGATCCCTTCAAAGTAAAGAATTCTGAGCAGGTTGTGTGCTTTCTAGCAGAAAATGAGACTAGACAACTGAATGCTTTTTCAATTGACATAAAAGACCTGTACTACGCGATACCACAAGACCCAGGCAGCACAGAACGAAGGGCCGATATCGGCGATAGACTGGCAGTTCCTGGCCCAAGAACGGCCCATAATTGACAATGTGCCGCCAATATTGGCTGTGCCATTCTAATGGAACGCCGATGTTGGACCAGCATTGACAACGTGCCGCCAATAATGGCTGTGCCAGTCTAATAGAACGGACACATTGGGCCAGCATTCAGAACGTGCCGCCGATATCGGCTGTGCCAGTCTAATGGAACGGACACATTGGGCCGAGTTATACAAGCAGCAGCCAATATGGGCTGAGCCATGCAATTAAGCCGGAATTATTGGCCCGTCGTTCGAACGATATTGCCGACGTCGGCTGAACAGTCAACTTCGTCGGTATAACATCGGTCCGTTATGAGCCAATTTCTGCGCCTACTGCTGTTTGGTGCTCTTCGGTGGTCCCACTTCACACGCCGATTTTTGAAGTCCGAGAGCGTAATGTGCCGGACACAACATAAACATATTTTGGTCATTAAATCATACACAGCTCGTAGATATGCATGATCGTTGGTTGAGCTAGCGCAATTAAGACTATTAACTGAGAAAAATTTACCCATTTTATCACCTGCCAGGCGTCCGATCCGGTGCTTCAGTACGAAGCAACCGCGGATCCGGCTGCCATACGACCGTAACGGCGCGCTGGACGTCGGATCGGACGCAAATTGTATCGTATCGTGTGTCCTGCTTTGCTATCACCGCGATCGATTAGGCTGTCTCGCGTTGTTCACAGCGCAGTACCGGTTAACGGCTTCCCACTTGTAGGTGCTCGACGTGTGCGAAGTGAGGGTTATGCAGTTGATCGAGTTAGAGCGTTGTTGTGATTGAATCGTATAATACGTGCGGTTGCCGTAATCTGACACGTATGCCCACATAGTACGTTGACGCCACGACCACAGAAGTCAACTTCAACATCTTGAAATGCGTGTAGCGCGGTGTGGCGGAGTGTGTGGGCGTCAAGCACCTTGTGTACGCGCCGCATCGTAGCGAGTTCGAATCTCGGCCTGCTACCTTTTCTTTCGTGTTTTCTTTTCTTAGAATAGGTTGTTTACACCCTACTCTGCCCAAAACAGCAGCCTACGCGGTAGGCACGGCCCGCGCAGCACGATGCGAAAAAAAAAAAAACGCCTCCGTGAGTTCGTACGTGTTCTTACATTGAACATAACACGCCGAACCGTAAATAACAAAAAAAGGAAAAAAACGCGCGCATGCGGCAACAAAACCACTTTGATTAAAGACAGAGCCAGTAACGCCCCCCCCCCCCCCCCTTTCCTTTTAAATCGACGGAAAGCTGGAAAGCTGTTGCCTCGATCAAGAGCGGAAAGCTTTATTTTAGACCTAGCTGCTATCCATTGTTATTATTCTTTCGTTTCGTGGTGGGGCGAAGGCTCGCTGTTTTTCGGGAGATTTGTGGATGTACCCATACAATTTGAAGGATATTCGTCAGAATTCGCGGGATCGAGTCTCCCAAAAAATCGGGATAATCACTTGGCATGGTGCCAGGCCTTGTCCACCGCACTGAAAGGGAAATGTTTATGATTAAATCTCGAAAGCTACGATTGTTGCAGTTCACCGCACTGAAAGGGATATGTTTATGATTAAATCTCGAAAGCTATGTTTGTTGCAGTTACTGCAACCAACAAGCTGGCATAAGTGACTGTTGACAGCACTGGAGATTGTTGCCTGTGCTGTGAGCAGCAGTGAATTTGGGCATGTGCTCTGTTTAAATTTCTCTCTTTCTGTGTCTCAATATTTCGATCCTATCCTTATCTTTCTAGTTCCCTTCCTCCAGACTCAGTGTAGATGAGCAAAAAGGATTTTTGTGCTCATTAACTTGTTTACTTGATTATCACATCTCTCTATGCAATTCTGTACTGCATGCCTCCAGAAGCTTCTAATCGAGTCAAGCAGAACTAGAAGCAAGGATGAGGAGCATGTTGGTGCAAGCCAAAGTAGCTGCAGGCGCATATCACTTTTGCCGTATTGTCCTTATATCTTTGTGATATAATATATGCTGCTATGCACACATAAAGTCCTCATGGGGTCTTCATATTCATATATAGTACAGGAACATGTTTCCCGCAAGACTTAATTTGTTGAACTGCATGCAACAACCATTTTCACCTTACTTTCATAGTACAGATAACATATATTGAGCTCATCTGTATTAGTAAATTTTAAAATGGCCGATGTTATTAGAGAGACAGTTTAATTTATGAGCCACAGAAGACACAAATATGCCGGATAGGCACTTTGTAGTTAAGGCCAGTTGCATAACCAGGGCAGTGGCGTAAATCATAGAGGGTCCAGGGGGGTCCTACCCCCCTTGTATTCTTGGCTCAACACCCCTTCCAAGTGCCTCCCCCCCTCGAGATTTATCCTTGAAATATCATATTTCAAAGGTAAATATGTCAATTAAGCAATTCAATTGCTTGGCAGATAAGCATAGTGCACTCTCCCAAAAATCAACTCTGAAATCTTAAACCCTTCCAGTGAGTAGAAACAAAGTACTACAAGAGGGAAAGCTGTTTTTGGTTTCAAAAGACACTGTAGATGATGCTTTCTGACATGATATGGGTGACTATTCTGACGTGCCGAAAATGTTTATTATTCTGGCCTTTGAAGTGCAATGTAAAGAATCCCCAATCAGCTACCGTTATTTACTTATGTACACGATTGGGTAGAAGATACTGACAACAAAGTGTGAGTTCGATTTCTCAAATATAATAGCGTTATTAAAAAAATCTCTGGTTAATATAAACACGCTTTACAAGAATGATTCCATGGGTGAATCGCGGGATACTAACAGGATATACGGTTGGAGGTGAAGTTAAATAAAAGTATTTCCTTTACATGTTACAGTAAAAAAGCGCTAGCATTTTCATTGGATAGTTTAACCCAAATGACATATCAGCTATACCATATAGCTGACGTATGCTACAGCCAGTGGCGGATCCAGAGGGGGGGGCGGTAGGGGCGATCGCCCCCTCAAAGCCTGTATCAGCCCCCCCTCCCATGCCTGCAGTGCCTGTCGCCCCCCTCCTTTAGCAAGTTGCTTCGGTTACCATTACACGAAAGGGGAAAGAGAATCTTGTCCCCGCCCTCTACCTCTCTCCTCATCCCTACCCTACCATTCCCCACAACAAAAACACCACAACAAAAAGAAGAGCCTGTCGGCCACGTCAGCAGTTCAGGCACAACACTGAAATATGTCACAAAAACATACCTTTAACGCCTTTGTTGCACGAGAACGTTAGGAGTGTACGCAAATGCTGGAAGTACCGATGGACAAGAAAGCCATGACGCATATCTGGCTCATATTCCATGCACTGACAGAAGAAACGTGCTAGGATCTTCAACAATGGCTTCGGTACATCTCTTGAATGTGCCCTCAAGAATGCTGAAGCCAAGTGGACGAGACATGACTGCAGACTGCAGCGCCACAAGTTGAACACATTAACCACCAACCACGAATCCATGCTAGAGTGGATGCCGCAAGGAATCCTGAACACCTAACGCCACTGGCTCTAACTCATCATTCCCGAAACCTCGACCAACATAAGGTTCTGCAGACAAACTGCCGTCCCTCACCAAGTGGTGAAACAAGGTTACCCCGCCCAGCTTGAACCACCTCATCGTAAGGTGGTTCAATTTTTTTGGCTTCCATGCTTATAACACTGTCTCGCCGAACTCCCCGCTCTAAGCTCACCATGTTCATCATGGCTGGGAGTGTGTTGTAATTAAACAAGAACGAGGACATTGGCGGGAGCGCGCGCACACAGTATTTTTCGAATAAACAAGCAATAGCCTCCATGGTCATTTCTGACTGGCTTTCGCATATGTCCCTTCCATTATACTCACGTTGATATTCTAATGTTTTTGCACTAAGCAAAAGGCACGAAAGACTAATAAATTAAGAAAACAATAAAGTATGCGCGCAAGCTTTCAGAAGGCCTTTCATTATTGCAGCACTTACTTTCTTATTGCAGCACAATGTGCTAGAAATAAAGCACTAAAATGGTCCTCCAATGACATTGTACGTCTTTTATATAGAAATATTTATACTGTGTTCATGCTATCTTTCCACATGTGTGGAAAGAGCCAGCTTGCTTCAGTAAAGTGAGGCTTAGATGCTGACTTGCTGAATGAAGATCAATGTGCTCTCTTGTATAGTCACTCTCAGACTCGGTTCGCACATTCATCGATTTATACAGCCTTTGTTACTACCTAATGCTGTTCCTTGCTGTAAATAAGTTTTTAGATATGAGAAGTAACAACACTATCCTCTCTTGAAAGAGTGCTAGCAATATTTGAAACCATGAATATAGCTGTCAGCAACAAACTTAGTTTGTTGTACTAAAGCTTCTGGGAATCTGCATAGCATTATTGTAGTGTGCTGGAGTTAACGTGAGAAAGAACCAATTGAGCAGCACTTGAGCAATTAAGGCAACAGTGAAGTCGAAGAGACTAGTGAATTTTCCCATCAGCAAGTAGAGGAAGAGCTACTACATGTGAATATGCTGTGCACACAGTAAGCTTTTTGGCTTCTATAGCTGTGATAAACCAGTTTCAGAGTTGCTGTGTGACCAAAAATGCCTCTGAAATTGTTTGAGAACTAACAGACAAAAACGCCAAGGAAAGTATAGGGGGTGTTATCTGTAGTATTTAGAATATAAATGTGAAGAAAGTGAAGTGGACGAAAAGATGACTTGCCGCCGGCAGGGACCGTTTGGAGTACTACTGTACGTCTGACATGTGGCAGGCTTCACAGCATTTGTCACATTATAAGATATCAAGGACAAAATGCTTAAACACTGCTTTTTGGCTGTTCATGGGCACAAGTATCATCTTAATCTTTAATTTTTTCAAATGTGGCTTTACCTTCAGTGCTTATGATGTGGGTCAGTTGGTAAGACGAGCCCGACTTAGGACCATGAGCTTGTTGAAGTATACAACTAAAACAAAGCTCAAGGTGTGTGAGCATGCCATCTTTTATGCCGACTGATAAAAAATGTAGTGCCTGAACCTTTTTTGAGTGAGAACTGGTTGCAGGGATCAAGCTCACAGAAAACACAAAGATGCACTTTCTTTTCAAAGCCGCTGAAAGAGTGCCACTGAAGGCCACAGCAAATTAAAATAACTTCTTCACTCTTATTGTGGCACTCAAGAGCTAGCACATTTGCAAACCCCTCCACAACATAGATTTACTCAATGGTATGAGATATAACTTAAAGCAATGACTCAATAATTTTTATAGCTATCATAACAAAAGTGTCACAAACACAATTGTGGGTTAGGCATTTTTTCTCACACCCAAATGATTATTTCAAGATACCAAATGCGGTGCATAAACGAAATACAGAAAGAAAGATTTTCCAGAATCTTGAAGAGCTGATGCCGTAAAGATTTTTTTACTGGCTTTTACTCAAAACAGGTGAACGTGCAGTTTTACCCATACCTCCTGCAGAATGTTAGTGATTCTATGAAGTAGGATATTTTCACTCTTTCAGGCCATTTGTGTACTAATGATGACATCCACATAATAGTGAAACATCTGTTTTGTTTCCATGACATATTTGAGTAAAGGTTACTCAAAAGAAAAGTTTTGTGAAGTGAGCGCAGCATGTCACAGATGACGGACGGTTTTCATCCTGCATCATTTTAAGATATGTGCAGCACTCAAGTTCACTGCTCACATATGTGTCCTTCTTCATGTGTGCTGTCACTGTAGGTCAGAGCTTCTTCATGATGTCATGTATACGAGATGTGTAGTCACCAGCAGGAATATGGGCTTGGTGTTGGTCAGTCTCAAAGAACTTAATAACTGGGCAGACCTACAGTCATGCTGTAAACAGGTTTTACAGTGCTTCAGCCAATATGTCTGCCTTGAATGTCATGCGTATATGTTCCACTCCATTGCTCATTGGGTGGTAGGTCGTGGTCGAATATTATAGGCTCAATTTGGCTTTCTGTCTCTGTTTTGATGGAGGACGACATGCCACTTTAAAGTGACACAGCCAGCGGCTGACAAAAGCGGGAGCAACAGTTGCAGCTGTAATGTCTGGAGTCAGAATATATTCCATGCAACACTTGAAACATGCAGTCAACACGAGCCAACAAGTTTGGCTTTGGTAGGGTGGCAATGGCACGATGAGGTCCACAAAAATGTGGTTGAATCAAGTGTTTGGGCCTGCAAACATATCCAAGAATGTCACAGCGTGACTGAATCTTGAAGTGCTGCAAAGCGATCAACACTCACGAGTCTGCTGGTGGAACACCCACGTGATGCTACGTCATATGAAATCTGCCGTGAAAAACTTTTGGATTGCCCAGATACTTGGGTGTGAAAGATTCTCTAGTGGTGTGAATTCTTAATGATGATTGCAAGTGGGCATAAATGATCAAGGCTTGTGTCACAACATGTGTCACAACAAGCGTCTCCTGTTCCTGGCAAAGGAAACCACTGAAATTCTAGCAACGTTGAAGCTTATAATTCTTGTACGTGCCAGAATTCCTTTTCATCGTGTCAAGCATTTGCCACTTTTTTGAGGTCTATTCCTCTGAGACAGGTGACAGCATTAGTTGGGCAACGTGTCAGGGCATCAGTGACAATGTTGTCAGCTCCCTTGGTGTGGCTAATGTCTGTACTGAATTTTGATATGTACGACATCTGCTGCAGTTTGCGGGTAGTGTGGACACCACCGTTGCGATTGAGGAACTTTAATGGCATACATGAGATGTGGACTCATGTATTTCATGACAAAGAACTCACTTCCTTACACATGTAATGATGAAAATATTCTACTGCTGCTTCAGTCTTCACCCAAAAGTGCTGTAATCTCAGTGGTTGTCAATTTTCAGGAAAAGGAAGCGATTGGGTGCCTGCACTTCTTAGATGAGTTGTTGAAGCACATCCAGCACCTAAAGCTGCATCCAAGATGTCAATGATGATGCATAGTACGTGGAACTCTCACTTGATGTTAGGGGATCCATGGTGTCACCAAGGTGTCTCTCAATCCCTGAAAGGCTGCTCGGGCGTGCTTGGTCCAGGGGAGCTCAATAGCAGCACTTCTGTGTATCAACGGCAGGAAGTGGAGAGGATGTAGAATGGCCCAGTGCCAAGGTACAAAATGGTGGTAGTAGTTCACAAGACAAAGGGACTCGCAGAGCTGACAAATTAGTATTCAGAGATGGGAACTTTTCAACAGCCATGACTCTGTGTGGGTGTGGTTTAATACTGGAGACGCCGAGACGAGATGAAATGGCCAGGAAAGGTAAGCTTGTTGATGCCAAATACATCTTTGTTGACAAATGTTCCAGGCTTGGCCAGATGCTGGATCACAGATTGCAGATGTGAATTGGGCTCATTTGATGAACTGCTTGCAAGGAGTGAGTTGTTGAGGTAGCATGGAAGGCGTCGAGGCTGTGTAAAACGCTGAAATGTCCATCTGGAGTTTCTCGTGCCGAATGGCATGAAGGAACTCAAACAGACAGAAGGGTACGTGTCACTATCAGCATGTCTTCTGGAGCCACAAGGATTTGATGGTAGGACCGTACGAGACCAATTTGGGAGAAAATTGTTGCACCATGTAGTTTGGCTGTGACATCACGAGAATGTGAGGTGCACTGAGTAATGATCGGGCATGGTTGCTTGTTTCAACTGTGAGCGCCCGCATGCGCAGTAGCGTAGCGGCCTATCTAATCAGCAGCGCCACCTGCGGCGCCATTACACAGATCAACTCCAGGCCCAAGCGAGGGCCGGGACACGTTTTAATCTCGCTCCCGCCACCGGCGCGGTCGGCACGTTTTCATCATGTTCGAATAAAGCGCGTTCTTCTCGTTCACAACGCCTCTCAGCCTTCATGCCTCGCCCGCCTAGCCCTCACAACTGGCGCAGTCGACTCCGAACCATGCCTGGAACGTCGCCTTTTGCCCGCCTCGTGAAGTGATCCGCCGGACTGGCCGCACGGCGCTCCGTCCTTTGTGTAGCGTCCGCCGCCCGATACGCCTTTCGGCCGCTTCGTCCGAGTCATTTCGTGCCTTTGCCTTTTGTTTCGCCGACCGTCTTGCTGACGCCCACCCGCCCGATGAAGTGGCTCGCCTGCAGAGCCGAAACAGCTTGACCTGCCCGCCTTTTTCGTCTCTCGTGACTCTTGTGCTTTTGTTGTGAACGCCATGCCGCTTGTGAACTGGAGCGAGGCTACGCCTGAGGACCTCGCCGGCTTTACAGCAGACTTCCTCCGTGAAGAGTTGGTTCGCCGAAACCTGGACGCTACGGGGCCGAAGGAAGAAGTGATCAATCGTCTCCTCGCCGATATAGCCCAAAATCGCTCAACGACGCCTTTGTTGCCTTCCCCAGACTCCTCAGCGCCCAGCCAGCGCCCGAACACTACGCCGCTTCCTTCGAGCTTCGATGCAGCCCAAAGTACCGAGTTGCTGACGGGTTTACTTCAACAGCTCCTTCACGTGTCACAACGCGCTGCAGCGCCAGTTCAGGTCACGACTCTTCCAGACCTGTCCGCATCGCTTCCTACATTCAATGGAGACGGCAGCATTTCAGCGTCCCACTGGATTGAAGAGTTGGAACGAACTCGAAACCTAGCTTCGTGGGAGCCTTCAACCGTACTCGCCGTCGCTCTGGGAAAGCTCCGTGGAGCAGCCGCGGATTGGAAAGCAGTCATTGGCCGTCAGTGTCCCACCTGGGAAGCCTTCAGGCAAGCTTTCTTGGATCAATTCAGCGCCAAGCAAACCTTGCTACAGTGGCAACAAGCTGTTACTTGTCGCGTGCAAGCGCACGGAGAGAACCTGGTCCACTACTCTCTGGCGAAGTTGAAGCTCATTTCGGGATGCCCGGTCACTCTCACCGACACTCAGCGCATAGAGTACGCCCTTCAGGGCATTGCAGACGGGAACCTGGCCACTACTATAGCAGCACAACGCCCAGAAACCGTCGCCGCCTATATGGACATCGTAACGCAGCTTGACCAAACATTGAGCCACTTGTCTCGTCGACTCCCACGCCCAGGGTATTCAAGCACCAAACTAGCAACGCCAAGCCCACAGGTGCCCCGCCACAGTGAAGAGGGCACGAATGTTCAGGCGGTACCAGACAAAACAAGACAGCCGCAGCGAATCGCAGCCCTACCACCAGACCAACAAGAGGCTCGGTACCTGACCATCTCTACGAGGCATGGCGCTCCTGCCTACCGTTCTGGCCAGAACTTGGCCGAAGCCGTGTGTTTTCAATGCCGCCAAAAAGGACATCTAGCTTCAAAGTGCCCATCCAGAGCTACTGCCACACAGTCTACAACGCATCCTTCGCCAGCTCTTCACAGCACGCTTTCCGAGACCCTTGATGGATCGCTGGTCCAATGCGCCCTTGTAAACGCCACAATTGCTGGAATCGGCCAAGTGGACGCATTTCCAGACAGTGGTTCCAAGGTGACACTTGTTTCTCGTCACCTTGTCAGATCTTTGCCCCTCCTGCCCTGGACCAGACCCCCTCTAGTTGTCGTTGGAGGAACGACAGTGGCTCCTGCTGGTGCTATCTGCTTGAAGATCTCTGTGGGACCCATCACCGGTTTGGTGGAAGCCGCCGCCCTCGATAACAATGCCGTGCCACTTATATTGGGGGAAGACTGGTTTGCTGCCAGTCACGCACAGTTGCTGTTCCAGCCACCCATGCCAACCGAAATTCGTCATTCCACCACTGGAACAAGTGTGCGGTGCCATGAGCGACTGTTGCCCAGGATGTCGAACGCTGTTATGATCCAGGGGTCATCTTTCAATTGCCATGTATCTGGACACCACAGCTCAGCAGGCCTCCAGCGAATGCCACTCCCAGGCCCAGATGAACCCCCGTGGTTAGCTCTATCTTGCCAAGATGATGTTTCAAACACCAACGGCCCGTCTTCTGAATGCAAGCAAGGTGCTTCTTCAACAATAGAGGTTTGCATTGACCCATCCTTGCCTGCCGCTCAGGTCGGTAGCCATTTGCCAGCACATCAACAACGGGAAATCACGAGCATTCTTTCGAATCACGCTGAAGTATTCGCTCGTGAAGAGGGTGACTTAGGTCTGTACGAGGGTGTTGAACACTCAATCGACCTTCTTCCCGATGCTGTGCCATACAGTCGATCCCCTTACCGTTACTCTGCTGCAGACCGTCGTTTTCTTGAGGCTCAAACAAGCACACTCCTTCGGCAAGGCATCATTCTTCCAGCCTTAGGACCTTGGGCATTCCCCGCAGTGGTTGTCAGCCGAGGTAGCAAGAAGCGCCTTTGTGTTAACTATGTGCCCCTAAACAAGATGACTGTGAACGTCGTGCAGCCACATCCACATGCGGATGACATCATGGATGACATTGCTGGGTCACAGTACTTCGCCTGCCTTGACCTAAAGTTCGCTTACTGGCAAGTTCGCGTTCGTAAGGAAGACCAAGCAAAAACTGCTTTTGTTACCCACTATGGCACCTTTATGTGGACTCGCATGCCATTTGGGCTGAAGAACGCACCTGCCACTTTCCAGCGGGCCATGCAGTCAATTTTGCCAACCTGCAGCCCCATTGCCCAAAGTGCGGTGTGCGGGTGTACTTGGATGATGTTCTGGTTTTTGCGCCAACTTTTGACGAGTTTGCAAGGTTACTTGACGAAGTACTTGGTGCACTCCTTGCCAGTGGATTCAAGGTTTCACTTGACAAGTGCAAGTTTGCTTTGAAGTCTATCAGGTTTCTCGGATTCATTTTGAGCAAAGACGGCAAGCAGCCTGACCCTGCCAAAGTCGAAGCCATCATGAAAATCCCACAGCCTGCAAACAGCAAAGCAGTTTTGTCATGGCTCCAGACAGCAAACTTCTATCGCCGATTTGTGAAGAATTTCTCTCGGATAGCAGCACCGTTGCAGAGTCTCATACGGTCTGAGGAGTTTGCCTGGACCAGCGACTGCAATGAAGCCTTTCAGCGAATCCGCACAGCATTAACAGAGGCACCTGTACTGGGCCATTTTGATCCAGACGCCCAAACCACAGTCACAACAGATGCCTCAGGAACCGCAATTGGTGCTGTGCTCTCTCAGAAACAGTGTGGAAAAGAAACTGTCATCGAATATGCGAGTCGTGCACTCACTGCCGCAGAGAAGAAGTTGCATAGCAACGTTTGGGAGTGTATTGGTGTCCACTGGGCGGTTACGATCAAGTTCCGACACTACTTGCTCGGCAAGAAGTTTTGCCTGTTGATTGACAACTGGACCGTTGCATGCTTAACAGCCAACATCAGGCCTTCACGTCGTTTTACGACCATGTTGATGGATCTTACAGAGTTCGACTTCACTGTGCAGCACCATCCAGGCCGTCAAAACGTGGTTGCTGACATGCTGTCACGATTATCTGCAGCAGTCCTCCATCAGACACAGTCACTCGCAGCTATGCAAGCAGAAGACAGAGAGTGCCAGGACCTTCGTCGCTCTCTGTCATCTTCAGAATCGTGGGACCATGACCTTGCCATAATTGATGACATCCTGTACCATAGTGACGCGACTTCAGGTTCTCAAGCTATTGTAGTGCCAGCAAAGATGCGCCAGGCTGTCCTGGAGGTTTTTCATGACGGTGGAGGCCACATGGATGTAACCCGGACACTGACCAAAGTGAGAGAACGATACTGGTGGCCAAACCTTACGTCTTCAGTGACCCACTACGTCACAGCATGCCAGATCTGCCAAAGCAACAACCGCCCAATATCTAAAGTGTTGCCAAATGGGTCTCATGCCAGTGTCGGATGTTCCCTTTGCTTTAATTGCCCTTGATCACATCACAATGCCGGCTGCTTCAGGAAAGAAGTACATTTTGAATGTCATTGACTTTGCCACGCGTTTCATTGTCACAGCGGCTGTAACTTCAACATCAGCTAAGGAAGTTATAGCACATTTACAGTCGGTGTTCTTCCGTTTTGGTTGTCCTGATGACTGCATGTCTGACCATGGAGCAGCCTTTGAATTTCACCAGTTTAAGCACTTCATGCACATGCACGGTGCTGAGATTCATTATTCGGTGGCATACCGCGCAGCCAGCAATGGTCTTGTAGAGAGAAGCAATGGGACTTTAGTCTCCGTTCTTCGTAAGCTGTGTCCAACTGACCAGACCTCCTGGGAAAGCAAACTCGAAGAAGCTGCTTTTGCCATCAACACAAGCTATAGCGCCAGCAGCTGTTTCTCTCCATTTGAACTACTTTATGGATACGTCCCCAAGCTCCCATATCAACGCCACCGTCCCGCCACAGCCAGGACCCTACAAGACCGTCTCCTAACGCTGTCTCAGAACCGGGCCGTAGCAGCAAGCAATACCAAGGAAGCACAAGGGAAACGGAAGACAGCATATGATCAGTCCCATCGAGACCACTCCTTCCAAGTCGGCCAGTTTGTCTGGGTGCGCCGCCAAGAGCCTGTAGCAGATGGAACTGGAAAGTTGGCACCCAAATTCAAGGGAATATACCAAATCACCGACCAGAAAACACCCGTTACGTTTGTCGTTAGCCGCGTAACTGGTCAAGGTCCTCGTGATCGACTCCAAGACAGGATAGTGCACGTCTCTCAACTGAAGCACTACGTGCCACCTTATGTCGAGCCTTACATTGTAAAAACCCAAGAGTTGCCTTTGTGTGACTCATCTGGCTCTCCCAGTGTTGGCAATGAGTTGTCTCAACCACCAGTTTCCCTTGGCCCTGCAGTTTTGCCTCCAGCGGTACCCTCATCGCGACCCCATCGCCAAAGGCGCCCACCCGAGCGCTTGAAGGACTATTCTCTCTCGCAGTGAAGCCACCAAGTAGTGCTCCTTTCCTAGACCAATGGGACTTGGTCAATCAAGGAGGGGCCGGATGTGAGCGCCCGCATGCGCAGTAGCGTAGCGGCCTATCTAATCAGCAGCGCCACCTGCGGCGCCATTACTCAGATCAACTCCAGGCCCAAGCGAGGGCCGGGACACGTTTTAATCTCGCTCCCGCCACCGGCGCGGTCGGCACGTTTTCATCATGTTCGAATAAAGCGCGTTCTTCTCGTTCACAACGCCTCTCAGCCTTCATGCCTCGCCCGCCTAGCCCTCACACAACTATATGGCTCAATTGGTAGTTGCTGCCAGGCCGTCAGCCTCCTGTTTAGGCTTCAGAACCATTTGCAGAGCAACACCAACACACAGAACACGTTGGGCTGCAGGTGAAAGTCAGTGAAAAAATCTGAAAATCTATATATTTGAGATGGCTGCTTCAAAAAAAATTTTTTTAACTGCAACCCAAAACCCTCCTTCCAATACAATTTATCAGTTCTGTGGTCCCGCCAAACCGTCCAAATTTGTATTTTTCTCTGTCTTTTTCTCAGGGACCATATTTCATACTAAGTTAATTTTGATTTGGTAATGACAATATGACACCGCGGTAAAATGGATAAACGGTGATGATGTAGTGCGCAAGAACGTTGCAACGAAAAGCAGCAGCTGGGTTAATTGTCAAGCCTAAAAACACAGTAGTAATCTGACACATCTTGCACTAGGCCCGTAGCCGGAGGGGGAATTTGGTGAAGTATGTGTTTTTACCAAAAGTAAACAATAAAAATTGGTGTTTTTCTCAGATAGTCAACGTTTTCAGCAAGCCCTCCCCCCCCTACCCCCGAAAAAAATTCCTCCATGGCTACGGGCCTGTCTTGCACATATCCAGGGTCTTCCTCATCGGTAAGCTGTCAAAATAAACGTAATCTTGTTAAGGCTAAGCTAACAGAGAAGGCTGCGGGCGTGAGTAGGTGGGCTGTTATGGACCTGCGCGTTCCTTAAACCGTGGATGCTTGGTCGTTGTTATTTACAAGCTGCCTCTCGTTTGTACGCAGGGCGAAGTGTATTAGTGCATGTGATATTAGAAGTACGTACACACGCCATGTGACCACTAGGTCGCTTTGTCAAGGGCGCAGCCAGAATTATTTCGGGGTGAGGGTTCAACCCCACCTGATGGCAACGCCTTAGCAGATTGTTCGCCTGTTTATACGACCGTCGTTCTCATGGCTTTTAACACATATGTCGAGTTCAAGATGACTGCAGCTGCGTAAGTCAAACATCCGGAGCTTCAGCATGATGAAACAAATATATGCTGCATTCTCGCGCCACCAGTCTTGATTTACACGTGACTGCTTCGATTGCCTGCGTTTTCTTTTGTTGAACATTCTTGTAACGGTGTCTTGATCGTGATCGGGCCAATCCGGATCGAATTTCTTTATTGCGATCGACAATGGTCGCTGCTACACGGTCCAAAATAATCCGGGTTGTGTTTGGTGCAGGACGCCAGTCAAATCACGTTCTGGTAATCAGTATCCCGACGATGCGCCGATTTAGACCGTCTTGATCCCACCGCTATCAAAAGAGCCCTGTGACCCTGTATTTAGCACATTCGTGGTTCGCTTGTTTTGTCAGTTAATTTCGTGTTATTTTTATAAATTCTATTTGAGAGTCAGCGCGCCGTTCGGTGCTGCCTTGTGCCATCATACCAACTCGCCCAGCTGAGCGACAAGCGGTTTGATTTTTGCTGGTTGATTGCACCATCGCAGCCTTTTTCTGACTGCTAAATGCGGCTAAATAGCACTTTTGTTAGAGAGACTTGAAGGCCTCTTTTGCTTTGTTATGTGTGGATACTCCTCTGGCTACATGTCGGGATATTTCTGATATTTCGGCGACCTTTCTTCACGAAGACCTGGCAACCCTGCTTTTGTCATCCGGGAACCCCGGGAAATTCCGTCCGGCGCATCAGCAACAGCAACCTCGGCTGACGTTAACTTGTGAGTATAGTTATTGTTCTTCCCTACGAGTGTTTTCTTGTTGTTCACGTGGCAATCTTAATGAACTGGTCACCATTGTGTGCGAGTGTTCGGCTAGTTAGTAGGGCGAACAAGGGCGTGCGAAGCTACATCAGTCGTTGTCGAAGTTCGTGCGATCGGAATTTATTTCATCCGAGTGATCGAT